>NC_139025.1:114744880-115101682 GCF_964662115.1 Mustela nivalis
TCTTTCCCCTCAGGCATTTTTAATATAAATAAAATTTATAACCCACAATGAAAAATCTTTATAAATTTGATAAATTTAAAATTAAAACTTCTGTAATACAAAATATAACAACAGTCAAAGAAATATGCTCACCTATAGGAAGATACATATCTCTATATATCTGACAAAGAGTCAGTATCCAGAATATATAGAGGAATTCTATGTAAAGAAAAAAGTTAGAGTCAAATAACACAAAATAAAAATTGACAAAGGATCTATTTAAGCAGTTTCCAAAGGAAATCCAAATGGCAATAATATTTTTTCTTTTTTTTTTAATGGCAATAATGTTAAAAAAAAAAGTTCAACTTCACCAGCAATTAGGGAAATATAAAATAAAACCGCAATGATAAAATGTTATAATAATATACTATGACAGCCCTATTAATATGTTAGAATAAAATGTGCAAATACCATAATAAGATTATTTTTATATTAAAAAGTTTGACTTTATCAACTGCAAATGGAATTTTATGCACTGCCAGTCAAAGTGTACACTGGTGAAAAATGCTTTGGAAAGCAATTTTTAATGCTTAGTAAACTCAAAGATAGGTGTACACCCTATGACTTAGTAATTGCATCTCTAGATATTAATCCTAAAGAAAGATTTTATCATATACATAAAGAGGCATCATATAAGGATAGTCAGTCTAGCACTTTTTGTTACAGTGAAAAATTAGAAACAATTTAAATATCTATTGACAAAAGAATGGGTTTCATTTTATACTGCTTTCCCTCTTGCTCATTATACTCTAGTCATGCAGGATTCATTGCAATTCCTTGATCCCTTCAGGCAAGCTCCCACCTTGGGGCCTTTTCATTTACTGTTCTCTCTTCCCACAGTGTATCCCAGAAATCCACAAATCTTGTTCCTTCACTTCTTTCAGGACTCTGCTCAGATATCACCTTTTCAGAAAAGCTTTCCCTGACCATCCTATCCAAGAGATTACTCCTTCTCTTCCTTTTCTATGTCATTAACTTGCTTCATATTTGGTATATATATTTATTTGTTTCCTTTCTCCCACCCTTCATCATGGTAGTTTGAATCATTTTTTTTCTGCCCAAACTGTCACCACGTGACTCTGCAAAACCTCCTACCTCAGTGAAATGTATATGTATATGTATATGTATATGTATATGTATATGTATATGTATAGCGTGTAGTGTAGTTCATGGGGTGTAAGCAGAGGTGGCTGTGACAATCCTGAGTTGAGGACCTAAAAGACTCTTACTCACATCTCTTATATTTCTGCCATCCACCATGGGGAGAATGTGCCTCAGGTAGGCAGATTGTCCCAGAATAGTGAAGACATGTGATGGAAATCTCAACTTGACTTGAAACCTGGTCTTCAGCTTCACCCAGCCAAACACTGGCAAACCCAGTCAAGATCAGCCAATCCTCATCTGATCTGCAGACCTGTGAGTGAGAAGAGTAAGTACCTGCTATTGTAAGCTACTTAGAACACCGGGAGGGTTTATTATGCAGCACTGTTGTAATGACAGCTGACTGATATACCCCTCTAGGATGTAAACTTGAGCACAGCAGGGACTTTGTCAGGTTTTTCACCACTATATATGGTCAATGACAAGAACAGTGCCTAGAATGCATAAGATGCTTAATAAACATTTGTTGAATGGATTGATTCATGTATTTGTACTAAAGCTATAAAACTGTTTGGTGATCCCAAAGAGCAAGGCAAGAGTTCAAGTATGCAAATAAATAACTATAATTTGTTCTGTTATAAATGTAGTCAGTCAGAAGCTGACACCAACATATGAATATCACCTCCAATCAAATAAACCAGGAGCATCTTTTTTTAAAATTTATTTATTTTCAGCATAACAGTATTCATTATTATTGCACCACACCCAGTGCTCCATGCAATCTGTGCCCTCTATAATACCCACCACCTGGTACCCCAACCTCCCACCCCCCCACCAGGAGCATCTTAAACTGATGATAGATCCATATAAAACTGAAGGGTAATTGATGAAAGGATCAGAAGTAAAAGGTCCTGGCAAAACTTCAATAACAAATATTTTTTAAATATTTTATTTGACACAAAGAGAGAGACAGAGCACAGGCAGGCAGAACAGTAGGCTGAGGGAGAAGCAGGCTCCCCACTGAGCAGGGAGCATGATGTGGGGCTCCATCCCAGGACCCTGGGATCATGACCTGAGCCAAAGATAGACGCTTAAACGCACCCAAGTGCCCCAAATAACATAAATATTTAGTGAAATACTACCATCACCTCTGAATTGGAGACTGTTTTCAGGAACAGAAGAACCCCATGTCCTACAGAAAAGATGAAATGAACTATTGTCATCTATGAGCTGGATGGTGGTAAAAATAGAAGTTGAATAGGCCTTATGAAAAGGTCCTTGTGTATTTAGGTAGATAAAAGAACAAATATTAAAGTGAACAGAGCAAAATATTAATGTGTGAATTTAGATAAAGAGTATGGGATATTCCTTTACAGTCCTTGCAACTTTTCTCTAAATGTACAGTTTATTTCCAAGTCTTTCTAAAAAGAAATAAAGGGTTGTTCTAGTATATCCAGTAAGAAACAGAATATGACTAATCCCGAATAGGGCAACTTTTGTAGTCTTGAGTGACTTAGATAGCAATTGTCTAGTTTTTCTGTGATTCAATGTAAGATATGTGTTAGAATGGTCAGATGCATGTTGCCTCCCATTGCAGGGACTTTCTCATAGGTCTGCTGTTCATAGGTTCCTCACACATTCTCTTGCCATACCTGGGATTATCTTGAGGATCCATCATACTGTTTCTCTTGGAAGTTAGTCATCTCCCTCATTTGTGTTGAGATTAAGAACATTTACCCTTGTGAACAGGCATTAGATTTTGCCTCTTTAATTGGGTCATCCCAGTGTGTCACCTGTCTTTGAGTTCCTCCAGAAGATAATCTTAGACAGAGGTTCAAATATAAGTAAGTTATTTGAAAGGTGAAATGGAATGTTGGGAGGAGCTGATGCTCCAACTGGCATCAATACTTTTTCCCTTTCACACTTTGTTCTCCATCTCAGGATGTTAGACTGTATATTAAGTGGAAAAAGGAGAAATGAAAAAAGGGAACGAAAGCAATCAATAAAGGATGTATTTTCAAGCTACCTACCACTATGGTCAATTGGAGCTTAATCCTGCAGAGATGATGGGAAACAACATAAAACCCAAGCTTCAGAATTACACTTCCCACACACAGGGGTAGGAGGCTAGTTGAGGGCTACTCACAAGTAGGTGTTAATTCCCCAGAATATCTGGGTCAGTTAAGGAGAGAAGCTATTAGGAAAAGAGGTACAGATGTTGGCTAGTGGAAGGCTTCCAGAAAACACCGGAGTGTTAAGGCCCAAGAGATATGGGAAGGGCACTAACAGCATCTGCTACTAGACCTAAAGATGTCTATAGAACACCCACTCTTGAGCCAAGAAACTGACTAGCACTAGGTCCCGGAAAGGCAACAGAAATTAAAGGTACTATATATCTCTCCTCTTGACAAATAGATATCAAGATGATATGTAGTTTTCCCTTTGACAAATAGATATTATGTATCTTGGTTTAAATAGAGTACCACTACTTAGGGCATTTACATTCCATTGCAACCACTCTGCACATAAAGATTCACCATATTTCTACCATAATATACAGTATCAGGTCCCAAAACTCCTCTTTCCCATCTTGTTCTCAGCCCTAAACATCCCAGGATGAAAAGATGTGAAATGAAAGTATTCATGCCATTTGGGGCATTACATTTAGATTCCATAAATTATAATTGGAAGAGGATAAACCAGAAAAATAAGAACTTGCCTCCTACCTAAATAACCACTGAGAAAATTCTACCAGGCAAATCTAGGAAAATTTTGCTATTTCATGCAAGGAGGAGGAAGCCTATCTCATTCTTGGGCCACACGATGTCCACATCAGATTTGCCACTCAGAACTTGGTCCAGATTGTTTTAATATTATCTCATTTCTCATTCATTCATTAATTTAACAATATTTATTATCTACAAACAATATGGCAACTAAACAAGATAAATGCATACCTTGTTCTCTGAGCCTTATAATTTAGTGGAGGAGATATACTATACAACAAATAATTACTTAATTACAATTGTGTTAAATGCTAAAGAAGAAAAGCATAGAAAATGGTGAGTTTATGGTTGAGAGATTACTCAATCCAGGCTGAAGAAGAATGTTAGAATAGCCTCCACTGAGGAAGAAATATTTAATCTAAGACTAAGAGTCAAGTTTAGCCAAAAGAATGAAGAACATTTGAAAAACAGCATTTGCAAGAAGTCTTGGACATTACTGAGACTAAAAGATAGCCAGTACTGCTGGAGAGTGGTAGTTAAAGGAGTATAGTGCAGGATGAGGCCAGACAGATGAGAAGAGCCAGTTCATGTAGACAAAGAGAAGAAAATTTTGGAAGACAGGGTGGAGGAAGATCAGGATCAAATTTTCCTGTTCTAGAAATTTATATAAATGGATATATTCACTCTTTTGTATCTAGTTTCTTTCATTCAACATAACATCTATGACTGTCATTTATGTCGTGTGTATAATTTATTCCTTTTTTATTCAATTATATGAATATGCCACAGGTTCCTTATCCATTTTTCTATTGATGGGTATATGGGTTGTTTCCTGTGTTGGCGATTGTGAATGAAGCTGCTATGAACATTCTTGTAAGGTCCTCTTGTGTACGTAAGTGTACAATTCTCTTAAATACCTAAGAGAGGAGTCACAGGTCATAGGATATAGATGTGTACCTCAGAAATTGCCAAATTGTTCTCCACAGTTACACCATTTTACACTCCCACCAGCAATGCATGAGAGTTTCAGTTGCTCCACATCTTTGCTAACATTTATTGTCAATCCTTGTACATTTAGCCATTCTGAGTGGGCATAAAATAGTATCTCACTTGTTTTATCTCACAAAACTTTTTTTGTTTTAATTTGCATTTCTTTGATGTCTAATGATTTTGAAGTACCTTTTTCATTTACATATCTTTCTTTGTAAGTATGGTTATTCTGCTCATTTTTTAAACCAAGTTATTTATCTCATTATTACTTGTAGGAGTTCTTTGTGTATTTTGGATACAAGTTCTTTGTCAGCTATGTTTTGCAAATATTTTCTCCTACTTATATGTGGATTTTTTTTTAAACCCAACTTACAGACTCAGAAACAGATTGGTAAGAACTGGGAGATGGGTGAAATGGCTGAAGTGGTCAAAAGGTACAAACTTCCAGTTATGAAATAAGTCCTCGGGATGTAATGTATGGCATGGTGACTATAGTTAATAATACTGTATTGTATATTTCAAAATTGCGAAGAGAATAAATCTTAAAAGTTCTCATTACAAGAAAGGAAATTTCTGGGGCACCTGGGTGGCTCAGTGGGTTAAGCCTCTGCCTTCGGCTCAGGTCATGATCCCAGGGTCCTGGGATCAAGTCCTGCATCGGGCTCTCTGCTCAGCCTGCTTCCCTTCCTCTCTCTTTGCCTGCCTTTCAGCCTACTTGTGATCTCTCTCTGTCAAATAAATAAATAAAATTTAAAAAAAAGAAAAAAAAGAAAGGAAATTTCTAACTATGTTTGGTAATGGAGGTTGAATAAACTTAATATAGTAATCATTTTATAAAATAGTCATGTATCAAATAATTATGTTATACACCTAAAACTAACATGAAGTTATATGGCAATTATACATATTTGAAAAAAGTCATTCCATTGCCATTTAGGCTCCCATTATTTCTTTTTTTTAATTGACATATAATGTATTATTAGCCCCAGGGGTACAGGTATGTGAATCATCAGGCTTACACGCTTTGTAGCATTCTCCATAGCATGTACCCTCCCCAATGTCCATAACCCAACCACCCTATCCCTACCCCTCTCCCCCCGGGCAACCCTCAGTTTGTATTGTGAGATTAAGAGTCTCTTATAGTTTCTCTCTCTCCCATCCCATCTTGTTTCATTTTTTCCTTCCCTACCCCCCAAACTTCCCACTTTGCCTCTCAAATTCCTCATATCAGGGAGAACATATGATAATTGTCTTTCTCTGATTGACTTATTACTCTCGGCACAATACCCTCTAATTCCATCCATGTCATTGCAAATGGCAAGATTTCATTTCTTTTGATGGCTGCATAGTATTCCATTGTATATATACCACCTCTTCTTTATCCATTCATCTGTTGATGGACATCTAGGTTCTTTCCATAGTTTGGCTATTGTGGACATTGCTGCTATAAACATTCAAGTGCACATGTCCCTTTGGACCACTACATTTGTATCTTTAGGGTAAACACCCAGTAGTGCGATTGCTATTTTCAACTTTTTGAGGAACATCCATGCTGTTTTCCAGAGTGACTGCACCAGCTTGCATTTCCACCAACAGTGTAGGAGGGATCCCCTTTCTCCACATCTTTGCCTGCATCTGTCATTTCCAGACTTGTTAATTTTAGCCATTCTGACTGGTGTGAGATGGTATTTCATTGTGGTTTTGATTTGTATTTCCCTGATGCCAAGTGATATGGAGCACTTTTTCATGTGTCTGTTGGCCATCTGGATGTCTTCTTTGCAGAAATGTCTGTTCAGGTCTTCTGCCCACTTCTTGATTGGATTATTTGTTCTTTGGGCGTCGAGTTTGATAAGTTCTTTATAGATTTTGGGTACTAGACCTTTATCTGATATGTCATTTGCGAATATCTTCTCCCATTCTGTCAGTTGTCTTTTGGTTTTGTTGACTCTTTCCTTTGCTGTGAAAAACCTTTTGATCTTGATGAAGTCCCAATTGTTCATTTTGCCCTTGCTTCCCTTGGCTTTGGCAATGTTTCTAGGAAGAAGTTGCTGTGGCTGAGGTCAAAGAGGTTGCTGCCTGTGTTCTCCTCAAGGATTTTGATGGATTCCTTTCTCACATTGAGGTCGTTCGTCCATTTTGAGTGTATTTTTGTGTGTGGTGTAAGGAAATGGTCCAGTTTCATTTTTCTGCATGTGGTTGTTCAATTTTCCCAACACCATTTGTTGAAGAGACTGTCTTTTTTCCATTGGACATTCTTTCCTGCTTTGTCAAAGATTAGTTGACCATAGAGTTGAGGGTCTATTTCTGGACTCTCTATTCTGTTCTATTGATATATATGTCTGTTTTTGTGCTAGTACCATACTGTCTTGATTATGTCAGCTTTGTAATAGAGCTTGAAAACTGATTTCTGTGCATTGATTTTATATCCTCACACTTTACTGAATTCCTGTACAAGTTCTAGCAGATTTGGAGTGGGGTCTTTTGGGTTTTCCATATAAAGTACTATATCATCTGCAAAGAGTGATAATTTGACCTCTTCTTTGCCGATTTGGATACCTTTAATTTATTTTTGTTGTCTGATTGCTGAGGTTAGGACTTCTAGTACTATATTGAATAGCAGTGGTGATATAACTGCCATGAATAGCTGTGATGTTCCTGACCATGGTGTAAAAGCTCTCAGTTTTTCTCCATTGAGAGTGATATTCGCTGTGGGTTTTTCATATATGGCTTTGATGATATTGAGGTATGTACCACCTATCCCTACACATTGAAGAGTTTTGATCAAGAATGGATTCTATACTTTGTCAAATGCTTTCTCTGCATCTATAGAAAGTATCATATGGTTCTTGTTTTTTCTTTTATTAATGTATTGTATCACATTGATTGATTTGCGGATGTTGAGCCAAACTTGCAGCCCTGGAATAAATCCCACTTGGTCGTGGTGAAGAATTCCTTTAATGTACTGTTGGATCCTATTGGCTAGTATTTTGGTGAGAATTTTTGTGTCTGTATTCATCAAGGATATTGGTCTGTAATTCTCTTTTTTGATGGGGTCTTTGGTTTTGTGATCAAGGTAATGCTGGCCTCATAAAATGAGTTTGGAAGTTTTCCTTTTATTTCTATGTTTTGGAACAGGTTCAGAAGAATAGGTATTAATTCTTCTTTAAATGTTGGGAGAACCCCCTGGGAAGCTGTCTGGCCCTGGGCTCTTGTTTATTGGGAGATTTATGATGATTGCTTCTATCTCCTTACTGGTTATCGGTCTGTTCAGATTTTCTATTTCTTCCTGGTTCAGTTTGGGTAGTTTATATGTCTCTAGGAATGCATCCATTTCTTCCAAGTTGTCAAATTTGCTGGCACATAGTTGCTCATAATGTGTTCTTATAATTGTTTGTATTTCTTTGGTGTTGGTTATGATCTCTCCCCTTTCAATCATGATTTTATTTATTTGGGTCCTTTCTCTTTTTGATAAGTCTGGCCAGGGATTTATCAATTTTATTAATTCTTTCAAAGACAAAGCTCCTAGTTTTGTGAATCTGTTCTACTGTTCTTTTGGTTTCTATTTCATTGATTTCTGCTCTGATCTTTAGTTTTTCTCTTCTCCTGCTGGGCTTAGGCTTTCTTTGCTGTTCTTTCTCTAGCTCCTTTAGGTGTAGGGTTAGGTTGTGTATTTGAGATCATTCTTGTTTCTTGAGAAAAGCTTGTATTGCTATATATTTTCCTCTGAGGAATGCCTTTGCTGTGTCCCACAGATTTTGAACAGCTGTGTTTTCATTATCATGAATTTTTTCAATTCTTTAATTTTTTGGTTGACTTTTTTTTTTTTTTTTGTCAGAGAGAGTGAGCACAGGCAGACAGAGTGGCAGGCAGAGGCAGAGGGAGAAGCAGGCTCCCTGCTGAGCAAGGAGCCCAATGTGGGACTCAATCCCAGGACACTGGGATCATGACCTGAGCCAAAGGCAGCCGCTTAACCAACTGAGCCACCCAGGCATCCCCCATTCATTCTTTAGTAGGATGTTCCTTAGCCTCCATGTACTTGGGGTTTTTTGTAACTTTCCTCTTGTGATTGAGTTCTAGCTTCAGAGCATTGTGGTCTGAAAATATGCAGGGAATGATCCCAATCTTTTGATACCAGTTGAGACCTGATTTGTGACCCAGGATGTGATCTATTCTGGAGAATGTTCCATGTGCACTAGAGAAGAATGTGTATTCTGTTGCTTTGGGATGGAATGTTCTAAATATATCTGTGATGTCCATTTGGTCCAGTGTGTCATTTAAGGCCTTTATTTCCTTGTTGATCTTTTGCCTATATTATCTGTCCATTTTGGTGAGGGGAGTGTAAAAGTCCCCTACTATTATTGTATTATTGCATTATTGTCGATTATTGTTGATTTTGTTATTAATTTGTTTATATAATTGGCTGCTCCCATGTTAGGGCATAGATATTTAAAATTGTTAGATCTTCTTGTTGGGCAGACCCTATCAGTATGATATAGTGTCCTTCCTCATCTCTTATTATACTCTTTGGTTTAAAATCTAATTTATCTGATATAAGGATTGCCACCCCAGCTTTCTTTTGATGCCCATTAGCATGGTAAATTGTTTTCCACCCCCTCACTTTAAATCTGGAGGTGTCCTTGGTTCTAAAGTGAGTTTCTTGTAAACAGCATATTGATGGGTTTTGTTTTGTTTTAAAGATTTTATTTATTTATTTGACAGAGAAAGAGATCACAAGTAGGCGGAGAGTCAGGCAGAGAGAGAGAGAGAGAAGCAGGCTCCCGCTGAGCAAAGAGCCCGATGCGGGGCTCGATCCCAGGACACTGAGATCATGACCTGAGCAGCGGCTTAATCCACTGAGCCACCCAGGCACCCCGGGTTTTGTTTTTTTATCCATTCTGATACCCTGTGTCTTTTTAAAAAAAGATTTTATTTATTTATTTGACAGACAGAGATCACAAATAGGCAGAGAGGCAGGCAGAGAGAGAGGGGGAAGCAGGCTCCCTGCTGAGCAGAAAGCCAGATTCGGGACTCGATCCCAGGACCCTGGGATCATGACCCGAGCCAAAGGCGGAGGCTTTAACCCACTGAGCCACCCAGGTGCCCCACCCTGTGACTTTTGATTGGGTCATTTAGCCCACTTACATTCAGGGTAACTATTGAAAGAGATGATGCTTGAAAGATTTTGAAAGATACTGATTACTGTATAATGTATATTATCTCTATTCCTTTCTGGTCTACTACTATTATTAGGCTCTCTCTTTGCTTAAAGGATGCCTTTCAATATTTCTTGTAGGGATGGTTTGATGTTTACAAATTCTTTTAGTTTTTGTTTGTCCTGGAAGCTTTTTATCTCTCCTTCTATTTTCAATGATAGCCTAGCTGGATATAGTATCCTTGGCTGCATGTTTTTCTCATTTGGTGCTCTGAATATATCTTGTCAGCTCTTTCTGTCCTGCCAGGTCTCTGTGGATAAGTCTAATATTTTTACCATTGTATGTTATAGACTTCTTGTCCCTGGCTGCTTTCAAGATATTCTCTTTGTCACTAAGACTTGTAAGTTTTACTATTAGATGACGGGGTGTGGACCTATTTTTATTGATTTTGAGGGGAGTTCTCTGCATCTCCTGGATTTTGATGCTTGTTTCCTTTGCCATATTAGGGAAATTCCCTACAATAATTTGCTCCAGTATACCTTCTGCCCCCTCTCTCTTTCTTCTTCTGGAATCCCAATTATTCTAATATTCTTTTGTCTTATGGTATCACTTATCTCTCAAATTTTCCCCTCGTGGTCCAGTAATTGTTCGTCTCTCTTTTGCTCATCTTCTTTATTCTCCATCATTTGGTCTTCTATATCACTAATTCTGTCTTCTGCTTCATTTATCCTAGCAATAAGAGCCTCCATTTTTTATTGCACCTCTTTAATAGCTTTTTTTATTTCAGCTTGGTTAGATTTTAGTTCTTTTATTTCTCTAGAAAGGGCTTTTATTTCCCTAGGCAGGGTTTCTCTAATATCTTCCATGCCTTTTTCAAGCCCAGGTAGCACCTTGAGAATCATCATTCTGAACTCTGGATCTGACATATTACCAATGTATGTTTTGATTAGGTCCCTAGCCTTCAGTTCTGCCTCTTGTTTTGTGTGTGTGTGTGTGTGGTAAGTTTTTCTGCCTTGTCATTTTATCCAGATAAGAATATATGAGCGAGAGAATAAAATACTAGAAGGGTGGCAAAGACCCCAGAAAAATGTACACTACCTAAATCAGAAGAGTCCCCAAATATCAGGGGAAGAAGAAAGGGGGGTAAAAGGAATTTTTTAAAATTTTTTTTAATTAAAAAAAAAAAAAAAAAAATATATATATATATATATATATATATATATATATATATATCAGACTGGTGAATAGAATAGAGCTACCCTCTTGATTTTGGGTGTATTTTGGTCTCTTAGAAGAAACTACCTCCCAAAATTTTAAAGAAAGAAAAACTTATATATACAAAAATAAGGGTAAATATGATGAAGGGATGGAATATGACTAAAGATTAGAATTTTTTAAAAATCCTAAGAAAGGAATTGATATGATAAGTTGGTTGGAAAAAGAAAGTGGAGAGAATTAACTCAGGCTGGAGACTAGAACAAAGCCCTGTGCTAGATATAGGGTATATTTTAATCTGTTAGAAGAAATTGTATCCCAAAAATTTTTTAGAAGAAAAAACCCTATATGTATACAAAAAAAATAAGGTTACCACAATGAAGGATAAAATACGACTATAATAATGAGGGTTTTAAAATATTTTTTATTTTTATAAAATATTTTATTTATTCATTTGACAGAGAGAGAGATCACAAGTAGGCAGAGAGGCAGGCAGAGAGAGAAGAGGAAGCAGGCTCCCTGCCTGCTGAGCAGAGAGCCCGATATGGGGCTTGATCCCAGGACCCCAAGACCATGACCCGAGCTGAAGGCAGAGGCTCAACCCACCAAGCCACCCAGGCGCCCCTAAAAAGATTTTTTTAAAGAAAGGTATTGTTAAGATAAACTAGTTAAAAGGCTTCGAGAGAAAAGATGACATTTTAAAAAATTAGAATAAGAAAAAAATACAATTTAAAAAATTTAATTAACTTTGTGAGACTAAAGAATCATGGGGAGAAAGCCATGAATTCCATGCTTTGCTTTCCCCTCCTCTGGAATTCCTCTCTTCCCTTGATCAGTGAGCTTGACCTTGGCTGGATGTTCTTGCTGATCTTCTGGGGGAGGGGCCTCTTGTAGTGATTCTCAAATGTCTTTGCCCAAGGTGGAATTGTATACAGCCCTTGCCAGGGGCTGGGCTAAGTAATCTGCTCGGGTTTGCTCTCAGAAGCTTTTGTTCCCTGAATGCCTTTGGTACTGCTTTGGAGGGCAGGAATGAAAATGACAGCCTCCCAATCTCCGGCCTGGAGGAGCCAAGAGCTCAGGGCCTCACTCCTCAGTCTTCCTCGGAGAAAAGCACTCAATTCCTCCTATCTCCCTAGTCTCCTGCTGTGCTCTGAGCTCACCTGGTTTGTGACCAAGTGTATCTATCTCTGGCACACAGCCCTGTTTGGAGTCTCCAAACCCAGCATATTCCTGCCTCCAGAGGAAGAAGGTGAGTCTCCCTGGATCTGCCACTTGTGGGGTCCCTGCTCAAAGAGCAGTGGTCTGAATATGCCGTGGATCATGGTTTAAGGTAACCCCAAGCTGAGAGCTCACTCCTCATCTCCATTTCTGTAGCTGGGTTCCCCATTCTGATAACCTGCGAGCTCTGGTACACCCAGACACCCCCAATCCTTCTGGGACCCCATGGGACCTGATAACATACTGTCTGCATGAGGGCTCCACCCCGGCTTAACCTCTGGAGCAATGTCTTTCAGTGGAGCAGACTTTTAAAAGTTTTGAATTTTGTGCTCCAACTCCTGCTTGCCAGGAGTTGCCCCCCACCCCACCCGTCTATCTTCCCGTCTCTTCAGATTCACTTCTCCGCACATCCTACCTTTCAGAAAGTGGTAGATTTTCTGTTTCTAGAATTGCTGCTCTTCTTCTTTTCCATTTCCTGTTGGGTTTGTAGGTGTTCAGAATGGTTTGATAACTATCTATGTGAACTCCTATGACCTGAAGTCATCTCAGTCTGCTATTCCACCACCATCTTGGCTCCTCCCCAGGCTCCCATTATTTCTGATGAGAAATCAGATTTATATCATTGTTATTCTGTCACATGTACCTTTAGTCTGGCTGCTTTTAAGATTTTATCTTGGATTCACCAATTTATGATGCGTTTAGGTGTGGTTTTCTTTGTATTTATCCTTTTTGTGTCTTTAAGGCTTTTGGATCCATACATCAGTATAATTCATAAAATTTGGTAAGTTTGCAGCCACTATTTTTCTCCCCCATTCTCACTTATTCCAGGACTACAATTTCACCTTTTTTTTTTTTGAAATTTGGAATTTTTTTCAGAAAATTGGAATTTGACACTTTATTTTTCTTCAGTTTTTTTTTCTGTTCCTCAGATTGTCAATTTCTATTAACTTATATTCAAGTTCACTGACTCTTTTTCCCCACTACTTCCAATTTGCTATTAAGTCCAGACAGTGAATTTTTTATTTTATTTTTATTTATTTATTTATTTATTATTTTATTTTTTATTTTTATTTTATTTTATTTTTATTTTATAGTATTTTCTGTCCCAGAATTTCCATTTAATTTTTTTTAAATGTTTTCTCTATCTTTGTTGAGATCCCATGTCTGGTCATTGATTATGCATTTATCTGCTTTTTAGTCCTTATAAAAATTTATAATGGTTGTTTTAAAGTCCTTTTCTGATCATTACAACATCTGGATATTTTGATGTCAGTTTCTGTTGACTGCCTTTTTCTTGAATACAGAATATATTTTCCCATTTCTTCACATGTTCAGTTTTGTTGTTGTTGTTGTTTACTATTGGACATTATGTTTGATACATTGTAGCAACTGTGGTCTCTGTTACATTCATCTGAAGCATGATTTTCAGGTCTGTCATCCATTTTTTTTTAAGATTTTATTTATTTGTCAGAGAGCGGGAGAGAGAGCGAGCACAGGCAGACAGAATGGCAGGCAGAGGCAGAGGGAGAAGCAGGCTCCCCGCCAAGCAAGGAGCCTGATGTGGGACTCGATTCCAGGACGCTGGGATCATGACCTGAGCCAAAGGCAGCTGCTCAACCAACTGAGCCACCCAGGCGTCCCTGTCATCCATTTTTAAATCGGGTTATTTGTTTTCTTATTTTTTAGTTGTAAGACATTTTTTAAAAAAAAAGATTTATTTATTTTAGCGAGCGAAAGAGAGAGTGCACAGGCAGGGAGAGGGGCAAAGAGAGAGGAAGAGAGAGAGAATCCTCAAGAAGACTCCCCAGATTTAAGTGTTCCATGCAGGGCTCAATCCCAGGGCCCTGCAATCATGACCTGAGCAGAAACCAATAACTGGCTGCTCAACCAGCTGAAACACCACACACTCCTTGTTGTTAGACTTCTTTGTGAATTTTGGATAACAGTCCTTTATCAGATGTGTCATATGCAGATATTTCCTCCCAGACTGTGGTTGTCTTCACTTTTTTTTTTAACCATGTCTTTGCAGAACAGAAGCTTTTCATTGTATTGAAGTCTAGTTTATGAATTATTTCTTTCATGGATTGTGTTTTTGGTATTGTATTGAAAAGTCATTATCATACTTCAGTGGCACTTATTTTCTCCTGTTTTCTTCTATGAGTTTTATAGTTTTGTGTTCTGCACTTAGGTCTATATGACCTATTTTGAGTTAATTTTTGGGAATGGTGAAAGGCTTATGTCTAGATTCACTTTTTTGGGGTGTGGATGTCCAGTTGTTCCAACATCATTTGTTGAGAAAACTATCTTTTTGCCATTGTATTGCCTTTGTCCTATATCAAAGACCAGAAGACTCTATTTATGTGGGTCTATTTCTGGGCTCTCTGTTCTATTCTGTTAACCTATTTCTCTCTTTTTTCACCTTTTGGGTTTTCCACAAAAAGTATCATGTCCTCTGCAAAGACTGAAAGTTTGACTTCTTTGCCAATTTGGCTGCCTTTTGTTTGTTTTTGTTGTCTGATTGCTGAGGCTAGGACTTCTAGTACTATGTTGAACAACATTGGTAAGAATGTCATGTTCCTGACCTTAGGAGAAAAGCTCTCAGTTTCTCTGCATTGAGAATGATATTCACTGTGGGCTTTTCATAGGTGGCTTTTATGATATTGAGGTATGTTCCCTCTATCCCTACACTGTGGAATTTTAATCAAGAAAAGATGATGCATTTTGTCAAATGCTTTTTCTGCTTCTGTTGAGAGGATCATGTGGTTCTTGTCCTTTCTTTTATTAATGTAATGTATCAGATTGATTCATTTGCAGATGTTGAACTACACTTGCAGCCCAGGAATAAATCCCACTTGGTCATGGTGAATAATCCTTTTAATGTGCTTTTGGATCCTATTGGCTAGTATTTTTCCATTCATGTTCATCAGTTATTGGTCTGTAATTTTCCTTTTTGGTGGGGTCTTTGGTTTTGGGGTCAAGGTAATGCTAGCCTCATAGAATGAGTTTGGAAGAATAGGTATTAATTTTTCTTTCAATGGTAGGTAGAATTCCGCTGGGAAGCCATCTGGCCCTAGACTGTTGTTTGTTGGGAGTTTTTTGATTACTGCTTCAATTTCCTCACTGGCTATGGGACTGTTCAGGTTTTTTATTTCTTCCTGTTTGAGTTTTAGTGGTTTATAAATTTCTGGAAATGCATCCATTTCTTCCAGATTGCCTAATTTGTTGGCATATAGTTGCTTATAATATGTTTTCATAGTTCATATTTCTTCCTTATTGTTTGTGATCAATCTTCTTTCATTTGTGATTTTATGTATTTGGGTCCTTTCTCTTTTCTTTTTGATAAGTCTGGCTAGGGGTTTATCAATTATCTAAACAGAAGATCAGTAAAGAAACAAAGACTTTGAATGACACACTAGACTAGATGGATTTCACAGATATATTCAGAGCATTCTGAATACACATTCTGTATTCTGAATACATATTCTGTTAATAGAATACACATTCTCCTCAAGGGCACATAGAACATTCTCCAGAATAGATCACATCCTGGGTCACAAATCAGGTCTCAACCAGTACAGAAGATTGGGATTATTCCCTTCATATTTCAAAACCACAATGCTTGAAACTGGGACTCAATCACAAGAGGAAATTTGAAGGAACTCAAATACTTGGAGGTTAAAGAGCATCCTATTAAAGAATGAATGGGGGTGCCTGGGTGGCTCAGTTGGCTGAGCGACTGCCTTTGGCTCAGGTCATGATCCCAGACTTCCAGAATTGAGTCCCGCATTGGGCTCCCAGCTCCTTGGGGAGTCTGCTTCTCCCTCTGACCTTCTCCTCTCTCATACTCTCTCTCACTCATTCTCTCTCAAATAAATAAATAAAATCTTAAAAAAAGAGAAAAGAATGAATGAGTCAACCAGGAAATTAAAGAAGAATTAATAAATTCATGGAAGCAAATGAAAATGAAAATACAATAGTTAAGAACCTTTGGGATACAGCAAAGGCAGTCCTAAGAGGGAAGTATATAGCAATACAGGTCTTTCTCAAGAAACAAGAAAAGTCTCAAGTACACAAGCTAACTTTACACCTAAAGGAGCTGGAAAAAAACAGCAAATAAAGCCTAACCCCAGCAGGAAAAGAGAAATAATAAAAATTAGAGCAGAAATCAATAAAAGAAAAACCCAGAAAACAGCAGAACAGATCAACAAAATTAGAAGCTGCTTCTTTGAAAGAATTAATAAGATGAATAAACTAGTTGTCAGTCATTTAATTCTTTGGTTTTTTTAATCAGAGCTTTTTATTTTTACTTATATAGATCTTGTACATATTTTGTTAGCTTTAAACCCATGTGTTTCATTATGGGGAAATGATATTGTGTTTTTAGTTTCAAATTTTACTTGCTCATTACTACTATATGGGAAAATGATTGACTTTTTTAAAAAGTAATCTCTCCACCCAATGTGGGGCTCTAACTCACATCCCAAGATCAAGAGTCACATGCTCTACCAACTGAACCAGCCAGGCACCCCATAGAATGATTGATTTATATTAACTTTATATCCTGCAACTTTGCTATAATCACTTATTGTTTCTAGAATTTTTGTTGTCAATTCACTTCAATTTTTGTTGTTGTCCAATTCACTTGGACTTTCTACACAGTCATGTCATTTGTAAACACAGTTTTATTTCCTCCTTCCCAATATTTGTGCATTTTCTTTTCTTGTCTTGTCTTGTTGCATTTCAGTATGATATTGAAAATGAGTGGTGAGAGGGGAAACCCTTTCCCTGTTCCTGATCTTTGTGGGAAAGCTTCTGTGAAATTCACAAGTGCTGCTCAATTTCTCCTTAGGAGGGACAGGGTGGCAGAGTGGGCTGGGGTTGGGTATTTCTCTTGCCCCACATGAAAGGTTGAACAGGCTGGAATTGAGTATTTTCTTTTCCCCAGATTGCTTAAACTCTGATAAAACTCTAATACTTTAGGTGTTGGTAAGATAGTTTCTCTTCAGGGATGGCCTTGTTAAGAACAGAATTCTCTGGTATGTTTCAAAATGGTTCCTTTTCTCCTCCTGCCAGAAGTGTAAGGGGACTTTTCTCTGCTATTCACTGTGAAAACCTGGTCGACCTGCTGGAGGTAGAATTGACTAAAGTGTACAAACTTCCCAAGATTAGATACCCCCAGAGTTTGTAATCTCTTAGACTTGTCCACACTGAACATGCAACAATCCATCAATTACAACTCAGATTTACCTATGCTTGTACTGGTTCCTGCAGGGATTTGTGCTCTAGTACTTGTGATTCTTTGTATTTATCTTTCCATCTCTCTAATTTTGGGAGCCAGTTTGCCTTGTGATCTCATTTCTCTGAGGAACCTAAAAAGAATTGTTGATTTTTCAGTTTGCTTAGCTTTCTACTTATTTTATAATGGAGTGACCACTTCCAAGCTCCTTGCATGCCAGACTAGAAATTAGAAGTCCACTCTTTCTTTTTTTTTATTTTCTTTATTTATTTGACATAGGGAGATCACAAGTAGGCAGAGAGAGAGGAGGAAGCAGGCTCCCTGCTCGGGAGCCTGACACAGGGCTCGATCCCAGGACCCTGGGCTCATGACCTGAGCCGAAGGCAGAGGCTTTAATCCACTGAGCCACCAAGGCACCCCTACTCTTTCTTTTATTACCTGTCTTATTTTCAATCAATAAACATTTCTTGAATCATTATTATATTCCAAGCACTCTACTAGATATCGAGTATTACACAGCTGAATAGGATAATTCCTCACTGCTGAAGTTCACAGGCAAGTTACAAAAGGAAATATAGACAGAAAAATTACAATACTATGGATAAAGATTATGAAAGAAGAAAGCACAAGGTGCTGCAGGAGCACAAAGTCTGGGACTGAGGGTTGAATTCAGAGAAGATTTCCCCAAAAGTGTTAAATTAAAATGAATCTTGACTAATGTTAACTCAGATAAAGATAAACTGGAAAGTGTGATAGATACCATATGCAAGGTAGATACCATTTACACCATGTGCAAAGGAAGGACTAAGGTAGGTTTAAGCAACTGCAAGAAAAATAGTTGTTTGGAATACAAGAGAACATGGAGGGAGAGAATGAGCCTAAATGTCACTAGGCTTTCTACTTCATGAAAATAAGGACCTTGTTCAGCAGGAAACAGATGGCTTGCTCAAACAAGTTAATCTGGGGGAGTTAAGGGACTATTTATAAAGTCCTCTTTGAACTGAAAAAGATTTGGGGAAACCATCAGTGAAAAGTTATTACTACTCTTAAGCCTGATCACATAAGTGAAAGGAGCAGAATGGAAAAGGTGGTTCTATGGAGAAGCCTGCCTGCAAGGAACTCTATTTTAGGTAAGAGAACACAGACAACCCTCAGTAATCTGGTAAGGACAGATCCAGTAAATAAACACACAGATCTCTGGATCTCTGATTTTCTGCCCATGACTGCCATTGGTGAAACCTAATCAGAGACTGGATGGCAAGGGAACCCATTGATATAGTCCATCATATCAGTCAGCCTCTGAACAAAGATGGGGAGTAGATCCAAAGGGACATATGAAAGATACCCAACACATCAATACACCCTCAGTGCCTAACATCACACCTGGCACAGAGGAGGTATTGAATGATTGAATGAAGCTGGATAGCAAACAGAAATCTAACTTGCTGGGTTTAACTAATTCATGCTAACAAGTTAGGACCTTACCTCGTAACAGTGGGCTCCAATCAGAGCATTTTAAGCACAGGAGAAACATATCAGAGTTGCATTTTAGAGACAACTTTATCAAGAATAAACTGAAGCCTTGTAGCAGAGGTACCAGGTAAAAAGCTGTTATAGAAAAGATGTTCTAAGGAAGAGGAAACAAATAAAAGATGGGCTTTAGAACATTAAGGAGTTGAAGTTGTCAGGAGATGCAGGACATATTGTGATTGAGTGACTGGCAGGAAATAAATAAAGGACACAAAAAGGGGGTGTAGGATGAAGAGTAAAGATGCCTGCATTTCTCAATGACCTCTTGGGTGTGGTGGATCTCTGAGAAACCTGGGTTCGGCACCCAGTTTGTTATAGGTGTCTGGAGCTCAAGAGACACCTGGATGGGAAAAAGGGATTGAACCAGATCTGACAAATGAGACAAAGACACTGTACACTTCCAGTTAGTTGTGTTTCCTGGAGTGGGGGAGGGGCAGGAAAGTGTGTAAGGTCAGCGTGGGTTAAGTTCTATGGCAGTTGAGAAGAGCAGTGAGCCAGAGACTAGGATGGAAAGAAGGAAAGGACATACCATGGCCTTCCACAGTATTTACAGTTCCAGCATCCTGGGTTACCCAACATACAGGGTGAGGAAGCCTTTTCTACAAAAGGCTAGGTAGTGGTGGGGTGCTTTTGCATGAAGCAGTTTGTGTATGGCATAGGGGAAATGTCAGGGAGAAGAGGCAAAGTTAACTCCATCTTTTTTTTTTTTTTTTTAACTGGGAACAGGTTAAAAAGGAATATATTTTAAAAGTTGTGGGAGGCTCTGGAACCAGAAGAGAAAAAGACCCTGAAGTGTGGGTGGGGAAGAGTTCCTGCCCAGTAGAAGACCTATGGCTTATTTTTTCTGTGAGTGGAGATGGAGATGCTTGAGACAATATTCCTTTCATGATGTCCTCCTCCCTTTCCCATCACAGCCAATTCTCCCCTACTGCATGCACCGCTTCTCTTCTCTGTCACCATACCAGCGACAGCTTCTGGAGAAGACCCAAAGCTACATTCGCATGTTCTGTGCTGGCCTCTTGGGCTTCATCTTTGTCCTGCTGCTGTCCTTGTCCTCTTTACATTGGGTGAAGTTCATGGTATTGAAAGACAAGAAGACACTCTTTGCAGGGCTCTGGACAGTGTGTCACCATGATCTCTGCTGGAGCCATGTGCCAAAGGCACCCTGTGAGTGCCTTCCAAATCCTAGAGCCCCCTCCTTTGGTACATTTGCTCAGATCCTCTATAGCACCCCTCTCTCCCTTTGTCCTTCCCACAACCCTGCTCCTCCTTTTCTCCCTTTGTCCTTCACAAGCATGTAAGGACAACTCCTCCAAACAGGGCAAATTTACCCAGGTTTGTTTGGACTAGACTTCCCCAATGACCTAAAAACCACAACTCCTTAATTATTGGAAGCTAATGCCTAGCAACCCTGTGCTTTTTATTACCTTTGCACTCACAACTTCCTAGGAAAAAGGAAATTAGTCATTTGCACCTTAATATGAAAGTTACCTCATAATGTGCCTCTCAAGGGTATAGTTATAATTTCAACTTGTCACTCATTGTGGAATACATTTCTTTCCTTGTTAAAAGGAATTCCACATGTTAATGAGGAGATGGAAAGAGGGTCCTTACTGGTACCTGTGAAGCCACCCACTTGGGTGGCTCCTTACTCTGACTATATTACATATTAAGACACACCCTAATTCTGTCCTCCTCTGTCCCTCAGTACCTTTCCTAGAACCTATCTACCCTTATTTAAGGGCAGGTCACCTCTGCTCCAGCCAAACCTCTCCTTTTCCACTTTTTCTGGCAGACTACCTCCAATTCTCCAGGGCCTTCTTCCTCATCTCTGCCCTCATCACCCTCACTATTATTATGTGGCTCAGCATCTCTCTCATCAAAGGGCCAGGAGACAAAGCCTACATAGATCTGGGCATATCCATCTTCTCTTTCATCTCAGGTACACAGTGATGTTGGAAAAAGTTTGTCCCTGGAGTCCTCGTATTTCTTCCCATTCTGTGCCATTTCCCCTTATTTTACGAAGTCATTCCCTCCCTCACATGAACACTGCTATCATAGGACAGTGTCTCCTCTCAAAGGGAAGAAAGCTTTCAATAAGCTTTTACTCCCCATGGGGCTATTAACTCTTAAGGGGGGGACCCTGAGGAGATTATGTTTAACCCAATGGACACACCTCTAGGAGTTGTTATCTGATGGACGAGTAAAGGGGATATCATAGGCTAGAGGCCCTTCTGGCACCCAGAAAACTACTATGCAGCTAACTAGCTACCTGTTCTATTGGTCTTATCTACAGGCTCCACCTTGACAACCTTATTCTAGTCAAAGCAGAAGCCTTTGCTCTCCCATCTTGGTTAATTGCCGACTGGGTCTTCCCATGACCACTGACTGCCATGGGTAATAGGCCTCCAACACATAACTGAGATGGTTTGGATGACAAGGAAGTACAAAGAGGGGGAAGAGGGTGAATTGGGTGGGAGAGCAGAAGGAGAGTTATGATGGGTAGTGATAGCTTTCATTCTGATCCCAGGCACCTGCCTACTCCTCTGCCTCATCTTGTTCCTGATGCAAGTGAAATTGTACAGTAGGAACGTCTTGAAGCCCCATTTCCTATTAGTCTACCGCCTCAATTGGTGGAGCAGTATCTTCTACATGATAGCTGGTGAGTTAATGCTCCTGTAAACAGTGAAGACACCAAGAAGACATTTTTACGTGGTTGGTCCCATCTCTCTCTCTCTTTTGCTTTCTTTTGGTTTGGCATATTAGAATCTCATAATTTTGAAGGGCTCTAAAAAAGTTATTTCCATGTCAATGAACAATTCTTAAGAGCAAGTCCTTCCAATTTATCTAAAACATTTTTTTTTCTATAATGATACCTGTCCCTACACAGATAGGAGCAAGATTCAGGAAGTAGAGAAAGAAGGCATAGACATTAACAGAGTTAATTCATAGTTCTTCTGTCCTTCCAGAAGATGGTTCTAAAATCCTCCTCTCCTTTTATCATATCAATTAACCTCTCCACCTTTATGAATCTCCAAAATAAAACTTCAACATATGATATATGTTCCTCTGAAATATTACCAATATAAAGCAGAGTGGTAATATAGGAGTTTTGCCTTTATAACACTTCTCCTTTCATCCTTCTAAGCCATATACTTGTTTTTATTCATTCATTAACAGTGGTCTCCAAACCATTGCATCACACACCCTATTAGTAAAACACTTCTCAGCAAGCATTCCAAAAGACCTATGGTTATTTATAAAATATGTACATATATTAAATCATTAATATATTCATTACATTATAAAATACAATTTTTTAAAAGATTTTATTTATTTGACAGAGAGAGATCACAAGTAGGCAGAGAGGCAGGCAGAGAGAAAGAGATAGAGGGAAGCAGACAAAATACAATTTTAAATTTAAAAATAAGGGGTGCCTGGGTGGCTCAGTGGGTTAAAGCCTCTGCCTTCGGCTCAGGTCATGATCCCAGGGTCCTGGGATCGAGCCCTGCATCGGGCTGTCTGCTCTGTGGAGAGCCTGCTTCCTCCTCTCTCTCTCTGCCTGCCTCTCTGCTTACTTGTGACCTCTGTCTGTCAAATAAATAAATAAAATATTTTTTAAAAATTTAAATATAAAATTTATTTTTTAATTTAAATTATGTAAAAAATAAAATTTTTACAAAAATTTTAGAACTGAAAACAAAATTTGCTAAAAATACAAAAAGACACTACTATTTTTTTCCCATGCCCCAATGAATTGGCTTGTATACCCTTGGGAAATATTGTTCTACAGAAAAGCTGGGATCAATGCTTTGAATCCCAGATCCCTAAAGATAATGAAAAGGATATTCAGAAATGTATTGTAAGTCAAATTCTATTGTAATTAAGCCAGTGTATCAGGGATGTTTCATGACTTAAGATTTTATCTATTACTAATCCACAGTGCTGACCCTGACTTTTCTTTTTCTCTAGGGTTCCTCTCTGGACTCAATTATATAAGTTCCCGAGTTACCCCTCCAGATCAAAATCTCCTTGTGATCCCTATTTCAAGAACAAGGATAGGAAGTGTAGCCACAGTACAGCTGGGGCTAACTGAAACAAATGTAGGTGCTTCTACACAGATGAGCCAGGTACTAGAAAGACAGTCAGGTTCAGTGTTACAATCAAAGGTCCATAGAACGGGGACTCAAACAGAGGTAGGGACCCAGACAGAGCCAGTGACAGAGACAAAGACAGTAGCCCAAAAAGTGCTAGGAACTCAGACCGAATCAGAGGTTCGGGCTGAGTCAAGGACCCAGACAGAGCCAGAGATAGGAAATGAATCAGTAATAAGAGATGCGTTGACAGAGTTCACTACTGAGATAGAATCAATTGACGCAGTAGAGCCAAGACCTGAGGTGGAGATAATTGGGAGTGTGACTGGTGATATTCTAAGCAGTAGCCTTGAGGGTAATGGAAACAGAATGACCCAAGTCAAGGACTGTGAGGACAGAGAGTCAGCTGAGAAAAATACGGATAAGACAAAAAATTAATCTTAGATATAAGGTGGTGAGAGCAGAGATATTAAAAACAAAAAGGTTTCCCTTTAGGCTTAATGATATATTTGTTGGATCTGTAAGAAGTGTGGTGGGAGTATCAGAAGTAATTCTGAGGCAACAATAGAACCCTCTGTGAAACCCCCCTGGATTACACCTCCTTCACTGAGCAAGTTGATACTAGGGGTGAACCATACAAATCATTTGGATGGTTTAGGGAAAAGCCACCAATAATTTAAGGATCATAAGGACAGCAAATGCAAAGCTTATTAAAGGAAGTTTCCATGTTAGTGTTGTGTGCTGTGACTGGGACAGGCTGGCAAGAGATGACACACCCAGGCCAACAAGCCTTTCCCGATTTCCATGACCCCACCATGGAACCTCTCAGCATGTTTGAAAGAACTTCCAACTTGGAAATTCAAACTCTTTTTTGGCCCTTAGTTCCCTAATTCATTAGGCTGACTTTTGGCAAACATTTAACTTTCTTGGGTCTAACATTCTTCATTATCCAGGTAGGCTCTGAGATTTCCTCTAGTGCTATCTATGGCCACGAATGATAAGCAGTGAAGTTACTCCTGTTGGCTCAGACAACCCTGGATTATTTTAGCAGGTAACTCTGTGTAGTCAGAGGAACAAAATTAAGTTATCTACCTCAAAGGCTACTTTTGGCAACTCACTTCTTATTTTTTTTATTTAGACATCTCATTTAAAAATACAGGTGAATCTCACTGTTTTCAATTGTTTAGAAGAAGTAGAAAGGAAGAGAAAAAATAAAGGCAAAAGAGCCCCAACTCTCTGACAGAAGTGTACCATATAGACTGAAGGAATTTCATTGAGGCCTTAAAGAGTTTCGCAGAAGGGACTATGGCCTTTGAAACCGGAAGTTAGTTTTTTTATTGGAAATATTAATTGTTCACCATGAGAACCCACTCTTAACTCTCTAAACAGTTCACTATTTTACTATTGCTGGCTGCCTGTGCCTCTAGCTTGTTAATCAAATTTTCTGACCCTTAATTTTGTCACCTTTAAAAGTGACTTCAATAAATGATATCATCTCCATTCCACATATTTGACTTTCCGGAATGTTAGATAAGGAACCAGAAGAGAGAAGATGATGGTCAGGGCGGGAAGCATTAAAAGATATTCTTCCCAGCAAATATGAATTAACAGATGTCTGCCTTAAAGTACAAATTCTCTAATGGGATAGTTAAGATTTTTGTCATACTTCAATTTGTATTACCTGCATCGGTCAGATAATTACATAACTAAATACAACTAAGCAGATGCTTTGATAAGTGAGAGAAGAGAAAGAAGAAACTTTGCAAAGTGAAGGTCTAACGGGAGGGAGAATTTTGAGATCTTTCAGTGAGGACAAAGGGGCTGACTACCTGGGAGGGCAGGCGTACTGAAAAGTAAGAAGAAATGTGGGAGATTGATAAAGACAAACGTCACATCCACTACAATTTTGTCTCAAACAATAAAAGTACCTGAAGTCTGGCTGCTCTGGAAAACCGTATGCTCCATTTCCTTGTATGTATACTTGTCTTCCCATGCATCATCCATCCATCCAAAAATTGTGGAAGATTTATTGAACATTAACAGGGAGTTCACTGCATAGAGGGGGATAGAGATAATAAGAGTAAAAGGCAAAAAAGAGGTTGCAGGAATTCTAGTAGTACACAAAAGAGACAGCTCAATTCGGTCTAGGGGCTTAATGGAAAGCTACTTGAATTGGTAAAACGTGAATGAGCTCAGTCTTGAAAAAGAAAAATGATAACATAGGATTTCATGTAGGAGAAGAATCACTAAAGCAAGGCTTTAGTATGAGGCTGACTTTCTCAAAGATTCTGGAAACAGAATAACATTACAGCAACACAACAACTTTAAATTATATTTCAGTAAACTTGTTCTTTCAAATTTACGTAAAAAGCAAAAACATTTTTGCTTTTTTTTTCAGCCATTTTTGTTCCTTGGACTGTAGCTTTTTGTCACAAATCCTTGGCTTTCCTTCCTCTCTTTCCTTTTGTCTCCTTTCACTTTTTGCTGCCCTACTCTTTTTTGGAGCAATATCCATTTCTTCCCCCTCCCCTCCATTTTCTTACACAGAAATTTCACCACCCTTCAAACTTTATACCCAACATCACCTCTGGGTTTCATGATGGAGACCCAAGGGCTCAGCGAATTATTTGAAAGCACTGTGTTTAAAACTCTAGGTTTTAGAAAAGCTCCGTCCCTTGTCCCCTCATATTAGAAGAAGCATTTATTTCATTCCCTCAGTTACAATTGTTCTTTGCACTGTTTTGAAAAGCTGTCCTATAAATTCCCCTTCTAAGAGTAGATGAAAAGATGCAATATATTAAATTGTGATGCTTTTCCTTCTTGTCCCTCTATGGTGGGCAATTGTTAGAACTCTTCCACTCTTAGAGGAGGTATCTGTTCCACCGCTCTTCTTGTTGAGACCCCCAGGCCTTCATGGGAGGCTAAGCTAGCTCCAAGGGCCTGCCTTTGCCCTAGTGTCTTACGTAGACATGCGTCCTTCCAGAGTGTCAGAGGTTCCATGCCCCTCCTCTACTTCGCCATGCTAACTTACTATCAGAATGAATAAGATTCTAGTTTTATGGATGAATAAAAAAGCAGTATAATCAACACTCAAAAATTAACAGCTTATTTAAAAATTATCACTATATCCAGTAGAAAAGGTAACAAAGTTTATAACACTAGGGAAAAAAAGTTTATAACATTAGAGAAGAAGAAAAGACACAAGAATAAACCCAAATGTGGAAGATCTCTGTGAAGAAATCTAGAACTTTCCTGTAAGAACAGAAAAGCTATTTAAATAGTAATATACCACCTAATTAGTCACATTGCAGCCTCCTTCATAGCTAGCAATGATCATGTTACATATTAGTGGCCAACAAGACACCAGAGCAAGTATGCTGTGGAGTTACAGAGATTATGTATTACTCTACAGACACTCGGGGTGCTGCTCCCAGCTTTTTCATTTTGCCTTAAATGCTGTTGTAATGGCTAGAGCTGCAGCAGTCATCTTAGAAACACAAAGCAACAAGCACGAAGTCAAGAGCCAACATCTGAAGACGGCATAGCAAAAATGCAGAAAAATGCTCAAGTCCTTAATGACATTGTGGAGCAGGTGAAACAATGCCGAGAATGACCTCCTTCTGGAATTCTTGTTCTGTGAGAAAAATAAAGCTTTACTTTTTTTTTTTTTTAAGATTTTATTTATTTATCAGAGAGAGAGAGGGCGAGAGCAAGCACAGGCAGACAGAATGCAGACAGAATGGCAGGCAGAGGCAGAGGGAGAAGCAGGCTCCCTGCCGAGCAAGGAGCCCGATGCGGGACTCAATCCCAGGATGCTGGGATCATGACCTGAGCCAAAGGCAGCTGCTTAACCAACTGAGCCACCCAGGCATCCCTAAAGCTTTACTTTAAAAAACAGTGTTAATTGAGTTTGCTATTCCAGGAAGCTATATACTTTTCTAGCAAGTACAAAGTGTGACTACTACAAAATGTAAATATAAAATCAGATGGTGGAAGAGAAGGAAAATACTACTACTGATTTAATTGTTCTCCTAGTAGATGTTTAGACCCATCTACAGGAAATGAGAATTAAAGGTTTTTTTTTTTTTAAGATTTTTTATTTATTTGACAGAGATCACAAGCAGGCAGAGAGGCAGGCAGAGACAGAGGAGGAAGCAGGCTCCCCACTAAGCAGAGATCCGGTTGCAGGGCTCAATCCCAGGACCCTGAGATCATGACCCACTGAGCCACCCAGGCACCCCAGAATTAAAGGTTTATATAAAGTTATCCCTATAATTGTATTCAATAGAAAAAATGCAAACTTTCCAACTTATCAGAAGAAATATAAACACAAAGTGAAGGAAAGACAAACCACACTTTGAAGAAAATTAAAAGTCTATAGCATCTGAAAATGATATACTCAGAAACCTAATATAATTCATCAATGAATGTGAACAGTTAATATTTAACTAATAAAAGAACTATGTGTTTCAGATTGGGCCACAAAACAAAATCTGACTGTTAAAATACAAAATGCATCCCCCAAACAAAGGGATTCAGAGGATTTTAAAATAGGAGGATTGAACAATGAACATCTTGAAACCAAAATTCAGAAAATAATACTATTTATAGTTGCTCAAAGAAAAATGAAGTACTTAGGCATAAACCTAACAAAACAGATCTGTATGCTGAAAATTACAAGACACTGATAAAAAATCAGTCAGAATCTAAATAAATGGGGAGACATACCACATTCGTAGATTAGGAGACAACATAGTAACAATGCTCATTCTCCCCAGATTATTTGTAGATTTAAGGTAATTCCTATCAGAACCCAGGAGGGATTTTTGGTGACATAGATAAGCTTATTCTAAAATTTATATGGAAAGTCACAGGGTTTAGAAAACCTAAAACCAGTAAAAGAAAAAGTAGGAGGAATCACTGTATTAAGGCTTGTTTATAGACTGTGTAAAAAAAAAAAAACAATGTAGTATTGATGGAGGAATAGATACAGAGATCAGTGAAACAGAATAGAGATCATATAAATATACCCAACTAAAGCACAAAGACAATTCAGTGGACAAAAGATAGCCTTTACAAGAAATGGTGCTGGAGTAATTAGACATCCCATAGCTAAAAATATGAATGTCAACCTAAACCACAGACGTTATCCAAAAACGAACTCAAAATAGATCATGGACTTAAATGCAGAGTTCTTAGATATGATACCAAAAGCATCAATAAAAGATAAAAGTTGATTAATTGGATCCCAAGAAAATTGAAAACTTTGACTCTGTGAAAAGCCCTATTAAGAAGAAAAACATGCAAGAAAAAAGAAAAACATGCTGCAGAGGACTGGGAGAACATAGTTGCAAGCCACGTATCTGACAAAGGACCCGTATCTATAATATAGAACTCTCAAAACTTGGGGTGCCTGGGTGGCTCAGTGGGTTAAGCCTCTGCCTTCTGCTTGGGTCATGATCTCAGGGTCCTGGAATCAAGTCCCGCATCAGGCTCTCTGCTCAGCAGGGAGCCTGCTTCCCCCTCTCTCTCTGCCTGCCTCTCTGCCTACTTGTGATTTCTCTCTGTCAAATAAACAAATAAAATCTTTTAAAAAAGCCTTTAAAACTCAACAACTAAAAAAGAATCCACACGAATGAAACAATGCCATTAACAAATGGACAAGATATATGAACAGGCATTTTACCATACAGGATATGCAGGCAGCAAATAAACACATGAAAAGATACTCAGCATTGGGCCGCCTGGGTGGCTCAGACAGTTAAGCGTCTGCCTTCAGCTCAGGTCATGATCGCAGGGTCCTAGGATCCAGCCCCTCATCAGGCTCTCTGTTCAGTGGGGAGCCTGCTTCTCCCTCTCCCACTCCCCCTCCTTATGTTCCCTCTCTGACTGTGTCTCTCTCTGTCAAATAAGATCTTTAAAAAAGAAAGATATTCAGCATCATTAGACATTAGAAAAAAGTTAAAAACCACAGTAATATATTACTGCACACATGTGTAACATGGCTAACATAAAACATAGTAATATTCCCAAATGCTACTGAGAATGAAAGAAACCAGATCCCATATATATTGCTGGTGCGTAGATAAAGTGGTACCACCATTCTGGAAAATAGTTTGGTAGTTTCTTATAAAAATAAACATACAATTACCATTTGACCTAGCAATTGCGATCTAGGACTCTTATCCTAAAGAAATGAAATCTTATATTCACACAAAAAACATGCACATGAATGGTTGTAGCAGCTTTTGTTCATAATAGCCCCAAACTGGAAGAAATACAAAAGTGAACAGTTAAGCTGTGGTCTATAAATACTATGGACTATTGCTCAGCAGTAAAAAGGGGGAAAAAAAACTATTGATTTAGATGGTTCTCAAGGGAATTATGAAAAAAAAAAACCCTCAGAGGTAACATATTGCATGATTCCACTTACATAAAATTCTTGAAACGACAATATTTTAGAGATGGGGAAAAAATTGGTGGTTGCCGCAGGTTAGGGATGAGTGGGGGGAGCAGGGTGAAAAGGTGTTGTGGCTGTTAAAAGACACAGAGGGGATCGTTATGTTGATGGCACTGTTTTGTAAATTGACTATGGTAATGAATACATGAACCTAACCCCATGATAAAATTGAATAGAACTAAATACAATAAAGTTTCTAGAAGAAAACATAAAATAACATCCCTATGTCATCAGAATAGGCAAAGATTCCTTAAACAGGAAACACAAAAAAATAACACTAATCGTAAAAGAAAAGTGGATACACTGGATTTCATTAAAATTAAGAATTTCGATTCATCAAAAAATATCCCTAAGAAGGTAAAAAGCCAAGGCAATTCAGGAATCATTTGGATTTCATTTTCTGTGAGCCCTCTGTAATTATATAGATTGTCTTTTCACTTTCTTGATGGTACTGTTTGCAGCACAAAAGTTGTTAATCTTGATTAACCCAACTTATTTTTCTCTTTTTAAAGATTATTTCTTTGAGAGAAAGAGAGTGCACACATGAGTGGGGGAGAGGCAGAGGGAGAGAGAATCCCAAGCAGACCCCACACAGAGTGTGGAGCCTAATGGGGAGCTCAATCCCATAACTCATGAGATCATAACCTGAGCCCAAACAAGAGTCTCATGCCCAATTGACTGAGCCACTCAGGCACCCCCAATTTATTTTCCCTCATATCACTTGTGGTTTTGGTGTCATATTAGAGAAACCATTACCTAACTCAAGATCTCAAAGAGTTACTCCTATGTTTTCTTCTCAGCAGTTTATATGTTTACGTCCTACATTTAGGTCTATGATCCATTTTGAGCTAATTTTTTTGTATGGTATAAAGGTACAAGTTTATTTCTGAAGAAACCCTGATAGATTTTTCTTTTAAGATTTTATTTATTTGACAGACAGAGATCACAAGTAGGCAGAGAGGCAGACAGAGAGCGAGAGGGGGGAAGCAGTCTCCCCACTGAGCAGAGAGCCTGATGTGGGGCCCTGTCCCAGGACCCTGAGAGCATGACCTGAGCCGAAGGCAGAGGCTTTAATCCACTGAGCCACCCAGGCACCCCGAAATCCTGATAGATTGACAGATACGTCTATTTTTCTGCCAATGTCACACTCTTTTGATTACTATAGCTTTGGAGTAAGATCTGAAGTTAGAAACTGTGGGGCCTCCAATTTTGTTCTTCTTTTTCAAGGTGGCTGTTCTAGATACCCTATTTCTATATGAGTTTTAGAATCAATTTGTACATTTCTGCAAAAAAAGAAAACTTTTTTTCTTGTTGTTGTTAAAGATTGCATTGAATCCCTAGATCAATTTGGCATAATTGCCATCTAAACCCATGAGCCTGGGATGTCCTTCCATTTACTTAGATTTTCTTAATTTCTTTCTTTTTATAGTTTTCAGCTTACAAGCATTGCACTTCTTTCATTAAATTTAGACCTAAGTATTTTATTCTTTTTGATGCTATTGTAAATGGAATTGTGTCCATTAATTTCATTTTGGAGCCCAAGATATATTGCTAAGAAGAGCTAATAATTCGTTGCAGTCAGTCTAGCACAAGTTTCTGGATGCATATTTAGTTATCTCTGGATCAGATTTTGTTTTTATAGATCAGTTTAAAAATACAAGTTAATATTTCATTACAGTGAAAAGGGCATTGCCCTAGAAGTTAGGCAATTGCAATTCTAGTGCCAACTCTGCTGTTGGTTACTTAGAGAACAAGCAAGTCAGTTTACTCTGTGGAGCTGCAGTTTCTCCTTTTATAAAATGAGGGACTGTGGGGCGCCTGGGTGGCTCAGTCATTAGATGTCTGCTTTCAGCTCAGTCATGATCCTAGGGTCCTAGGATCAGTGCCGCATCAGGCTCTCTGCTCAGTGGGAAACCTGCTTCTCCCTCTCCCACTCTCCCTGGCCTGTGTTCCCTCTCTTGCTGTGTCTCTCTCTGTCAAAGAAAAAACAAAATCTTTAAAAAAAATAAATAGAGGCGCCTGGGTGGCTCGGTGGGTTAAGGCCTCTGCGTTCGGCTCAGGTCATGATCCCGGGGTCCTGGGATGGAGCCCCGCGTTGGGCTCTCCGATTAGTGGGGAGCCTGCTTCCCTTCCCTCTCTCTCTGCCTGCCTCTCTGCCTACTTGTGATCTCTGTCTGTCAAATAAAGAAATAAAATCTTAAATAAAATAAAATAAAATAAAATAAATAAATAAAATGAGGGACTGGGGTGTCTGGATGGCTTTGTTGGTTAAGTGTCTTCCTTCAGCTCAGGTCATCGACCCAGGCTCCCTACTCAGCAAGGAGTCTTTTTATCCCTCTCTCTCTGCCCCTCCCCCGTTCGTGTTCACTCTTGCTCTTTCTGTCGCAGATAAATAAAATCGTTCTAAAAATTTTTTAAATAACTAAAATGAGGGACTTCTTAAGTCCCTGCCAGCTCTAAACCTAGTCAGTTCTACTTGTTTGACCATTCAGGGGAGCCATGCACATATTACGAAGATTCTAATTCCCAATTCTACCTGCTATTTAAGAGAGATTATGCATGTGACGCCTGTCATCTCAGAAGAAAAGTTCTAGAGAGGGTCCATAGAACTGGTGGGAGTGGTATCACTGTAATGGTAACTTTGAACAAATTTCTCTGGAAAAAGTGGTGACAAAATCCATAAACATACAGACAAAATTCCCTTTGTTTACCAAAGGTGAATGGGTGTGTCAACAGCTATCCCCCAAACTGTCTTGGATCTGACTCTACATTTGGTAGAATATTGCAAACCACATCACACTTAAGCCAGCTTTTTTTTTTTCTCAAGATTTTATTTATTTATTTGACAGAGATCACAAGTAGGCAGAGAGGCAGGCAGGACAGGGGTGGGTGGGGAGAAGCGGGTCCCCTGCTGAGCAGAGAGTTAGGCCAGCTTTTTAAGAGTATTAGGAATTGCCTTTTTATAACTAATGGTTATGGACAATTAATCTTAGAGTGTTTCTTAGTTCTGTGGACTTACCGTCCAATATCTTGACCTCATTCCTTCCATGCAATGCTCAATCTCTCTTGTGCCTCAGTTTCCCAAAAGAAGCCTAATACATCTTCTTAAACCCTTGCTATTTCTACCGACTTCCACTCAGCTCTTTCCTTCAGTTATTCTGGGCAAACATCTAACACTGGCTTTTTCTCTCACTTGGCTTGGGCAACATGGTCTTGGAAGCTTACTCCTACCGACACACGAAGGCTCACAATTCCACCACAGTCCAGATTTTCAGAGATTTTGGTCCATTATTGGTTTAAAATTCCTGTACAATCCATTTTTCTTCTGGTTATCTTTTTCCAGTTAAGTCAATCCTAGTTTATAGTTTCTTTCTCTACCCCATACCTTTTTCTCTCTCCCCCATCTCCACACATACATAACAACTTCTTTGACCTCCTGTTCCACAATGTTTTAGTCACATTTCTGCCTATCATGTTACCATTTAAAAACTTTATTTACACTGAATAATAAATAGCTACTGTTTATCAAGTGCTTACTATATGCCATTTTATAATAATAGATGTTATTAAGCATTTTGCATATAATCTTGATCTTAACACACCCTTGTGAAGTAAGTTCTATTAGTTCCTCCACTTTCTTTTTTTATTTAGATTCAATTAGCTGACATAGTATGGCATTAGTTTTCTATGTAGTGTTCAACGATTCATCTGTTGCGTGTAACAGCCAGTGCTCATCACATCACCTGCCCTCCTCAATGCCCATTAACCAGTTACCCCATCCCCCCACCCACCTCCCTTTCCACGACCCTCAGTTTGTTTCTGGAATCCAGAGTCTCTCATGGTCTGTCTCCCTCTCTGATTTCTTCTCAGTCAGTTTTCCCTCCCTTCCCCTATGATCCTCTGCTCTATTTCTTATATTGCACATATGAGTGAAACCATATGATAATTGTCTTTCTCTGCTTGGCTTATTTCACTCAGTATAATCCCTTCCAGTTCCAGCAGTGTTGATGCAAATGCTGGGTATTCATCCTTTCTGATGGCTGAGTAATACTCCATTGTATACATGAACCACATCTTCTTTATCCATTCATATGTTGAAGGGCATCTAGGCTCCTTCCGCAGTTTGGCTGTTGTGGACATCGCTGCCATGAGGTGAGAATCAAAAAGATTAACCGACTTACCAAAGATTACATAGCTAGTTAGGTGGCGAGATTTGAAACCACTTTTTAAAGAAATTTTAATTTCATGTAATTAACATACAGTGTCATATTAGTTTCAGGTGTACAAAATAGTGATTCAACACTCCATACAGTACCCAGTGCTCATCATGACAAGTGTCCTCCTTAATCCGCATCACCTATGTCAACCATCCCTCCACCCACCTCCCTCTGGTAACCATCAGTTTGTTCTCCAAACTGATTTTGTTTGTTTTTGTTTCTTTTTTCCTTTGTGAAACCAAACTGATTCAAGAGACTTTACTATATTGCTTCCCATAAAAACAAAGCTTAAAATAAGAAGCAGTAGATTAAGAAGAGAGAGATGAGAGTTTTAAGTTTTTTTGATACTAAGCTAATAGTAACACTCCGGACAGATCATGATCCTTCTGATTTTCTCATTCGTAAAATAAAGAGATTGGAGTAGAGATAACTAGTATCTCATTTCATAATAGTCTGTGATCCTGTTTTGTGAAAAAAGCATTTTTGGATTTTATTTTTTCCTGATGTTGCATAGAAAGGTTTTGGAATTTCACCCTGCTCTTCCGTATTTTCATATTTATTCCAGAAGTAATTTACATACCAACAGTGAAACACAGGTATGTGTTCTATTTCTGTAAAACAAAATGTCTTTGGGTAGGATAAAACTTCAGAAAACTTCAAATCTCATCCCTGTTTATTTGGCATTTTAAGATCTGATCTCTCCATGGTGGCATTAGATGTTTAAAGGTGGAAAATTATTGTGGCTTCACCATGAAATGAGTGCTTCTTTGGTATATATCATATAGTGTCCACAGCTATAAGAATTGGTTATTACAAGTTGATTCTTGAAACATCAATCTGATTCCATATTCTTCCATGTTCCTATATATTTCTTGAATTCATTTTCCCTTATATTTATCAAGTCTTAAGTCCAATTTACTTTTAAGAATTAAGATTGAACTAGGGGCTCCTGGGTGGCTCAGTCAGTAAAGCATGTGACTCTTGATATCCAGGTCATGAGTTCAAGCCCCATGTAGGGGGTAGAGCTTACTTTTAAGAAAAAAGAAAAATCAGAAGAATTAAGATTGAATTAGAAATTTTAATGGCTCCAGACGAAAACTCCTTATTCCTTTAAGCTGAAATATGCTGAGAGGATCAGCAAGCTCAAGGAGAGAGGGCAGGTGGGGATAAGAGAGGAAAGCCCTTTTGCAAATAGGCACACTTACACAAACTGAAAGCAGGTCTTTCAATCTCCATGTATCTTCAATCCCTCTATAAGAATTAAAGTGTGTTTGCTCGCTTCCTTTTTCATTCTTTTGAAAACATTTTAACTACTATTATAATTATTTTGACATTTCGTATTTTGCCTCCTCTTTTTCCAGAAAAGTCAGTAGTAAAGGAGGAATTTAACTTTTAACATGACCAGCTATATAACACTAATTGCAGAAGTATTTTTTTAAAAAGGTAAATAAGAAAAATTGCTTTAACTGAAATGTGATAATTGCAAAACTCTGTAAATCTATTAAAAACAATTGAGTCAGGGCACCTGAGTGGCTCAGTGGGTTAAAGCCTCTGCCTTTGGCTCAGGTCATGATCCCAGGGTCCAGGGATCCAGCCCTGCATCGGGCTCTCTGCTCAGTAGGGAGCCTGTGTCCTCCTCTCTCTCTGACTGCCTCTCTGCCTATTTGTGATCTCTCTCTGTCAAATAAGTAAATAAAATCTTTTAAAAAAATTGAGTCATACACTTAAAATGGGTAAATTTTATGATATGTAAATGAAATTTTACAATATGTAAATTAAAAATCCTCTTAACTTGCTTTCTTTCTGCCCATCCATGCACCATGCAACCATCCTCTAATACTGTTTTTTTAAAGATTTTTAAATGGTTTATATTTATAATATAAATATATATATTGGTTTGTATTTATAATATAAATACAATATTTGACAGAGAGACACAGCGAGAGAGAACACCAGCAAGGGGAGTGGGAGAGGGAGAAGCAGGCTTCCCACTGAGCAGGGAGCCAGAGGCCAAAGGCAGACACTTAACAACTGAGCCACCCAGGCAACCCCTCTAATACTGGTTTTAGCTTCCTTTTTTTTCCCCTTCATTTATCCAGATATCACCATCTTTACAGCTCAAATATTTTTCTACAGTATCATTCTAAATGATAGCATGGTTTTTTATTTTATATTATAATTCGTTTAACCAATTCATTCTCTGAACATTTTTGCAGCTAGATTTTTGTACAAATTGCCTTAGGTTAAGTTACCAGAAGAAAATGTTACTGGATCAAAAGACATGATCATTTTAAGGTTTTTCTTGTTAATAAACTGCCCTTTGGAAAAACTGTACTAATTTGTATTCTTACAAGTCATCATTCTGTTCCTGTTTGTCTCCCATCAAAGCTCAGTATTAGAATTTTATAAAACTTTCACCATTTTGACAGATGAAAATTATGTATTGTTATTTCTGTTTCATTTGCTAATAAGCAATGACTTTTCTTGGTTATTTATTGGACACTTTTATTTTAGTTTATGTCTCTGTCCATCCCCCAAATGCACTAAATATATATATATATCTTATTAATTCATGAGATTTTCATACATTAAAGGTAAATAACTCTCTGTCATACATGTTGTGAAGATTTCCCCCATTTTGTCTGTCTTTTATTTATGATTTTGTTTTTACAGAAGCAAGCATCAAATTATGTAGTAGTATCTATTAATCTTTTGGTTTGTAGATTTGCCATTGTTACTATTGTTGATGAGTGATTTTCCTACTCCCAGATGATTAAATACTCACCAATGTTTCTTGTACTGATTTTATGTTTCCTTTTCTTTTTTCCTTTTAAAGATTTTATTTATTTATTTGACACAGAGAGAGATCACAAGTAGGCAGAGAGGCTGGCAGAGAGAGAAAGGGAAGCAGGCTCCCTGCCGAGCAGAGAGCCCGACGCGGGGCTCAATACCAGGACCCTGAGATCATGACCCAAGCTGAAGGCAGAGGCTTAACCCTCTGAGCCACCCAGGCACCCCATATTTCCTTTTCTTGTACTTTCATATTTATCTGGATTTTATTTTGATACATGGCATAGGATTAGGCTCTAACTTGGTAGGAGGAACAAGTGGGAAAACAAGTTAGATCGTTACCTTTTTTTTTTTTTAATATTTTGTTTTATTTACTTGACAGAGATCACAAGTAGGCAGAGAGGCAGGCAGAGAGAGAGGAGGAAGAAGTTTCCCCACTGAGCAGAGAGACAGATGCAGGGCTCCATCCCAGGACTCTGAGATCATGACCTGAGCCGAAGACAGAAGCTTTAACCCACTGAGCCACTCAGGTGCCCCAGATAATTACCTTCTTTATTATCTGTCTTCTAAGTATGGAAAACTGTGTTGGGTATATTGTCTCTAGTCATCAACATGGCAGGAAGAGTCTCTGCCCTTACCTAATGTGGAGAAGACAGACATTATACAAGTCCAGTGAGTGCTCCGAAGAAGCAAAATTCTACGGTTGTGTATAGTAGGTGGAATCTAATCAGTTATTCTCTCACCTATTGAGCAATTAAAAGGAGATCTTTTGGGGTTAAAGGAGAATTCAATGAAAAAACACCGTCACAACAAATACTTATTATCTCAGAGTATCTGTAGGTCAGAATCTGGGTGTGGTTTAGCTGTCCTCTGTCTCAGGATCTCTCACGAGGATGAACCGAGGTGTTGGCCAGACCTCCAGCTTCTCTGGAATGCTTGACTGCAGGAAGAATCACGTCCAAGCGTGCTTACGTGGTTGTTGGCAGAATTTAGCTCCTCGCGGTACTTGTGAACCAAGGCTTTCAGCTCTTTGCTGAGGATTCAGGTCCTCGCAGGCTGTTGGCTGGAGACCTCCCTCAGTTCCTTGACTTTTAAGGCCAGGAGAACTCAGTTTTGTCCTGGGGTGGGCACTTGAGCTTTGATGAACTGCTTTGTAAGGAGGTATCTACGTAGGGTAAAAATTATTGGTATAACATTTGTATTTCTAGTTTGGGACTGAGAACTGAAATCACGGTGTGCACACTGGCAATTTTCTAGTTGGTATGCATTTGTGGTCTGTATATAAATTAATACGTGAGTGAATGAAGCATTCATCAAGAATGAATTACGTATTGAAGAGCACAAACACAGAATTCTGTACAGGATAGGAATGTCAGGAAAAGTTTAAGATGATTAGAGCTGGCAGAAGTTGAAATGATTTGTGAACTTGAGTTCCTCTTTCAACCACATCATGCTTATAGCTTCAAATTATTTTTCATTCTCTCCCTCCGTTCCCATCACACAGATTGTATGATGAATCTAGTCCCCTAGAGTTGCAGGGTGGCAGCCCTGAACTCAGCCACCCAGGCATGAATATATCCAATTATTTTTTGATCTAATGCTGTGGGTTTTTTTTTTTAAGATTTTATTTGAGAGAGAGAAAGAGAGAACACGGAGGGAGAGGAAGAGAGAGAAGCAGACGCCCCCCTGAGCATGGAGCCCGACATGATCTCGATCCCAGGACCCCAAGATCATGACCTGAGCTGAAGACAGATGCCTAACCGGCTGAGCCACCCAGGCGCCTCCGTGGGTTTTATTTTTAACTCAGGAAATTTAATTTTTTAATTATATTTAATCTTAGTTGATACTTAAAGAAATTTTGAAACTGGAATTTGCCAACCTTAGAGTTTGAAAGTGTTAGTGTTAGCCGAGTGCATACATCCTCAACACGACCAATATTGACCCTAAGGGGGCAAAAATTGGTTCTGGGTGTGTTTGTGGAAAAAAGTAATCTTTTTACGTATAAAGCACTGATTTACATACAGTACATAGATATACAGTCTATTTGTGGTAGTAAAATTTCATTGGGGGTAAGTGACTAAGATGGAAAGGCTTAAAAAAGTTTCCATAGAGGCTGATAATGGAAAAAAAAGAAAGTTGAGAAATACTGCTCTTGTTCTAAGTTTATTTTATTTATTTGTTTTTAAAGATTTTATTTATTCATTTGACAGAGAGAGATCACAAGTAAGCAGAGAGGCAGGCAGAGAGAGAGGAAGGGAAGCAGGCTACCTGCTGAGCAGAGAGCCCCATGCAGGACTTGATCCCAGGACCCTGAGATCATGACCCAAGCTGAAGGCAGCGGCTTAACCCACTGAGCCACACAGGCACCCCTCTTGTGCTAAGTTTAAAAGACAGCTGGTAGATGAGCTGTTTTGCAATAGATTATTTCCTGTATCACTTCCTGTATTAGATTATAAGTTTCTTAAGGATAGGAAGTGTAACCTGTTTTGTACTTTCAATAACACCTACAACAATGGTTTATGTTCAATTGCATTCAGTAAATGTATATTTAATTGAATTAATATGGAACCTATCTTACCCTCCTTATACGCAATCTACTGCCCCATAGAACATAAAAACATAAATGCAATGATCAAAATTAGTTTAGTAAAAGCAAGCAACCTGACATAATCTCCCTCACAAAAATCCTAGGAAAATAATGACAAACTTTGTTAGAAGAGTGAAAAATCTTAGCATAGCAGGAGCAGCATAGACTATGGAAACAGAAACACAGATCAGGGCTTGATTTCTAGCTCTGCCATGAAAGTTGTGAAATCTTTAGCCAAGATACCTGAGGAGGGAGGAGGAAGGGGAAATGAGGAAAAAAAAAAGAGGATCAAAAAGCATGGGAGAAGGGAAAGAAATAGAGAAAGAATATAGAGAAGAGACAAGGATATTGCTAAAAGTCTTCTATACACCCTAAATTTCAGGTAGGTTGACCTACTAGCAGTTCCCCAAACCGGTCATGACTCCAATACGTCATATTCTTTCACACTGATACATTTTCCCTATTTCCAGAACATTATTTTCCACCAATATTCAGATCAAGCCACACCCTCCCTGGAAGGCCCTCCATGACACCCTTATCTGTCTCCCACACTGAGATGCCTATCTTCTTGCTCCCCTAATATTCAGATCATACCTTATTATAGTGATTATCATATTGTAATCTAATTAATGGTTTACATGTCTGTTTCCCTCCCTCGTCTGTGAGCATCTTGGTAGCTGAAATGGCTTTATCTTCTTATTCTCAACCTCTAGTGGAACTTAACATACTTGGTGACTGAACAATGGGCTTGTTGAATCAACTAGTAAAAAATACAGACATGCAAGAGCAGCATAGCCACATTTTTCAACAATTTGATAAATAAGGGCTTGTACCCTTCAAAGAACCATCACTTTAAAATTGACTGAATAAATTCTACTTCTGAAACCAATATTGTATCCTTTGTTCACTAACTAAAATTTAAATAAAAAAATAAAATTGGCTGAATAGTCATCTTTGTATATATCCTCAGGTCTAACACAAAACATTGGGGGCGTCTGGGTGGCTCAGTGGGTTAAGCCTCTACCTTCGGCTCAGGTCATGATCTCAGCGTCCTGGGACTGAGCCCTGCATTGGGCTCTCTGCTCGATGGGGAGCCTGCTTCCCCCTCTCTCTGCCTGCCTCTTTGCTTACTTGTGACCTCTCTCTGTGTCAAATAAATAAATAAAATCTTAAAAAAAAAAACCTAGAACATTGTATATTTTCTCTATCCAATAATGATAAGTGTAATGAGTTTTTCACATTGTCAGTTGTTACAATCCAGTGAAGAAAATCTATTTTTCTTCCTATTTTTTAGATGGGAAGACAGGCTCTTAAGTGGTTATGTAACTTGGCTAAGGTCATCTACTTAATATGTGAGGCTTCTTGTTCTGGACCCTATGGTGTGGTCACCCTATAGCACCTCCCAAGGTTAGCTAGGTGAGACTATTAACTTGAGTACAACATTCCTCTGTCTGACCCTCTCCACCTGCAGCCTCCTACACACACTCACCTAGAGGAAAACAAAGGTTCAAGATCATACTTGCAGTTTATTGTTGTTCAGCAAAAAAAATGTGTCTGCATATACCCAGCTTTGCTTTATGTAAAAGAAAAATACCAATCAGTAACTATGAAATAGCCCTTTGGGAATATTCCATTTTAATAACATTTAGGTAGAATGTAATGATTTTCATTATTTTATTGACCTTCCAAATTCTTTAAAATGGGAATTCTGTTCAGTGCTTCAGAATTCAAGTGTGTTAAACCACACACGCAACATGTGAAATTACCTTTTCATGAAAGCAAAATGTGAAGCAGCTTATAAAGACTTCTGGATGAGCAATCATGTGCCACAGGCCCTCCACTACTACCTTACTGATGCTGTCTGTGAGGGTATAGTTGGAAAGACAGAATTGAAAAACCGGTTCCTGCCACATTGCAAAATAACCATAAGGAGTGGCGTCTGGTTCCTGAAGCTAGAAGAAGTGACTATGCCTTTTAAATCATGGTTATTGTCTCAAGCAAAACAGATGAAAAAAAAAAAAAAAAACCCCAAGCCAAGAGAGAAACCTCCCAAAAAGGAAATTTCTGAAAGCTTTGGGGCCAGGTGGGTCTGTCGGGTGCCGTTGTTCTGGGGTCACCTTGTTCACTCCAATCTTCAGGTCCTTGAGGCATTTCCCTTTGGCTCCCTGCTGTAGTCCATTTTACCCATTCAGAACCTGGCTGCCTTGTATCAGTTACATCCAGTCAAACCTCTCTTGCCGTCAAGTGTGAGAAGCTGAGGTATGTCTGGGGCTGGTATTTGCCCTACAGAAAACCTAGATCAGGAGAACTGTGGAGGATATGCACATCAGGCCCTCTCCTCCTCCTCCACACAATCTTCATGTTTTCATAGAGACCAAGGATTAACAGGTAAGAATACCAACGATGATATAATGTCGACAAGATTCAACACATTTGAGGTAAGAAGGCAATAAATGTCTATTGGCTTATAGCTTTTGGTTTATATTAATTTATTCCAACATTATAAGAAACTTGGAAGCTTGTTAGGAATGGGAGATACATAGACTACTTGTGTTCTAGGCCTCAAGGTTCAGGTTTGGAATGGCTTGGAAAAACAGCAGTTTCTATGCCTGTGGGTTAGGTGCTCCTGGGAAGAAGGTCAGGAAGAGGGAGCAGCAGATGCAAAGGCATAAAGGTATGAGAAAGTCTGGCATACAATGCTTTCTTAGAACACCCCAGTCTAGTGACTTCTGCCTTCTTTAAACTCCTTTAGCATTCACCATCTGTAACATTCTTCTTGGTTTATGATCTCTCTCTGATGCACGGTTACCATTTTTATAGCTAACCTGTTCATTTAAGTCTCTCCCCCTTAAGTAATTTGATTTCTTAGGTAGCAACCTTCTTTTTTTTAATCTATCCAGAATCCATTGAAAGGTACTTTGCACTTGATAAATACTAATAAGTAACTATTGATTCATTGACCAAAAAAATCATGACTCACATATTTTAAGTTTTCATTAAAAATGCTGATTGTATCTCTAAGAATAAGGCAAAATTATGTAAATAGAGGATAACACATCTACTTATCTACTATTCTATTTTTATGACCTATTTCCAAGTAGGAACAAACATTGCATACAGTCAATGTTTACATTGCCAATCTGGACAACTGTAGGCTTGATAGCAATTACTCCATTATAACAAACACAAAAGCACGTTTTAGAACAGGAATAAGATCTTACTACAATTATTGATAATTGCAAGATAAAAACAGTTGACATGAACTCTGAAAACGTGGATGTGAATCAAAGCCCTGTAACCGTTATGAACTTTATTTTTATTTTTTTTCCATTTTTGAGTCTTTTTCCTTATCTATTAAATAAAGTTAAGAATTTCAACTTCACAAGATTGTAAGGACCAAATTAAAAACATACACACACCTGCCGTGGCATAGAGACTCAATAACATATTTGTTCACTTCATGCCCATTATTTGTCCATTCATTCAAATATATCCATAAGGTGACACAACAAACTAGAAGCACGGTATACCATAGAGAAACATTTCTTTTGAAAATTTGTTATAAACCCACTTTTGGGGGGGCATCTGGGTGGCTCAGTTGGTTAAGCAACTGCCTTCGGCTCAGGTCATGATTCCAGGATCCTGGGATTAAGTCTCGTAGGGCTCTGTACTCCATAGGGAGTCTGCTTCACCCTTTTGCACCTCCTCCCACTCTTTCTCTCAACCTCCCTCTCTCTCAAATAATAAATAAAATCTTTAAAATAAAAACCCACCTTTTCCTTCAAGTGGTTAAGTCATTAGAACAAACATGTTTCCTTTTGGGGGGATGATCATTTGCTATTTTTTGCTGGAGTATAAGCACACATTAAGGCCAAATTAACGTGTCTTGCAATTACAGGGAACACAGACACTATGGTACATTTTGTACATTTGCCTAATTGCACGAGGGCATGTACTCTCCTTCTAATTCCAGCATTATCTTACCACCTGTTGTAGATGACTACTTTCATAAAATCTTAAGTTCAATAATAGAGTCCTTAGGGGCGCCTGTGTGGCTCAGTGGGTTAAAGCCTCTGCCTTCAGCTCAGGTCATGATCCCAGGGTCCTGGGATCGAGCCCTACATCGGGCACTCTGCTCAGCAGGGAGCCTGCTTCCTCTCTCTGACTGCCTCTCTGCCTACTTGTAATCTCTGTCTGTCAAATAAATAAATAAATAAATAAAATCTTAAAATAAAAAAAATAATAGAGTCCTTAGACTCTATATTCCGGAAGAAAGATAAATTAGAGAAAGGAATGTAGTTAGGAATCTCAGGTTCTATTTCAGTAGTTAATAGCTCTACCAGACTTCTAATGAAGCATATAACTTTAGTTCCTCTAAGCCTTATTTTTACCAAATAGAACTGGTATGATAAAGGGTGCCCGGGTGGCTCAGCCGGTTCAGTGTCTTTCTGCCTTTGGCTGGAGTCATGACCTTGGGTCCTGTGATTGAGCCCTGTGTCAGGCTCTCTGCTCAGCAGGGAGTCTCCTTCTCCCTCTCCCTCTGCCCCTCTCCCTGCTTGTGCTCTTTCTTATGTAGGTAAATCTTAAAAAAAAAAAAAAAAAGGAAGAAAGAAAGAACTGGTATGATAAAATCTACCTCTCAACAATGATGTAACACTTAATTGTGGTTTGTAAGTACACAGACAGATTTTTTTTTTAAGATTTTATTTATTTATTTGACAGAGATCATAAGTAGGCAGAGACACAGGCAGAGCGAGGAGGAAGCAGGCTTCCCGCTGAGCAGAGAGGCTGATGAGGGACTCAATCCCAGGACTCTGGGATCATGACCTGAGCCCAAGGCCGAGGCTTTAACCCACTGAGACACCCAGGAGCCCCCAGACAGATGTTTTTAAAGAAATTTAAAGTACTCAATGAGTTTATTAGTATCTCTCTGCACTTTTGCTAAAATTTAATCTTAAATTTATATTAAAATTAAAATTAATTTTTTTTACCTACTGCCCAGTAAAGCACAAGAACTGAAATATTTTTTAAGAAGGCAAAAAAATGCTGCATTAAAACAAACTTTAGGGGCGCCTGGGTGGCTCAGTGGTTAAGCTGCTGCCTTCGGCTCAGGTCATGATCTCAGGGTCCTGGGATCGAGTCCCGCATCGGGCTCTCTGCTCAGCAGGGAGCCTGCTTCCTCCTCTCTCTCTCTCTCTCTCTGCCTGCCTCTCTGCCTACTTGTGATTTCTCTCTGTCAAATAAATAAATAAAATCTTAAAAAAAAACCCAAACTTTATAAACAACATGATAAAAAGTAATTTCTTGGGGCGCCTGGGTTGCTCAGTGGGTTGTTTACAGATTACTGTACTTCTAGCTGGTAAACACCACAGCTAGAAAGCAGTATACCAACAATACCTTTAAGATCAAGTCACTTAAAAAAACATTGTATGTGGGTCATCCCTTGGACAATTTGGCAAAAAAATGCTGCATTAAAACAAACTTTATAAACAACATGATAAAAAGTAATTTCTTGGGGCGCCTGGGTTGCTCAGTGGGTTAAAGCCTTGTCCTGTTGTTTATAGATTACTGTACTTCTAGCTGGTAAACACCACAGCTAGAAAGCAGTATACCAACAATACCTTTAAGATCAAGTCACTTAAAAAAACATTGTATGTGGGTCATCCCTTGGACAATTTGGTTTCCTTAAATAGTGCTATAACCTAACCTGATCCCAAGATAATTTCCAAAATATCAATGGAATGAGTGTTGCTGAAATTCTGGTTATGAAGGTTTATTCTTGAATAAGAGGCCCCAAGATTCAGAAGCCCTATGATGTTGCCCATGATACTGACCAAAAAAGAAGTTATGAGACTATGGAAAAGATTTCTGAGAAAAAAGCAGATCAATATTCTTCCTCAGAAAATGAGAATGATTGAGGCCATGTGCATACTTGCATAATTAAAAAAAATCAATTAAGAGATTATAAACCCAACTGGCTATAGTTTTTTCAAAAGGTGCGAGGTGACTTATGACACTTTTTTTAAGGTCTAATTTTGTGAGCACTTGTGTTGGGCACTATGTCAAGTGTTTTAAATATATTATTCATCTGATGCTCACAAATAATCTTATGAAAATAGGAATTATAATCCTCCAAAGTCAAGCTCAGAGAGGTTCAGTAATTTGGTCAAGGTTATAGACAGCAACTGTAGGAGCACAGGCAAATTCAGGTCTGTTTTCTACAAAGCCTAAGCTCTCAACATTTATCCCATGCTTCTCATCAACATTTTTTTTAGGATTTTATTTATTTACTTGACAGAGATCACAAGCAGGCAGAGAGGCAGGCGGAGAGAGAGGAGGAAGCAGGCTCCCTGCTGGGCAGAGAACCTGATGTGGGGCTTGATCCCAGGACCCTGGGATCATGATCTAAGAAGGCAGAGGCTTTAACCCACTCAGACACCCAGGTGCCCCTCATCAACATTTTTTACATAAACTCAGAAACTTCTATCTTCAGCCCTACCTCCCCTGACCTTCTGTCTTGTACACTAGTAGATATAACTGCCTATTCAATATTCTACCTGGATGTCTAACAAGCACTTCAAATTTAACGTGTTTCAGTAAATGGTACCTCCATTCACCCAGCTCCTCAAGCTCCAAATCTAATACCCATCCTTGATTCTTCTAACAATCCCACAGTTAAGCCATCAGGAAAGCTATTGGCTTTACTTTCAAATTATACCTGAATGACTTCTCATCATCTCTACTATCACAACTCTGGCCCAAGCCATTATCATTATTCACCCAGACTGCTGAGAGAGCCTCATAATTGGTCTCTGCTTTCATAGCCCATTTTTCACAAAGCAGCCATAGTTCTTATTTTTTTTTTTTTAGCCATAGTTTTTTAAAATGCATACAATATTATTTCATTCTTCTGCTAAAACCTGTTAATGACTCCCTTTGCAATAATGTAAACTTCTTAAGATAGCCTATAAAGCTCTGCTGCCCCCCTGCCTTGATAGGCCTTCTCTGACTTTATCCCTTAACACTCTCTTCTTTGCTCAGCAAGCTTGTCACATTGGCCCGTATGATTTCAAATTTCTCTGCGGTGTGAAGTTACCTACTATGAGAGGATTTGGAAAGACAGCAGTGGGGGTTTGAGAAAACTGTTGAAGAGGGAGGACAATTCAGAAAATTTTAACAGGATTGCTGGATGGTGTTGATTGTTCAGTTGTGCTTGATAACTGGAATTTAACGATAAAATGCATGTGATTATGCAAATTTCTCCAAATTGCTCTAGTACCAAAGGGGACAATAAGGATGGTAGGATTTATCCAAGGTAGGGGTAAGATGAAAAAAATGGTGCAAAGGAGTCGTGGGTACTCCCAAGTGTAACTGAATACGCCCTCACCCCAAACAATGTAACGATGGGGTAGAGAGAAAGGTTGCTAGTCTCCTCAGTTTACCCCAGCTGTGGCAACAACCTAGACTTGCTAAGTAGAAATAGAATCAAAGGACCAAGACCTACTAGCATTTCTGTTAAAAGCTTTAAATTACAAATCCAGATTATTTTAGGAAATTCTGATTATTTAAACATTTACAGAATTGACAAATGGGTAGAAGCTTGTTTACATTTTAAAGGCATTTTTCAATTTTAAAAACCCATTTCCAAAGGGAATCTGTCATTTTAACAGTAAGATTTATCAGTAAATTAAGGATTCAGATTTTTTAAAATGTCTAATCTGGTCAATCCTTTAGGTTATCCCAAGAGGATGCTTTCTTAGACCTCTTCCTCCTTCAGGACACTTCTCTGGTTCTCCTGCCTTACTTAGAAAGATTTAAGTCCATTCTTAGAATGGCATAAAATACTTACTGTCCTGACCCTTAACTTGCCCAATATTTTCTCATTTATCCTCTTTGCACTATAAACTGCTGAGACGTAAACTACTTTGCACCTACTAAGCTTTTGTTTCTGTTACTCTCAGTCTAGATCAACTTCCCTACCTTCTCTATTATACTCCCAGCCATCAATCAACACATAGCTCACACAGTACATTTCTAAGTAAGAGACAAGCACTGTCTTTCTGCTATATTTGGTCCTTGTAGATATTCCTATAACTGCTTGTCTTGGGTTATATTACAATGCATTTTATATACTCTGTAGTACCTAATCCGTATTATGCATTATAAAGCATTTTTATGATTGATGTTTTAGGTGACCCAGCTGCTGAAACAGTGTTCTTGGTCAAGTCCCTTTTCCTTCGAGCCGCAGATACATAATGGGTACTGGTGGTTTGTAGAGCCCTTACACGGTGCTCCACTAAGGAAAGCCGCGACTGTTTACATTGTTTAGGGCCCTGAATAGGTAGATTCCTGCTGAGCTGAGTTCAGGAAACGCTTCTCTATATGACGTCACTATCAGCGACTTAAAAAACCACTGTCTGTCCCGGAGTACAGAAGCGGAACTACTTAAAACGAGGTTCACCTGTCCCTCAGTACACAGGTTCCGCCTGAAAAGGTTTCCATTTAGTAGCTCGGGCAGTAGGAATGTGAGCTCAACAGCCTAGGACTTCCCCGAATTACTCCAGGGTGGACGGGAAGTGTCTCCGCCGCCCGGTGGGAAGGCCACCTTCGCTAGATTCAGAGAAGGGGGTGCATCCCTACGGCCTGCGGCAAAACCCAGCGCCGGGTTCAGGAGAGCTTCTCTCGGTAACGAGGAGGCTGCACCCTCCTCACGAGCAGGATTCACTGGTGTCGGACCACAGACGAACCGCAGCCGGAACCCAGAGGGCGATTCCCGCGGTGCCGAGCTCCTGGGGCCAGGCCGGGCCGTGGGGTCTCCCCGTTCTCCACGCAGGGGCGGCGGGGCGGGGCGCAGTGACGCCAAGGGGAGTGACGCGACGACGCAGCGCGACGCGGTGACGCACGCCCCTTTGTTGGCTCAGTAGCGGTAGCAGCGGCCGTGGAGGTGGCGCTGGGGACTGTTTTCTCTCGGAGGCCGGAGCGGAGCCGCGTCTGACTGAGGCGGGCGGCAAGCGGCCCCCTCGCTCCCTCCCTCCCTCCTCCGCGTCCTCCCCGCCGCCGCCGCCAGCCGCCAACCGCCAACCGCCGCACCCGGGGAGGAGCCGCGGCCCGCGGGGCCGGAGCCAGGCCTGCGTCCGGACATCAGCCGGAGCCGGAGCGAGAGCCGGGGCCTCGGCGTCCCCGCCCTCTCCCCGCCTCAGGGCCAGCGTTCGCCGGGCCCTCGCGTGTCGCGCCATGGACTCGGACGAGGGCTACAACTACGAGTTCGACGAGGACGAAGAGTGCAGCGAGGAGGACAGCGGCGCCGAGGAGGAGGAAGACGAGGACGACGATGAGCCGGACGATGATAACCTGGATCTGGGCGAGGTGGAGCTGGTGGAGCCCGGGCTGGGCGTCGGCGGGGAGCGGGACGGACTGCTGTGCGGGGAGACGGGCGGCGGCGGCGGCAGCGCTCTGGGGCCCGGCGGTGGCGGTGGCGGCGGCGGCGGCGGCGGCGGGCCAGGGCACGAGCAGGAGGAGGATTACCGCTACGAGGTGCTCACGGCCGAGCAGATTCTGCAACACATGGTGGAATGTATCCGAGAGGTCAACGAGGTCATCCAGGTGAGGGTGGCCGCCGCGCTGGCTTGACCTGGCCGGACTGGGGACAGATTCGGCGGCCCGAGGGGCAGGCCTGGGCCTGGTGCGCAACTCAGCCCGGTTCCTCCCGGCCCTGTCTCCTCCGCTGCCTCTGCTGGGGATAAGAGGGTGTCGAAAGCAGACATTCGCCGGTTAGCCGGGTGTGGGGAGGTGCGCTGGGGGCGGTGCTTTCCAGGTCCTGCTATGGCGGAGGCCTTCGGCCGCGGAACACTTCTCTTGCGGGCAATTTCTGCCTGTCCCTGGGCCCGGTGTCCTTCCTCTGGCCAGAGGAGCGCCTACAGAGGCGGGGCGGGGCGGAGGGGGGGTGGAGAAGAGCAGCACGAACGCGGCCCCTGAGAGGGTTATCCCGGCCTTCATTCTCGCTTGAGCACTTTTGGAAGGGGTTGGAGTAGGCCTAAGAGCAGCTTGGTGTACGGTTGCCCCAAGCGGGCACCGGTTAATAAAGAAATGGATCTGCTTGGCAGTCTTAAGTGCCTTACTTAAAGGTGGGGGAAGGGAACTGTTTCTCGGAAGAGGTGCTGATGGGCCTTCTTTACCCATGGTGAAGCTTCTGCTCTCATCTTTTTATGTCGTTGCTGGCTGTTTGGGACCTAATGCTACTTTTCATTGGTAGCCAGTGACTGACTTGAAGCTGTTGGAATGGCTACTGCTTATTGCATACCCAGCCTTGCAGCTAAAACAACAAAACGCAGTGTTACTGTCTAATATTAGACAAGACTCTATTGTGAGTTAGAAAGTAGGGGCTTTCTGCTTCTGGACTCTTTTCTCTGATAATTTTTATTTCTTGGTGAGTTAGGCTTGGTTTAAGTTGATAACACAACTCGTTTGATCTCATGGGTCAGATTTTGCATTTTTGAGCTTTAGGAAGTCCAAAGTTTACATTTGTTTGGGGAAAAAAATTATGATGAGGGGTCAGGGATACGATTGAAGAATAAAAATGAAGTTTTGATTCAATGCAACTTTTAGAAAACACTAGTTACATATGAGGAAACTATATACAGGAGCAAGTTACTATTGCCTTCTTCTACCTCACTCATTACCCCCCCCCCCCCCCAATTAATTGGTTAACATTCACTGGGTAATTGGCAGTAGTATGTCACTGCTACTTGTTCAGTTTGCGTGAATAGCAGATTTTTACAGTATTGTCTAGTAAGGAATACTTTCATTGAAACGTCTATTTTGGCTCATTTGGAGACCCTGTTTTGAATAATAGTAAGTAAAAAAAATCTGATATATAGTGGGACTACTAAACAGTGGACATCTCAAACTTTATAGGGATACTGCATTCTGAGGAGGAAATTGAAGGTATATAGAAGGAAGATAAGTTTTATTGCTCTTTTTCTGCTTCTAAAAATATGACAGTTCTTAGGCCACTAAGTTGACACTTTTTTCTTTTTTTTGAGGAAACTTTATTAAAAGAAGTTAGAGTAAAACCTTTAATTCTCTTTTCATTATTTACCCCCACAGTACATAAAATCCAATGTTTTCAAACTTACCTGTTTTATTGACATGTTAGGCCTTTAAAAACTCATGGATAATGGATATTTATTATTTAACTTACTTGTTTTCATGTAGTAAATCTCATCCAGCTTTTCTCAGCTCTTAGGTGTGTCTTAAGCACTGAGGCCAAACCTTAGAAGTTCTTCATGTCACTTCTGGAACAGGGATGTAGCTAATGCATATGACATCATTCTTTCTTTGTTAGTTTAGGGGAGAGAGAATAAACACAGATGAACTGAGCTAATAAGGACCACAAAATACTAAGGGTTTTTGTTTGTTCGTTTGTTTGTTTTTAAAAGGTGTCCATGCCTGATTTTTGAAAACTATCTTTTTCTTAGTTGACCTCATGTTAAGGTCTCTTAAATGGCATTCCTGAATATATGAATTTCAGTTCCTTGTTAAGTTTATATTTCAAAATACCAGTAAAGGAAAGAATAGGGTGTATCCCAGGTCATCTTTTTTCCAAATGGTGTGCTTCTTAGATCTAAACTAGGCTTTGGTTGTGGCAATTATTTTTTTATGTTAGATTTAAGCTTAAAAAGTTACACTGGTCATACATGCACACTCTAAGAAAGAAATGACTAGGCAAGAAAAAAAAAGACGAGATCTACACCAAGAGAGATACATAAAATTTGAAGTTAGTTATCTTTTCAGACCTCTGGGTGAGCTATACATATATTTTAATAACATCAGAATAATACTATATATTCTCGTTTTCAGTAGAAAAAAGCAGGTTATGGAAACAGAAGGAGTCTCAACAGTTTTCTCGTTAATAACTTTCCATTTTCAGTGTTTACATGATTATAAATCTAGACTAGTTTATTTAATCAGTCCATTATTATTGGCCTTCCTTTTTATTTTTTAGTTTCTGGCTCTTACTAACTTCATTGGGAATATCGTCATAGATAAATCTTTGAATGTTTTATTTTCTAGAATAGATTGAATTGCTGAGTCAAATGATGTGATTATTTTCAAGGCATTTGATACATACTACCTACCACATTGCTTTAAGAAAGGCTATGTTAGTTTCCCCCCCACCAGCCAGTGCTTAATTAGGATAAAATAGTCATCATTTTAAAAATTTGCTTTTAAAAAAAAGGTGAAGAGAACTTTTAACATGTATCTTAGGACATTGGTATTTCTTTGTAATTTGCCCTTTGCTTTTGCTCATTTTGAGCCCTTTTTGGGATTTTTTATTGCTTTATAAAACCTCTTTATATTCGTTGAGATTTTTAAAGATCATTTCTCTAGGTTTTTTAGTTGAAAAAATTGTTTAATATGGCAATAAGTTTTAAGTTTATCAAATTAAAACCCCTTGTTTCACTTCATATTAGAGAGCTTACTGTTAATTCTAAAAAATTTTAAATCCCCTGCTCCCCAGTGCTACTTTTCAATATGAAATCAGGTATGTTATTAGTGAATTTGAAAATAAATTTGCAGGAGATAAAGATTGAAATGCTTTTCACATTGCCAGATTAATTTTTCCTTGGGAATTTTATTACTACTTTGGGGAGAATAATTCTGGGCAACAGTAGATAATATTGTAATTTGTACATATCTGCGGGTTAGTTTTAGCTTTCATATGAGTTAACACTTTCTGTTTTAGAAGACTCTTGGTTTTCTAGCTTTTGTAACTCTCTTGTTATAATTTGTTTAGTTTGGCTTTGTTATATTTAAATCTTTGTGGCTACCTAGATTACCTTGTGAACTTTCAAGAATAGATCAGGGGTTTTGTTTAACCTATACAAATATTAAAGAAGTACTAAAAGCCCTTAACTTACCCAACTGTATTTATTAACTAGTATTATTAGTTAGTAGTATTATTATTAACTAGTATTATTAACTGTATTTATTAACTAGTATTATTGAACAGTGGATTTCTAATGTAATTGCTTTAGCAGCTTGGTAATTTATTAAACACCACACAGTTCTGCGATTGAGAGGCCTTTAAACTTGCTATTTTGTGTTTCCACAACATTATTCAGCAAATGTTTGTTGTGCTTGTGTGTGTATGCCAGTCACCGTGTCAACTAGATTAGAGGGCATGGTTCTTGCCTAAGGAGCATATAAAGGTGGGGAACATAGAGGTCCTTGGGCTTCATTCCCAGAGATTGTTGTTCATCAGTTAAGTCTGAGTTGGAGCCTAAGCATTTATATATTTTTAGCCACTCCAATGATAGTTCTTAACCACTGGGATAGTCATAGTTCATCTACTGTCATGATTTTGACGCAGGGAGAATGAGTAGAGTGAGAAGGTGGTAACCCTTAGGCATATCCCTTTTTAAAATTAATTAATTTTTAAAAGATTTTATTTATTTATTTGAAAGAGAATCAAGCACAGCAGGGAGAGCTGGAGAGGGAGAAGAGAAGCAGGCTTCTCGCTGAGTAGGAAGCCCCATGCAGGGCTCAATCCCAGGACCCAGAGATCATGACAGGAGCTGAAGGCAGATGCTTAACTTACTGAGCCCCGGGAATACTACTTTTAAGTAGTTCTGCAGAGAAGGAGCATGGGCTGATGGAAAGAAGTGGTCACAGAGAAGGTATAAAGAAGTGGGTGGGTGTCTTACTGTTTTAAGATTTATTATGCTAAATAGCCTGTTTTAAAGACAACAGATATCTTTACAGGGGAAATTTTCTGGTGGCTGTTGAAGTTTTTAATTTTATTTCAGCTATTTATTTAATTAAAAGACTTAAAGAACTTCTAAGGTGAGGTTTCAAGCATAAATTGAGAGGCAGTGTATAGCAGCATTATTGACTCAGAGTCAGTTTTAGCCCTGGCTTTTTCCTCCAAATGGCAAGTGTTGTTTACATCTCAGAACCTTCAGTTTTTGTTTTTGTTTGTTTGTTTGTTTTAATATGGGAAGTAGTTAAGAGAGTTGAACTACTATTGATTTTTTAAAAATCTAACATCCTTTTATAATCTTAGTTAATTGGAGATGCTCACTGTTTCAGAGAAGTGAATTGAAGTGTACAAATCAGGATGAACTTAAATTGGCTAACTTATTTGGGTAGGGAGTGGAAGAGGAGAGGAAGGGGAGAGAGTGTGTATCTTGAAGCTGTTAATAAAAAGTGTTCGGTATAGTTTATTCCTCTTGAATTTCTGTCTTTTCCCACCTGATCTTGAACTTATTTGAGCCATAAGTTTTAAATTCTATTAATTCTTATTAAATCGCTTATGGCAGTAGTCCTGTGAATCAGACTCTGGGGGTGGGGTCCAGCCATTGGTTTAAATGAGCTTTCCAGGTGATGCTGATGCAAGCTTAAGTTTGAGAACCACTGATGCAGTTGAAATTTAACAGCGTTTCTCAGTGTGTTATCAGTATAGTGATAAATTACAACAGAGGTGGGTTAATGGTGGAAGGCAAGTTGTTTAAGAAACTAATAAAAGGGAAATTTCAAAAGTGCTTCACAGCGCTTGCTGGGCTAATAGAGTTGGAGGGGATTTGTCATTATTACTGGTATCCTTCAGATAAAGTGGTCTTTAATTCAGTTATTTCAAACATGCAAACCAAACTAGTGGCACCTTACATTCTAGGTTGGAGCACTTGATTTTCTTTCCACTGCTTTTTTTTTTTTTAAACACAAAAATATTTGAGTTTCTTTATTTAATATGTTGGAAAAAAATAAAAGGTTTTGGATATTGTAACTGCTCCTGCTCAGTACTATAGTAAATAGTGAAGAGAATATCTGAAGACATTCTCAAGGAATTGATGATCTCTTTGAATTTAGACACTCAAAGCTATTGGGTCAGAAAGTCTTTTCATCAGGTGCTAAGTGGATAGTAATAGGTATTCATGGAAGAGAGATCTGTGGGTGTTATCTGGCTAGGATTGGATGGCTAGGATTTGGATAGATAGGAAAAAGGGATAGAAAGCCATTTTAAGAAATTGAATGAAGTGAGAACAAGGAAAGTGTCCGAATAATGGTGAGCTTCACTAAAGTAGAACAGAGTTTGTAAATTGTGGGTGGTAAGGTTGAAGAAACCGGAAGGTTTGATACTCTGAAGAAAGGCAGAAGCCATCAGATTAGATTCCTTTATTTTGGGTTTGACATATGGTAGCTGTATGTATTAGTTATCTTCAACTCCACATTTCCGCAAAATTCAGTGGCTTAAAAACACTATCTTACAGTTTCTATGGGTCATGTTTTGGGTGCAGCTGAGTTAGGTTAGGTGCCTCTGGCTTCAGGGTCTCATGTTAACTCCGTTAAGGTTGCAAGCAATGTATCAGCTAAATTGCAGTTCTCAAGGCTTGAGGAGGGGAGATTCCCCTTCTGTTGTCAGGCCTCAGATTTTCACTGGCTGGTTGTTGGCCAGAGACACAAGTACCTTGCCATGTGGGCCTCTCCAGAAAGTGGCTTATAACGCAGTTTCTTTTCCTCAGAATGAAGAGTCTGAGAGCCCCCAAGAGAGAAGACAGTCTTTTTATAATTTCATTTCAATTGACATCCCATCACTTTGTCCTGTTCTACTTGTTTTAAGTGATTAACTGTATCCACACACTCAAGGGGAGGAGGTTGCACAAGTGTGAAGATGAGGAGGTGAGGGATCCTTGGGGCCATCTCAGAGGCTCTTCCATCATCTACATACCGTTTGGCTTTGTCAGGAGGTGAAGGATAACCATTGTATAATGCTTATCTATCCATTTAATTTATATACAAATGAGAGGCATAGTAGTTTGGATTTTTTTACTTAGGATTAACTATAAATTATTTGTATCTGGCTTTAGATGATAAGCATTCTTTATTACTTTTCAATAGCTAAGATTAAAAGAAATAGCTTCTAGTCTCTTAGAATTGGAAGAAATTTGAGATTCTTCAGTCCAATAATTTTTTTCTTTTTTAACTTTAGCTACGTAGTGGAATCACCTGGGGATTTTTTTTTTTCACACTTCTAATTGCAGTTGTAAGAAACAACGATAGCATAGCGATCCCACATACCCTTTGCTGATTTTTCTACGGTGATCCCACCTTGCAGAACTGTAGCATAATGTCACAACCAGTGAGTGTATTGACATTAATGTGATCTTACTCAGATTTCTTGCCCTGAGATTTTTCTTTTAAAGGCAGGCACTCAGACCCCACAACAGACTAAGCAGTGGGTCTCTGGGAGTTTGGACCACGCATTGTCATTAAACAGAAATTTTCCCTGGATTATTTTAATGCACACCCAGGGCTGAGAGTCCTTGTTCTTCTTTGTTGTCTCTAAGAATCCTCTCAGTAACATTCCAATCTCTGCTTAACTACAGATAAATGACAGTGAAGTATTTTGTGATGTAGCTCATTTCAAATTTAACTCTTGATTTTTTAAAATGTAATTAAAATGTGCTATTGTAACTTTCACCTATTGTTCTTAGGGTCACCCTTTTGATAAAGTTGTTTTTTAATATAATTTTGTGTTGGAAGCTATTCTTCCTGAAGTTAATGAGACCCTCTTTTCTTCATACAACAATGAACCTGTATTTTTGATAAAATTTTGATAAAATTGGCTGCTTTTCTATTTTCTACTAGACACTTTGTCTTAATAGGCATAATATCACAGGCCATAACTTGGCTAAGACTTTAACAATATACAGGTCATCTTTTGTATGTTATCATACTATTATTTGTTGCTTTGTTAAATAGCTTAGTTATTCCTATTAAATGATGGGATAAATGTAGGAGTGAGGATTTATTTGGCTGACATTTGATGATCACTTGTGAAAGAATGAACTATAATCAGAGGCTTCTAACCTGGGATAGCTGTATCCTTTGGGGCATATGGAGATAGTAGTGGCAGTTTTTACCCTTTCTTCCTCCAGCATTAAAAAAAAACTACTTAAAACAGCAAAACAGGGGCACCTGGGTGGCTCAGTGGGTGAAAGCCTCTGCCTTTGGCTCGGGTCATGATCTCAGGGTCCCGGCATCCAGCCCCGCGTTGGGTTCTCTGCTTGGCGGGGAGCCTGCTTCCCCCTTTCTCTTTGCCTGCCTCTCTGCCTACTGTGATCTCACTCTCTCTCTCCAATAAATAAATAAAATCTTTAAAAAAAAAAAATAAAATAAAACAGAGCAAAACAAAACTGCCCAAGTGAGTTAAAATGTGGGCCATTGTTGGGTCTATAATTCTAAAAGAATAGCACGTTTTATAGAGTCATTTGATTTCCATAATCACGTAAGAATCCAAATTTTTGCTTTTTTCCTAAATTTTCATTTTAACAGTGATTGGAGGTCATCTGGGATTATCTTGAATAATGTCTCATTTCTCGATGTATCTTTGTGAATAGTTGATGTCCAGTTGGTATTTGAGTTAAACTGACGGGGTAGTTAGTATCTCGGAAGGCAGTTTAAGAAGTTCTTACTGAGGGACACCTGGGTGGCTCAGTTGGTTAAGCAGCTGCCTTCGGCTCAGGTCATGATCCCAGCGTTCTGGGATCGAGTCCCACATCGGGCTCCTTGCTCCGCAGGGAGCCTGCTTCTCCCTCTGACTCTGCCTGCCATTCTGTCTGCCTGTGCTCGCTCTCTCCCCCTCTCTCTCTCTGATAAAGAAATAAAATCTTAAAAAAAAAAAAAAAAAAAGAAGAACTTACTGAAACAGCAGCGTTCTGGCAGATTAACTTTTCAGAGCTCTACTTTTTTCATTTTTAAAAATGAGAATGCTAGTATTAGGGTCAAAAGGGTGTGAAGATTTGAGTGAGAAATGCCAGATACTGTACTGGAAGTTTTTCCATGTAATTTTTTTCTTAATGTAAACATCATTCAATAGCATTTTTCATTTTTGCTATGTTCCATTTAAAGGAAGTGTCAGAAGTGACCTGACACTTAATACATTTTGGCAAAAAGTACAGCAGATAATGAGGTATTAGGTAACATTTCCTTATTACTAAGACATTTGTTTAGACAAAGCTAAGAATAGCTATAATCCAGACACTTCCCCCCAGGCTTACTTTGCAGTCTCCTTTGAAACTGTCATACTTCTAATTCAAATATTAACAGACTCTAGTTGCTTGGTAATATATCCTTTCTCTTAATCACCGTTGTACATTTTTAAGGGATTAAGTAGAAGCTAGAGACTAAGAAGTATTTTCTGATTCTTAGCAAGTATTTACAGGTAAAAACCTGTAAAGTGCGACATTTTGGACAGGTATTTCTCTGAAATCCACTTGAAACCCAGATTTACTGCATTGTCTCCTCAAGGCTCTTCTTGCTTTAAATTACCAGTTAACTGTTCGTGGAATTTGAGAGTCACCCTTAATTTTTTCCTCCTGCTTTTTCCCATATCCAATTAGCCCTGATCCAGTTACCTCTGAAATTTGTTACTCCTGTTCTTTTTACAAACTAATCCTAAGGCCTCTTTTTATTTTGCCTCATTGTCTCTAGGCTTCCAGTCTATGTCATACTACCAAATACAAATGTAGTAGTCATTTTCCTGCTAAAAAAAACTTCATTGTCCGCCCCTTCCCCTGCCCCTTACTATTATAAGTCTTGTCCAGATTCCTTTATATGGCATTCATGGCTTCCTCATCTTAGTATCAGCGCATTTTTTTCAGTGTCAGCTGCTGCTGTTCTTGATTCTCCCATCTTCCCCAACTGTACCACTTATAATTTCTTTCCTTCTTTCTATTGCTAATACATATAACACATTTGTGTTTTCTTAAATTTGCTCAAGCTCCTCCCTCTTGTGTTCCTCTTTCTCCTCTCAACTGCCTGATGTACTTCTATTCAGACCCTGCTCAGATACTACCGTATCTCTTGCCAGGTCCCTCTTCTTTACCTTTCTAGTGCTTCCTTATCTTTGTTTGCATGGTGCTTCATGTAGATTTTGGTATAGCCTGCATGAGGTTGAAATATAGCCATCCCAATACCTAAGTCTCCACAGCCAGATGTGAGGGAGGGACTTGAGTATGAGAGCTGAGTCTTCCACATCCATAGCATATGGCACACTAACAGTCTTTGCCATAGTAGAAACTCAGTAAATACTTGTCCTTGCCTAGTAAATGCTTACGTCCTCAGTTTCCTTATCATATACCAAGGGGAGCTAGATAAGATTTTCTTCTGGTGCTAATAAGTTATTTTACTATTTGTAGGTAATGCCACAGTCATAGTGTAAGAAGCAAGAAAAAAAAGTGTTTAAATTCCAAGAGGACCGCTTTTATTTATTTATTTATTTATTTATTTCACAGATAGAGATTACAAGTAGGCAAAGAGGCAGGCAGAGAGAGGAGGAATCAGGCTCCCCATTGAGCAGACAGCCTGATGCGGGGCTTAATCCCAGGACCCTGGGATCATGACCTGAGCAGAGGCCGTAACCCACTGAGCCACCCAGGCACCCCAAGGACAAGCTTTTTAAGTGCTTGGAATATATAGTGACATTTTTAAAGCTTATTGTTTGCATGTAGTTCCCTGGCACTTACATGAACTGACAGTGATGTAAAAACAATTGAGTCACTAATGCTGTAGTTCTCAAAGTATGGTCTTTGAAAGCACAACTGTTGTATGATAATACTAAGACTTTTGCCTTTTTTAATGTGCTGACCTTTGTTCTAATGGTGCAGAATGCAGTGGGTAGGTAAAACAGTAGGTAGGGAATCCTAGCACTAGTCGTATCAGTGGCACCCAACTATACAAGTAGTCATTGTATTCTTCACCTCTACAGACAGTAAAAAAATAACATTTTTCACTTGGTCTGGATGAAGTAGTAAAAGTTACTAGTTTTATTTTATCTTATCCCTTAAGTACACATCTTTTTCATAGTGTGGGTGGTGAAGTAGGCTTAGGTAGAGCTGTGTGTGAAGCACTTGGGCATACTAAAGTTACAGAGGGTGTCTTGAAGAAGACATCTGTGCAGTTTGATTTGTGAACGGAACAAGCCGCTTGTTTGATGGAACACCCATTTTTTCTTGAATGACTGACTGGCTTTTTTTTTTTAGACAAATGGCAAACATATGGTGAATGTTTCTGCAAATGAATGAAATACACCTGTTATTTCAAGGAAAAGTGCTAACAGTATGTTTGCTAATGATAACATTTTTTAAGTTTTTAAGTGAAAATTAAAATTTTGGAAAACTTACGTTTGCTACTGAGACTGACTGCTTCCTAATATTTAAAAACTTCTGATGAAATACTGTGTAATAAAATATATCAATATTTGGAAGATCAGTTTAACTTTACCAATATTTTCCAAATGACCAATTTTCCATTGACCAATTTTGATACTTCACAGTCATGCATTGATAAATGAACCATTCAGACTACAAGATAGACCACCAAGAATATGAAAAGTTCTTTAACATGGTTTCAAATTCTACCTTGCAAACAGCCTTTAAGAAACAACCACTTTTTGCATTTTGGTGTAATTTCAAGAAGAATATCCATAATTAAGTGAAAAGCCTATGAAAGTGTTCCTCTTTGGGACTCATGGGTGGCTCAGTTGGTTAAGCATCTTCCTTTGGCGCAGGTCATGCTCCCAGGATCCTGGGATCGCCTGCTTCTTCCTCTGCCTGCTCTGCCTCTTCTGCCTGCAGCTCTCCATGCTTCTGCTCTCTCTCTCTGACAAATAAATAATTTTTTAAAAGTGCTCATCTTCAAAAAACTTATTTATTTATATATATAATTCATACTAAATTGTTTATTTATATTAAATTTAAAAATATATGTGTGTGTGTATGTATTTATTTATTTTTTAATATAATCTCTATACCCAGTGTGGGGCTTGAACTTAAAACCCTGAAATCAGGAGTTGCAGGTTCTATCCACTAAGCCAGCCAGGAGCCTCAAGTGCTCCTCTTTTTTTCAAATTGCTTATTTTTATGAAGCCACATTTCCTTTATTCTTCAGATAAAACAATATATCCAAAAGGGGCGCCTGGGTGGTGCAGTGAGTTGATTCTTGGTTTCAGCTCAGGTCATGAACTCCGGGTCAGCCTTGGGCTCAGCACTTAGGACAGAGTTGGCTTAGGATTCTCCCTCCCTCCTTCTGCTCCTCCCAGTCATGCTCTCCAAAATAAAAATAATTAATTTTAAAAAACCCCACAACACATCCAAGAGACTGAATCCAGAAGCAGATATGAGAATCCAGCTATTTTCTATTTAGCCAGGTATTAAAGAGACTTTGAAACATGAAATAGTGCACTCTTCTTACCTTTTTCTTCTTTTCTTCTAGCTTCTTCCTAGCTTTTTGTTACGATGTAGTTTTTTCATTAAAGTGGTTTTTTTTGTATCAATCTATAATGGGATCTATTACTGTTATCTTAATGAGTTATTTTAAAAATTCTATTTTAGCAGCTAACATAAATATTGACAGTTATAACTCACGTAAACAAAGCTCTTTGGTGTCCTAATTTTTTAAGGTAGAAAGGAGGTCTTAGACCAAAAAGGTTGAGAATTCTGAAATATTTCTGAATCATTAAGAAAATGGCATGTAGGCTTGCAAAAAGGAGATAGGACTAACCACACTAGTTGGATTTATTATAAATTAGCAATAGTTTATAAATTACAAATTAAGTATTACTGACTATTCAGAAAGTTCTTATTTATAAGCTATGTTAGATGCTCTGGGGGTTATTAACAGAAATACTAGCCTCTGTTGTTAAAGTCTAGGAAATGTGAATAGTAAGGTATGACTAGTAGGGGAAAGATGTTGGAAATGGGATAGGAGGCTTAATTTTTTCAGGGAGGAGCTAGTAGAGATACCACTCAATATACTCAACATACATATTTGTTATTTTGTCTTTATTTTGATTTCTTACATTAGAATGAAAGCTGTGTGAGAGCAGGACTTTATTTTATTCATTGCTGCATTCCCAGTTCCTAGAACAGTACCTGGTACATACTGGGTATTTAGTAAATCAATCTTTCTATCTTTCTTTCTTTCTTTTTTAAAGATTTTATTTATTTATTTGAGAGAGAGAGAGAGAGAGGGAACACAAGCAGGGGAAGCGGGAGAGGGAGAAGCAGGCTTCCCGCCAAGCAGGGAGCCTGCTGTGGGCCTCGATCCCAGCACCTCTGATGATGACCTGAGCTGAAGGCAGATGATTAACGAGTGAGCCACCCAGGAGTCCTTAGTAAATATTTCTTATGTACTTTTATTTCAGTACCATTTTTGGAGAATATTTTGCTAAGTTTATAATTTTAGGTTGTAGTTACTTTCTTTCAGTACCTTAAAGATTCTGCTGTTTTCTGGCTTCTGTTTGTGAAAGAGAGGAAGCTTAATGAAGTCTTTAATCTGGGTGATTGTGAGATTTTTTTACTATGTGTCTAGTGAGTTTTTTTCTTGTTTTTTTTTTTAATCTTTCGGTTTTCCGATCCTTTTGAGTCTGTGAGGGTAATGTCTTTTTATCAGTTCTGGAAATTCTCAGGTCTGCCTTCATCCTCTTTCCTTCTGAGACTCCAGTTACATATATATATATTAGAGCTTTTGGTTATGTGCCAGACGTGTTCAGTGTCTGTGTGTCTTACATTCTCTTCTTCTGCTTCAAATGGGATGATTTCTGTTGATTTATCTTCTGGGTCTCTAAATCTGTCTTTTTCCTTTGATGTGCTATTAAACACCTAATTAGTTCTTAATTTACAATATTGTATTTTTTAATTCTAGAGTTTCCATTTGACGCTTTTTTGTAGGTACTAGTTTTCTGATGACTTCTTTTTCACCTGTTTTCTCCAGTGTAATAATCATTTATTCTTACAAGGTTTGTCACCTAATTCCAGTAGTAACTGTTAGTCTCTTCATATATTTTTTTCCCTTCCGGTTTTCAGTCATGTGTTCCTGCCATTTGACATACTTTTGATTGCATGCTGTATGTTGGTTATAAAGTATTTTAGAGGTTCTGGGTGATGATATATTTCTGTAGAGAGGATTTTCATTCTTCCTTCTGTTTGGTGGTTAGAGTGGTGAATGATGATCTTAATCCAGTCAGGCTGAGTTGTAGCTCTGTTTAAAGATTTTATTTATTTTACAGACAGATCACAAGTAGGCAGAGAGGCAGGCAGAGAGAGGGAGGGAGGAAGCAGGCTCCCTGCTGAGCAGAGAGCCCGATGTGGGGCTCGATTCCAGGACCCTGGGATCATGACCTGAGCTGAAGGCAGAGGCTTTAACCCATTGAGCCACCCAGGCACCCCTCCTAGCTCTGTTTAGTTTCAGTCTCTGATCTGCCTCTGGACCTTTAGAATCTTCAACTAAGGGGGTGCCTGGGTGGCTCAGTGGGTTAAGCCTCTGCCTTTAGCTCAGGTCATGATCTCAGGGTCCTGGGATCAAGCCCCGCATCCGGCTCTCTGCTCAACAGGGAGCCTGTTTCCCTTTCTCTCTCTACCTACTTGTGATCTCCCTCTGTCAAATAAATAAAATCTTAAAAAAAAATCTTCAACTAAGAACCTGCTGTATTCTTAGCAGTTCCTTCCCTAGGGATCTCTAACTTTAATCATTGACTCTCAAGACTGCTGGAAGCACCACTTATTATTTCAGAGACTTTTACCTTTAGATTTTTAGTTTTGGCCCTGTTTTTAGCCCAGGGATTAAACAGATATCCTGAGGGAAAGACCAACCATTCCCCCATTCTTGAGATGCCCCTCAAATCTCAGTGTTAGTTTCCCTTTTGGGCTGGAATAACTTCTCACAAACTTAATGACTTACACATAAATTCATTAGTTTATAGTTCTGAAAGTCAGAAATCCAAATTGATGGATCCTAATGAATCTTAGTGGGCTCTCACCCACTTTTTCACTTCTGGAGAGACTAGCTGCTTTCCTTGGCTTGTGGCTCCTTATGGCATCTTCAGAGCCAGCAGTATAGCATCTTTAAATCTCTCTCTGACTCTTCTGCTTTTGTCCCCTTCTTCCACTTTAAAAAATCTCACATGTGCTTCTTTCACTTTATCTTTTAATTTTATTTTTAAATTTTTATTTATTTTTAAGTAAGCTCTACTCTCAGCATGGGGCTTGAACTCATGACCCTAAGATCAAGAGTTGCATGCTCTACCAACTGAGCCGGTCAGGCACCCTGAATGTGATTCTCTGATTACACTGGGTTGACCTGGATAACCTAGGATAATCTCTTTAAGGTCAGCTGATCACCAATTTTAGTTCCGATCTACAACATTAATTTCCCCTCACCATGCAATTTTAACATTTATAGGTTGCAGGTATTAGGTATTAGGTGAACATCTTAGGGGGAAACACTACTCTCCTTGCTTCAAGAATTGATAAGCCCTCTCAGGTAAAATCCCACCATATTTGTAAAATCACTAGTTTTTTTTAGCTTTCTACTGCCTTCAGACAAATAGTCTCTCAACATTGTCTGGCTTTTCCAATCCTGGATAGGAATGCTGGTTTACCTCTTAGCTACTCTATCCTACCTGGAAAGGAAAAATAAATACTCAAAAACTCAATGAATATATTCTTAGTCAGTGAGATTTGTCTTGGGGATTTTTGAAGCCTGCATTCCATGGGAGCAAGCAACTACTTTGTGGACTGTAGAATGACTTTTGAACTTGGATTCCAGCCAGAAAGTATGACATTTTAAAGACTAGAGTAAGGTCTCTTCCTAAAATGTGGGAAAATAATGTTATGGAGGGGAAAAAAGAACTGGCTCATTAATTTTTACATAAGGGGAGACTCACATGACAAAAGTGTTAATAGCTGACATTTGTGAATGTGTTAGGTATTTTCACATTATTAATTTGTTATAAATTCCAGGGAAATAGCATTATTTCCATTATACAGATGAGTAATCTGAAATTAGAGAAGCTGCGAAATGCATTTCTCTGTCAGAGACAGGTCCTTGAAACTGGGTCTTCTTGACTTTTAAGCTCTTTCTTTCTTAAAAACTTTTTAAAAGATTTTATTTATTTATTTGAGAGAGGGCAAGCAAGTATAAGTGGGAGGGGCAGAGGGAGAGAGTGAGAGAATCCCAAGCTGACTGTGCTGAGCACAGAGCCCAGTGAAGGGCTCAACATGGGGCTCTGAGATCATGACATGAGAGGAAACCGAGTCAGTCGCTCCCCCTTTTTAGGCGCCCCACCTTTTAAACTTTTTCTGCTATAGTAAACTTTTCAGATTTTAGTTGGACTATTTGAGCCAAATTCTTGTACTGTTTTCTTTGTATTTGTTTACTGGAACTTTTCAATACTAAAATGATTTTTCATTGTAGCTAATTGACTGTGATTTTAGATGAGTAACTTATACTAGTTACCTCTTGCTACACTACAAATTGCCCCAATGCTTAGTGGCTTAAAACAACAAACATATATTGGGGCGCCTGGGTGGCTCAGTGGGTTAAAGGCTCTGCCTTCGGCTCAGGTCATGATCCCAGGGTCCTGGGATCGAGCCCCACATCGGGCTCTCTGCTCAGCAGGGAGCCTGCTTCCTCCTCTCTCTCTCTGCCTGCCTCTCTGCCTACTTGTGATCTGTCAAATAAATTAAAAAAAAAAAAAAACATTTATTATCTCATGGTTTTGAAGGACTTAACTTGGTGATTGTGGCTCAGGGTCTCTAATGAGGTTGTAATTATCTTGTCAGCTGAGGTTACAGATTTGGTTTGTGCTGAAGAAGTGCTTTCAAGATGGCTCACTCACTATCTATTGGTACATGGGCCTCTCTGTAGGACTAATGTCCTCCCTCCTCCAGAACAAGTAATCAAAGAAAGCAAGACAGATGCTGTAATGTCTTCTGTGACCTAGCATTGGAACCCACTGTGGGAGGAGGGGTCTAAAACAAATACCAGGAGGGAGGGATCATATGGGAGGCTAGTTACACAGATACCATATGGAAAGGAAGGGTTAAATACAGGGATATGGCTGTAGGGCTAGATTTTAGTTCTGGGATTATGAGATTTAAAAGGTAGATACTACTCTTTTTTTTTTTTTTTTTTTTTTTAATGCTACATTTAATGAGTAATAAAAAGGGAACTTGAAAGCCCTCCAAACCTGGGGATAGAGCACCCGGCCTCCTTTTTTGTATGATATATATTTTCCAAAGTCAGTATCTAACAACTTTTTCCACATGTGAGACAAGTATTTCTAAAACTCTTAAGTACATAATAATCATTTTTAAAATTTATTTATTACAAATTTTTTCTTAAAGATTTTATTTACTTATTTGAGAGAGAGAGCATGAGAGGGGAGAAGGTCAGAGGGAGAAGCAGACTCTTCCCATGGAGCCGGGAGCCCGATGCAGGACTCGATCCCAGGACTCCAGGATCATGACCCGAGCCGAAGGCAGTTGCTCAACCAGCTGAGCCACCCAAGGCGCCCCATTTTATCTATTTAATTCACCTTTTGTAAGACTCTTGGACCTTATAGTCTAGGACTAGAGTTTAGTCCTTCTATCTATATTACTGTGACCTTAGACTAAATCAGGCTGTGGTCTGACTCTGCCCTTACAAAAGAAAAGATTTGGATTTGATGATTTCTGAAGTTCTTACCCAGTTATGAAATTCAAAAAGATAATTAGTGTGGATGCTTTCAAGGTAGGATGCTAAAAAAAACCCAAACCTCCTTTCTATCTGCTCTAATGCCACTATCTATCTTGAACTTGTTCCTCTTAGATTTTACTATTCCTGAGAGTACTATACATTTCCCAGTCAACATGTTCTGCCAGATCACTACTTAATTTTTACATCTATATGTCTCTCCGCAGTACATATGCTTGGCCGTAGGTGTATAAAGATGAGCAGAGAACATTTCTTTCCAGGGCTCCTGATCTAGGAAGGGCAGACACGTAAATAAGTACTTGGTTATAGAGGCAGTAACCCAGGACCATTCATTCTCATTTTTATCCATCTGTATTCTGATCTCATTTATTTTCTGTTTCTGGACTTGCACTGGCCTGGTTTTCAAAGTTGAGGTTCTTCATGTATTGCCATTATCCAGAAATCCCACAACTTACCAGTTTGTCTTTTGAAGTATTATTTTTATACCTATGATCCCTGCTGTGTTTCACTGTGTTGTGAGTTGACCCACCTTTGCTGCTTGGTTAAGGAAAGCCCTGCCTTCTGAAGAAATATGTTGGTTTTGGGAAAGAAGCAAAGTATTGACTTTTGTGTGGACAAGTAGAGTCTTGTTATAACTGTTAGAGGTTATTAGAAGCCTCTCTCAATGGCAAAATTAGAAAAAGCCAAAGAACATGAAAAGGGTGGGTTTTTTTTCCTTTTCACTAAATGTGATGCTTTTATTTATTACTATTTTTTATTATTTTAAATTAACATATGTATTATTTGTACAGGGGTACAGGTCTGTGATTCATCAGTCTTAAACAATTCATAGCATTCACCATAGCACATACTCTCCCCAATGTCCATAACCCAATCACCCTTCCCTTCTATCCCCCTCCCCTCCAGCAGCCCTCAGTTTGTTTTCTTTTTATTTATTTATTATTTTTTTTTATTTTTAAAGATTTTATTTATTTATTTGACAGAGAGAGATCACAGGTAGATAGAGAGGCTGGCAGAGAGAGAGAGAGAGAGAGAGAGAGAGAAGCAGGCTCCTTGCTGAGCAGAGCCTGATGTGGGACTCGATCCCAGGATTCTGGGATCATGACCTGAGCCGAAGGCAGCGGCTTAACCCACTAAGCCACCCAGGCACCCCCTTCAGTTTGTTTTCTGAGATTAAGAGTCTCTTATGGTTTGACTCCCTCTCATTTTTCCCTCCCTTCCCCTATGATCCTCTGTTGAAAGGGGGGATACCGATAGAAAGTGGGGCTTGTAACAATATTATGGTCACCACAGATTTCTGAGGAAATGCTGTATGGGTCCCCCCCACCCCGCCACTTTTTTTTTACAGGTTGGTCATCCTTTTCAGTTTCTGACAGTATCAAGGAATTCATACTTGGCCTTAGCTTATAATCTGAGAAAATATATCAAATCTTTTCCATTTATGATAAGCAGTGGGGTGGAAATGGGGTAGGAAATCATGCTTATGAGAAGCCTTCTTAAGCTGAGGGGTTGCAATGACTAGGTTACAAGAGGACACATAATACAGTGAGAGATTCCTTACCATGACAGATCAGGCTTTTCATAGTTCGACCCCTGTGTGCCTTATCTGACATTTCTACATACTTACGCTGGCATAACAAAGTAATGATGTAAAGCTTTTCCGTTTCGCCTTTGTAAGTCTTTTCCTTTGCTTTTGATGCTTTCCCCTGATAAATAAACTCTTTCATACTTTAAGACTCACCTTAAACATCATTTCTTCTTTGAATCCTTACCTGAGAGTGAGTCTCAAAATTTTGTATGTACATTTATTTAAAAATCTCTTATCTCTATTACTTATTCTTCTACAAAATAGATTCTGCAGTCCTTAAGGGTAGGATCAGTGGATTAATTTTGGCATTCCCATTGACCGGCACAATTCCTGGAATGTAGCATTGAGTAGTCAAAATTAAATATGAATGAATTTTCTTATTGATAAAAATTTAAAAATGAGTCTTGCTACTTTTTTTTTTTTTTTTTTTTTTTTTTTGGTCAGTAGTTTACTTTCCTCTTGATTTCACCAAATTAACTCTTCACTCATTCTCTGATATGCTGTCCATTCTTTGTTCTTAACTGGTTATTTAAGAGAATGTTAGTCATCACAACTGTTCTCTGAAGTAGATGGTATTTTTACTATTTTATGGGTAAGGAAATTGAAACTGTAGAGGAATTGAGTAACTTGCCAAGGTTTTCATAGCTGGGGTTGGAACTTAGTATTTTATATGATTAAATATAAAACATATGTAAATGTAAAATATGTGAATGTTATTGTCTTGTGTGCTGCGTATTTTCTGTTTGTCTCTCTAGATCCACTATGCTTTTCTCCATCCAGCTTTATGCCCCAGGAGACTGACTTGCATAGACTGAGTCCAATAGGCTCTGACTTGTGACATCATTGCTATGGCCTGTGAATCAAAATAAATAATAAACAAGAATGGAATAGAGTCTGAAGTCTACCACATGCCCTGTTTAACTTTACAACCTGCATGGGTACCCCAGAATTTCAAGCCCGAATTGCTGTTACAACATTTACTATTTTATAGTTCAGTGTAAGCATTTAAAAACACAGCTTTAACATTAAATAATTCAGCACCTTGACCTGTGTTACAATATGCATTTATACTATGCAGAATGTATCCATGATTTCATATGAAATTACAGACGAAGACCAGTGGTCTGCAAAGCCCAATAACATTCTTCTTGTGATAGAAGCACCAACAGATTTTGAAAGAATAACATTGTGAAATTGTTACAGATGCACGAAGTAACAGGTGCTTGATACGTTTAAAGGGAGATTAGCTGATTTGACTCATTTTGCTCACTAATAAGATAGTTCTTTTTTGAAGTTCTCAGAGGCGCTTATTACTGATACTGTTTAAACTCATGTAGGGAAATGTCTTTCAACCTGCTGTTCATCACTTCAGTTCTTACCTAGTGAAAACTTGAGTGGGCATCAGATTGTTACTTAATGTAGAAAGGAAGGTATGTATATAATCCTATTCACCAGTTTAACTGACTTTTTAAAAAAGTTTATTTATTTTAGTAATCTCTATACCCATTGTGGGGCTCAATCCCACCACCCCGAGATTGAGTCGTACGCTTCTCCAGCTGAGCCAGCAGGTGCCCCTTAACTGATTTTTAAAAATGTAATATTTTCACTTCACTAGTAGACCTAAATGTTTTACCTGTTTTTTGTTGTAGTCATCTCAAAGTATATTACATTACTGTAGTTAATAGCTGGGTCCTTGGAGTATATGGCAGTATCTGAAGATTGATTTATAATGTTACATTCCACCCTACTATAAAGCCTTAAGGGTGAAAGTAGGACTTTAAAATTCATGGAGATTTTCTAGTCATCCTTAGGAATGAAAGTATAATGAATGAACAATAGCTAAAGAATTAAGGGGGTCTCTGGGTGGCTCAGATGGTTAAGCATCCCAAGTCTTTTTTTTTTTTTTTTTAATTTTTTTAAAGACCCTATTTGTGTATTTGACAGAGAGAGGCATAGTGAGAGAGGGAACATAGGCAGGGAGAGCAGGAGAGGGAGAAGCATGTTCCCCGTTGAGCAGGGAGCTGATGCCAGGCTCCATCCCAAGACCCTGGGACCATGACCTGAGCCGAAGGCAGATGCTTAACGACTGAGCCACCCAGTCGCCCCAAGCATCCCAACTCTTGTTCTCAGCTCAGGTCTTGATCTCAGGGTTGTGAGTTCAATCTCCTGTGGAGCTTAATTGAAACAAACAAAAAGAATTAAGATGGCAGTAAATTTATCTCATCTTTGTCTTACGGAGTCAGCCCTATTTTTGATTCACACAGAGTCAAATTAACAAGGATGAAAAGGGATCTTAAAGGTTGTTCTGGCCAACCACTTACTAAGCACTAGCTTCCTGTTAAGTGGTCCCTCAGCCTATTCCTAGAGTGAGTTAAACCCTCACAGCCACTTCTAGAAGTGAGTGCATTTCGTATTTGAATACCTGTGATTTCAGTTTTCTCAATATGTTAATAGTCTCTCTGTAGCTTTTCTTTTTTTTTAACTTGAACCTACCTATTTCTAACCCTTCCTCCCGATAGCTTTTCTATTATTTTTAAGATTTATTTGACCTTTCAGAGACTATGTGCATTAAACTATATCCAGACTAACATTTTTTTTTTTAAAGATTTTATTTATTTGACAGAGAGAAAGAGAGACCACAAGTAGGCAGAGAAGCAGGCAGATGGGGAGGCTGGCTCCCCGCTGAGCAGAGAGCCCGACATGGGGCTTGATCCCAGGACCCTGGGATCATGACTTGAGCCGAAGGCAGAGGCTTAACCCACTGAGCCACCCAGGAGCCCCTAACAATTTTTTTTATGTGTAGGATCTGGAATAAAGCTTCTGCTTTACTTCTTATGGATTTTGATTAGGAAGATTATTATGCACTGGTATTTTGGATTCAGAGTTGCATGTGTCTGCTCAAGAAAGTTACGTAAGGTAGAATACTTCAGCAGCACAGAGAAGGCAAAGGCAGATCTGTTTATTCATACCCTCATTGTAGACATTGCAAGGTTTTGTAGTAACAAGTGAATATACCTATTCATTTTAATGTTGCCATATTATTAATCTTGTTCTATACATTTATTCTGATTCTGCATTTATAAAAATAAAGGCAGTTGCAAGACAGTGTTAGCTAGTTAGCACTGAATAAAAGGTTTACTACTCCCTTTTTTAAGCTTCTGGGTCTGTTTAAGTGAAGAATATCCTGAAATTGCAATGCAAACTTAACTTTATAATTATAATCAGGATTTTCTTCATTCTATGTTACCAACACAAAATACAGAAGTAAGTAGGACTGATCTCTCCTCCATAACCTTTGATTTGAAAAAAAAAAAATTGTAAACAGCCTTAGTATTCTAAGACTGTTGATAAGACTTTCTTTAGGATTTTAAAAAATTGTTTGACTATGCATGTATTTTCTTGGCTCAAAATTCAAAAAGCACAAAAGATAAAGAATCTCCTACCTTAATATCTATACCACCTTGTTTATTCCCACAGAGGCAATCACAATTATTAATATCTTCATTTTTAATACTTTTCTCTTAAAAGTAAAACATCCACCCTTCTAACTGGATTTTAGCCTCCTTTTGAGGCTCTAAATATCATATAGATTATTTTATGAATTTCTGAGGCTGATGAAGGTTTTTTTCCCTGTCTACAAAGTTCTTTTAATTTTAGGAATAGAAAAGCACTGTGTATTTTATGACATCTCTTATAATAATCACTCTGGAGGGGCGCCTGGGTGGCTCCGTGGGTTAAGGCCTCTGCCTTCGGCTCAGGTCATGATCCCAGGGTCCTGGGATCGAGCCCCGCATCGAGCTCTCTGCTCAGCAGGGAGCCTGCTTCCTCCTCTCTCTCTGCCTACTTGTGATCTCTGTCTGTGAAATAAATAAAATAAAAAAAAATAATAATCACTCTGGAATATTTAGGTCTGCAAAAACCTGTGAAAACTGAAACAATGGTCAGGGTAAATCTCATCTCCTACCCATCTTTTCTGGAGTAGAAAGAACTAGGAGGATATGATGCTTTCCTCTTGATTATTCACTTTCTCCGTTCCCAACTATTAGAACAGATCCACATTCTTTTGTTTTTTTTTTGAAGGTGTGTGTGTTTTTGTGTGTTTGTGCATGTATGTTCTGTATAACTACCCAGCTATCCAGGCCTCTTGTGTTCCATTCTTTGCATTCTGATTCAGCTATACTTTTGAGGAAGATGTAGTATATAAAAATGAGTACACATATAAAATGTTTGACTTCCTACAATTGTAGAGTATTTTTTATTCTGATTGTATAGTCATTTAGTGAATGGATTTGATCAATTTAATATTTATTAAAATGAAACCAATGTTTAATTAAAAGCCAGTATTTATTAAAATGAAGTCAAAGATGAGACATCTTTTCCCCTAGCTCACTTGTTTGTGTGTCAAAGCTTGATAGTTCCAACATATCCTAACAAATCTTTGAAGTAGGTCTGACTGACTCCTAGGGAGGCTACCAGTGGTCTCGCTACACCATGCTTCCTGATTGGGAGAGGGCTGCCTAAAATTGTTTTAAGAAGGGATTATTACGGGCGCACCTGGGTGGCTCAGTTGGTTAAGTGTCATACTCTTGATTTTGGCTCAGGTCATGATCTCAGGGCTGTGAGACAGAGCCCAGTGCTGAGTATGGAGCTTGCTTAGGATTCTGTCTCTTCTCCTCCCTCTGCCCTTGCCCTCTCCGTCTCTTTAAAAAAAAAAAAAAAAGGATTAGCTCCACCAGAACTACTTAATTCTATAGTGTGATGTAAACCATATAGATGAAATTGTTTTTCCAAATTACTGTATTATGATAAAAATTGAAGAACCACAGAGTTACGATAAGGATGTGCATGCAGCCATAAGCTAAGGAAAAAGTTCATCCAGTCTGGGACTGGATCTTCAAGTTCTTGGTACTGTGTCTTTTAAGGTCATTTCCTCAGTTAAAATGCCTTCAGAACCCTAGGATATTTGAGAGTGGGAGCAGTTTTTCTAAATTATGGGATTATAGTGGGTGGGAGGAATATGGGGTGCTGAGAACGGATTTTTCAGGAATGTCTAGATGTTTCTCGACTCCTGAAGGCCTCAACGTGTACATTTTTAAAAAAGATTTTTCTTTCTTTATTTGGTGGGGGGGGGGGGACACAAAAGGGGAGAGAGAGGGAGAAGCAGACTCCCCGCTGAGCAGAGAGCCTGATGTGGGACTCAGTCCCAGGACTCTGGGATCATGACCTGAGCTGAAGGCAGATGCTTAAACTATTAAGCCACCCAGGTGCCCCCCTCACATGTACTTTAAAAAATTTTTTTTTGGTTAAGTTTCTTTTAATTTCAGTAGAGTTAACATACAGTGTTATATTACCTTTAGGTGTACAGTATAGTGATTCAGCAGTTCTATACAGTACTCAGTGCTCATCATGATAAGTATATTCTTTAACCCCCTCACCTATTTTTTTTTAAGATTTTATTTATTTATTTGACAAAGGGAGAGAGATCACAAGTAGAGAGGCAGGCAGAGAGAGGGGGGAAGCAGGCTCCCCTCTGAGCAGAATGCCCTATGTGGGGCTCAATCCCAGGACACTGAGATCATGACCTGAGCTGAAGGCAGAGGCTTAACCCACTGAGCCACCCAGGTGCCCCAGCTCCTTCACCTATTTTACCCAGTCCTCTACCCACCTGTTTTCTGGAACCATCAGTTTTCTCTCTGTAGTTAAGAGTCTCTTTCTTTCCTCTTTTTTTTCCTTTGCTTTTCCTTTTTTGTTTTGTTTCTTAAATTCCACATATGAGTGAAATTGTATGGTATTTGTCTTTCTCTGACTGGCTATTTCACTTAACCTAATACTCTTTAGCTCCATCCATGTTGCAGATGGCAAGAGTTCGTTCTTTGTTATGGCTGAATAATGTTCGCCTGCGTGCGTGTGCGTGTGTGTGTGTTTGTGTGTGTGTGACATCCTCTTTCCTTTCAGTGGATGCTTGGCCTGTTTCCATAACTTGGCTATTGTAAATAATGCTGCAATAAACATAGGGGTGCATGTATCCCTTTGAGTGAGTGTTTTTGTATTTTGGGGGTATATATCCAGCAGTGTGACTATTGGATTCCAAGGTAGTTCTATTTTTAAGTTTTTGAGGAAATTCCGTAGTGTTTTCCAGAGTGGCTGCACTAGTTTGCACTCCCCTGTAGTGCCCAAGGATTTCTATTTCTCCACATCCTCTCCGGCACCTGTTGTTTCTTGTGTTTTTTATTTTAGCCACTCTGATAGGTGCGAGGTGATACGTTATTGTATTTTGATTTGTATTTCCCTGATGTTGAGTGATGTTGAGCATCTTTTGTGTGTCTGTTGGCCATCTATCTGTATTTCTTCCTTAGAGAAATGTCTGTTCATGTCTTCTGCCCATTTTTAATAGGATTATTTAGTTTTGGGGTGTTGACTTATACAAGTTCTGTATATATTTTGGATATTAATCCTTCATAGGATATGAAGGATCGTTTGCTGATATCTTCTCCCATTCTGTAGGATATCTTTTAGTTTTGTTGTTTCCTTTGCTGTACAGCAGCTTTCTGTTTTGATGTAGTCCCAGTAGTTCAATTTTACTTTTGTTTCTCTTGCCTCAGGAGACATATCTAGAAAAAAGTTGCTATGTGCAGTTTCAGAGAAATTATTGCCTATGTTTCTTTTCTAGGATTTTTATGGTTTTAGGTCTCACATTTAGGTCTTTAATCCATTTAAAATTTATCTTTGTTGTGTATGGTGTAAGCCAGTGGTCGTCATTTTGCATGTAGCCATCCAGTCTCCTAACCCCATTTGTTGAAGAGTCTGTCTTTTTCTCATTGCATATTCTCTGAGGCTAATGGGATCTTAAACATAATACTTCACTTTAATTGGAAACATTAAATAAGTTGAGTACTTAATTTTTTGCCAACTAATATTTCTTCAGCTGCTATGCTGGGGGAATACAGATACTGGACAATTGTTTAAAAAGGCATGTATAAATAAGTTACAGTACAGTGATACGTACAACATATTGTTGACATACAAGGTCAGAGAAGGAATGTTTAATGGTTTTCTGGGAAGGACTGACAGACAATTCCTGTGGAAATGGATCTCAAGCTAGGTTTTGAAAAATGAATAATCATTGCTCACTAGGCAGGCGGGATAGTAGAAGCCAGCCAACCAGAGGAAGAGAAGGAGTAGAATGTACAAAGGCAGAAGCTGTTAATGGTCTGGTATGGGAAGTAGTGTGACAGGAGCTGAGGCTAGACAGATACGCAGTTTATGAACGGTTTTAACGTGGTACTAAATGAGATGCATTTATCCCCTAGGATCTAGTGAAACAAATTAATGTGGAATTAGTGTTCAGAAAGACCACTTTGATGGCTATATGGGGAATAAATGAGAATAGGATGAAATTAGGAAGCAAAGAGAGTAGCGTGAGTGCTACTCAAGAGTGCTTAGTGGTTAAGTCTTTGGCATCCTATATAGAACTAAATTCAGGTCCAGCTTTGCTTTTTATCAGTTTTATGACTTTGTGTCAGTTATTCAGTTATTAATAAATTCTCTCCTCATCTATAAAATGAGTAGTTGAAAAATAGTTTAGTTGAAACTTTAAGCAGCCCTCATTTAACTGATTTCCAGATTAATTGTTCCTCTCCATTCTCTCAGTAAAACAGATTTATTTGATGTCTGTGGCAAGCCCTTAGCTTGTTGACCTTCCTAGATAATCAGAAGTAGACAACAAAAGTAACCAGTCTAGCAGGCCTCCTACTTTATGATGCCCTCCCCTTTTTTCTAAAAGAGAGAGAGCGCTTGCAGCCTCCCTGAGAGCTGAGCCCAAATCAAGAGTTGGTTGCTTAACTGACTGGGCCACCCAGCATCCCTGGGTTACTTTTATGAAATGTCCCAAATAGGTATATTTACAGAGACAAAAAGAGTTTGTCAGAAACTGACTGGGGAAAGGGATAATGGGGAGTGGCTGCTAATGGGTATAAGGCTGATGAAATGTTCTAAAATTAATGGTTGACAGAACTATGTGTCACAACTCTTAATATAATCAAAACTAGTGAATTACATACCTTGAAAGTGAATTTTATGGTATGTGAATTATATTTGACTAAGTTATCATAGAAAATACTAATATATACATTCTACACTCATATTTTTGCAGTTGTCCGATAATGTCATTTTCTTCTTCCATTTTAGGATTCCATCCAGGATCATGCATTCATTACATTTGGTTATCATGTCTAATTAACCTGCTCATGTTTTTGAGAAGTTACAATAAGAAATGAATAAATGGTTAGATCTCTTGGAGAAGGGGAAATGTTGTCCCTTAGTCTTTTTTTTTTCTTTTTTTTATAGATTTTTAAAATTTATTCATTTGACAGAGAGACAGCGAGAGAGGGAACACAGCAGGGGGAGTGGGAGGAAAAGCAGGCCTCCCATTGAGCGGGAGCCCTATGCAGGGCTCCATCCTAGGACCCTGGGATCATAACCTGAGCCACCCACGTGCCCCTTTCCTCAGTCTTTCTTAAATGTGGAGAAGGAATCTACATTATCTTAGATACATGCAAAATAAAATGTTTGATTAAATTAAGATGACTTTTACACAGACCTAAGCTTTTAAGGAAGCTTAAGCAGGCTAGCATTTTGAGATCTTAAGGGGTGTGTGTGTGTGTGTGTGTGTGTGTGTGTGTAAGATTATTTATTTATTTATTTGACAGAGAGAGAGAGAGAGAGAGAGATCACAAGAAGGCAGAGAGGTAGATGGAGAGAGAGTGGGAAGCAGGCTCCCCGCCAAGCAGAGAGCCTGATGTGGGGTTCGATCCCAGGACCCTGAGACCATGACCTGAGCCGAGGCTTAACCCACTGAGCCACCCAGGCACCCCGATATTAAGGTGTTTTAAAAATAACTCAGAAATTTCTTGAAATGTGAATACTTGTTTGAATGGATTTGAAGTAACGGAGGGACTCTAAGTAGATTTTAAAGATACTGTTGTTAATTTTGTATATGTTTTACTGTATCTTGGTAATTGGCCTAAATGACATTAATACATTCTTTTAAGCCCCCAAAGTTATCTAGATGTGGTACTAGCAACCATTTTTACATAGACAGGGAAATGTGGAAAGGTAAAATGCTGAAATACTACTTTTACTTTGTGATTCCAAATATACTTGAATCACATAGATGCTAGTATTATAGAAGTTTTCTGCGTGTAATAATTGCCTTATTAATTTTGTCATAGAAAGTCTTCGGATGTGAAAAATAATTTTGTATTAAAGAGTACCTCTGAAGAAACAGTGTGGCATGGTTACAGAAATGTCTGTTCTGTAACTGTTGATAGTATTAAAAATACTGATTAGTTTGCCTATTGCAGTGGTACTATTTCTACTTGAAAGAAGGGAAGGAGACGGAAATAAAAAATAGTTTACTTGGGTATGTGTATGGGAGGATTGTAGGCCTGAAGTTCAGATATTTTGCTTATAGAATATAGGTAGATATGTTCTCTTCTGGTTTCCCCTTCCCTTTATATACCTTGATTTTAATTTTTATCAAGTCTGTCTGTCTGGCCTTTGCCGCTGTGGCCCATTGATCTGTCCATCTGTCTGTTACAGTGCATATTGGGTACTTCCAGAAGTATGAATTCAGTGATGCAAAGGACAGGCGGGCTGCAGCAGCAAAGGTAGGACAGAATCATTCCAAAGACAAGTCATTAAAGGACCATTAAACACACATATATGAAAGCACATTTTGGCAGCAAGTACCTCATTATTTAAGGGCATACTGTTTATCCTGTAAATCTTGATGACAAACCTGTTTTGACATGACAAACTTGATATATCTCCTTAAAAAGGGCACAGTTTTATTATTATTTTTTAAACCAGAAGCTTTGCACTTAGGCAACAAGTAAATTGGTGTTTGCCACTATCTTTTTTTTTAAAAAAAGTGGTAAATAATAGAAGAAATGGTTAAATGGAGGGTGTTAATGTTATTTGCTTGATTCATGGACCTGGTTGGTTTGCAGAAACTATGGTAACAGAGGACCTGTTCTTAAAACTGTGGGAGAAAAAGGAGGAAAGCTAGATTGATATGGCCATGTATGTATATTTGCTATGTCTGAATCCAGAATATTTTGGTGAAAATAATCTAAATTTTCCAGGTTGTTTAACTTCTATGAGGAAGTTTAAGGATTTCCATTTAAATATTTGTACCATTTGCTTAGATTGTTACTTAGATTTTGTAATTGCAAAATGTTAGCAATTATAATACCAATACCTGGCTTCTTTCCTTTTTAAAATGCTGTGTTAGAATGAGAGAGCAACAGCATTTTTTATACTGAATTCTAAGACTAAATCAGAGGCAAGCTTTAAGAGCTCAGGCAATACAATGCAAATGTTTGAAGAAAAAGAAATGGAAAGCTTACATGTAAGGTGAAGTATGAGTTTGCCTTTTTTTTTTTTTTAAAGATTTTATTTATTTATTTTACAGATCACAAGTAGGCAGAGAGGCAGGCAGAGAGAGAGGGGGAAGCAGGCTCCCTGCAGAAGGCAGAGGCTTTAACCCACTGGCCCACCCAGGCGCTCCGAGGTTGCTTATTTATATTGTTCTAGGATTGGCTGACAAAGTGAGATTCTAGGGATAGCTGAATGATACAGATATTTGTGTCATTTGTTGATGTGCTTCTGAAAGGAAGGGACTATGTTTTTCTAAATAGGTTAATACAGTGCTTTTCAAGGCTTTCCAAATGAAAAGGCAGATATGGGTTTGTATTTGGTTTTCAGTGAAGATTGCTAGATTTTCAAAATGACTGTAAAACCTAAGATCTCAAGTAGCCACTGCTTAAATTCTAGCCCAAAAGGCTGAGGTTAGTAGTTAATACTGTAATAAACTGTATACTATATTGAGGAGAACTAGTGTTTGTTCTTTTAATGTGGAGATGTATTTTGGAGTTTCATTGTAAACCATAATAGAAGTTTTTTGAATCAATTGTGTTGAAACAAGATGCCTTGATGTTTGAGAGAGCCCTTTTTTGGGGATATTGGAAACATTTTTGGTTAACTTTTTTACTTTCCTATTTTCATATTTAGCCCTTTCTTTCAAATGTATTTTATGTATTTCATGGTCTAAATTGTAAATCATTCTTTACCTTGTATAATATGGCAATATTAAAAGGAGTATTTGTCACAAGTCTATAATTTCTATAAAATTGTTCAATTTAGATCAACATAAAGCAAACAAATTCTGAATTTTAGAGACCTAAGTTCCTCTAATCCTGACTCTGCCACTGTTGATGTTTCAGAAACAACTTCTGCTTTTCAGGTTTTTTTCCCTTTTACAGTGGATGCTGGTTGGTATCTTTACAAAATTTAGTTGATGTCTTTTTGAAAAGGGTTTCTTACTAAGGGTGTGAAGATGGAAACTGTTAACTGGATCATTAACAAAATATTTTGATCATTAACAAAATAATGTTCTTATGTCAATAAATGTCAGTCTATAATCGAAATATTTTAGAAGAAAAATAAATGAGTTATATTGGTGCTCTTTTCTACTTCCTGCTCCAGTTCCAGTTTATTCTGCAAGTCGCTATTTTTTTCCTTCAGTATTACTGTGGACTTAAAAATTGTTTGTACAGTATTTTCTGATGTGAACATATCAGTTTGGCATTTTTTCCTCTCTGTATTGTGTGTCTCCTTCCTATTGTTCTCTTCCTTTTCCTTTCTTGACCTAACCTAACCTTCGAAGTGGGCTTGCTGGACTTTGGGTATAGACATTTACAGGTTTTTTGTTTGTTTGTTTGTTTGTTTGTTTTTTTAAGATTTTATTTGTTTGCCAGACAGAGATCACAAGTAGGCAGATTGGCTCCCTGCTGAGGAGAGAGCCAGATGCAGCGTTCTATCCCAAGACCCTGGGATCATGATCCGAGCCAAAGGCAGAGGCTTTAACCCACTGAGCCACCCAGATGCCCCAACATTTACAGTTTTTGTAAATAAGAAGGCATGTTTTCAAGGGATATTGAGTTTATGAACTGTCATTTTCTTTGCACCTTTGCTGACATTGTTAAGACTCTTAAAATTTTCATTGGCCTGATAGAATATTGCTTGGTTTAATCGAACATTTCTCTGAACTGTCTTTTCGTATTCTTACACCTTTTCTTAATGAGTTCTTAATGTACGATTATTACTGTACCTCTTTTCTCCAATTTGTTAATTTGTTTTAAACATGTATGTGGTAACAAATGAAAAAAGTTATTATCATCTCCAAATGATTACATTTATAACTTTAATATACCTCTTTCTTTTCCGTTACCTTTTGACATTTTCCTCTTCCTTTCTTCCCTTACCTTTATAGGTGGCACAGAGTGGGTTATCATTTTTATGTTATCAAAGTCTTTTGGTTTGTGATCATAGCCAAGTATTAATTTGCTCATAGCTTGATTTTTTTTTTTTTGAAGTGACGCTATTGAACAATGTTTGTTTTTATATGATAGTTCAAGTAGTATATTCGGATTATTACTTTTTTTTTTTTTTTTAAACAGGCTTAATGCCAAATGCTCTGGACTTCCTGAGCACAGTGATTCTGGTATCAAGGTCATTGGGATTGTAATTACACTGTCCTGGAGCCCTCCATTCCCTCTTCTAATCAGGATGCCCTTCCCACTAAGCCTCTTACTGTACTCTTGAGTTGGAGTCTCTGTTTCTTAGATCTGTTTTTTCTTCTTGATTTAATCTCATTTGGTGGGCTGCATCCTTAATTTAATTCCTGTGTAACTTTTCTTAGGATATTCGTTGTGGCCCTGATGGTGTCTTTAATTTGCCTTCAAATTTGGTTGCTGGATGGGCTAGCTGAGGAAGTATAGATTGGAATGTTTATGAAAACTAATAAATCTAGTCCCAGTCTGGTTTTCGTTTCTTGATGACTTTTTAAAGTTTCAACCTTTTCTCTTTATCCTTTGTTGTCTGAAGAGATGTGTTAAATGTGAATCTTCTCATTGTGACACTTTAAGCTGGAAGACTTGTGTCCTTCTAAAGCTTTGGGAAATGTATTTATAATACAGCTTTGGTAGTTTTCTTCTCTCTCCTGTCTGGAATTCCTGTTATGATTGTTAAAAACAATGGATAGTGGCTTAAATAATACCAGAAGAAACTGGAAAAAGAATATAAAATGCTTGCCTCAGAGGATTGGAAATCATTAGTGACTGAGATGTGGCAGAGATTGTTAAACCTTGAGGTTATAATTAACTTCTAAAACTGTGCACATACACTAAGTTTAAAAATATTTAGACAGGGTGCCTGGGTGGCTCATTGGTTAAGCGTCTGCCTTCATCTTAGATCGTGATCTTAGGATCCTGGGATCAAGTCCCAGTGTCTGGCTTCCTGCTCATTGCGGGGTCTGCTTATTCCTTCCCCTCTGACCCTCCTTCTGCTCATGCACACATGCACCCTCTCTCAAATAAATAAAGTCTTTTTAAAAATATTTAAATGTTTAAACTGTCATCTTTTATCAGTCAGGAATATTCTACCTTAGTTGATGTTCTCTGAACTCTTTGACACAGTAATATGGAACATTTTTGAATTTGCATGTCATCCTTATACAGTGCTCGGTGTTGTTTCAGTTTTGTATCTGTGCTGCTGAAGTGAGCACAGAGGATTTTTAAAAAATCCTCTCGGCAAATATATGTAGAAGTGTTCTCAGTCCAGGTATTCATTATAAACCTCACGAACGGAGGAAGGTTCTAGTTGTATCTGCCACGTGTTTCTTTTTTATGATTCTTAATCACTGAGCCTGTGTATTTTGAGAGTACTTGGCAGGAGAGTGTATTGGAGACCTACAGCTAGGTCATAAAACTTTATCTATTTATTTATTTTTAAAAGATTTTATTTATTTATTTGACAGATAGATCACAAGTAGGCAGAGAGGCAGGCAGAGAAAGGAAGGGGGAAGTGGGCTCCCTGCTGGGCAGAGAGCCCGATGCAGGGCTTGATCCCAGGACCCTGGGATTATGACCTGAGCTGAAGGCACAGGCTTTAACCCACTCAGTCACCCAGGCGCCCCATAAAACTTCATTTAAATGATACAGCAGTATATATGTGCCTATTTCAAGATGCCCCATAAAACTTCATTTAAATGATACAGCAGTATATATGTGTCTATTTCAAGATCATTTGGCTTTATGGCTACTTCCTGAGCTTGAAAGAAATGTACGGTGGCTTTTTAATAGGGTCTTTCTGAGATACAAATTAAAACTTCTGTACTCCTTTAAATAAGCACTATGATTTTTAGATTCTCACTTATGTTTCTGTTTTACATATTTTAATATATAGAGTGTAAGTAAGAAATAGTGAATTACTAATCAGAATCCTACCACTGATCAATAGGTATTTTGATTTGCTGTGATGAGGAAGGAGGAAGTACTGGTTCAAATACTGTACTGTTAAAAGTTGTTATTAAGAAATAGTTCGGAATTTGTATGCATCTATTTTTTTAAAGTTCTTCCAGAAGAAGAGGTAACTATTATACAACACTTAATATTCATTTCACTTTGCAGAAATAATACAATTTGGTATGCCATCTTTAGGTAGTTTGGAGATAGCTAATGGTTGTGTTAAGTGAAGTGCAGTACCTTGAAGTCATTCAAGTGTTTTGGTTGTGTTTGTGGAACATTTTCAGTGTGTGGCATGATAGCTGTGTCTAGAATACTAATACTTTGGGCTTGACAATTGGAACCCAGAGGTGAGATTATGAGTAGATAGCTAAGAAGATTTTTTTTTTTTTTTTTAAGATCTTATTTAGTTCAGAGAGAGAGACAGAATGTGACAGGGGAGAGGTCAGAGGGAGAAGCACTCACCGTAAAGCAGGGATCCCGATGTGGGTGGGCCGAAGGCAGTTGCCCAACCAACTGAACCACCCAGGTGCCCCGATAACTAAGAAGATTCTTAAATAATTCTCTAATAGTTCTGAACTACTGCAAAAACAGTTAAGTAATATAAAGGTGGTCTATATAGAACATTTATATTTAATTAGCCCCATTACACCAAAGTAATTTGGAATTGGTAGTTACTTGGTTCTTGGCCTTTCCTTTTGGTTCTTGAGCTTTTATCTGAAGGATTTTTTTTCCCCCCCTCGAAAGATTATGCAGGGCGTTTTCCTCCTCAGGAGACAGAAACCCAAGAAAACATTGCCTTGAATGGGGGCCTCATATAATGGTAAATGTTTAAAACTAGGGTTATTTTTGTTGGAGGTGACTTGGCTCTTGATCAGTGAGATGCTGAACCATACATTGCTATGTAAAGATGTCAGTTTGTTTTCTCATGTAAAATAGAAGTTTTACCTATCCTTCATATAAATGGATCCCTTCCATCCTCCATATAAATGGATGCCTTTCATCACATGCCTTTGTTTGGTTTGCAGCTGAATTTTTACAGAATAAATCAAATAATTATACATAGTGGTAGTATCTTTTCTTCTTTTTACAGAAACATTTTAATTATTTTATTAAATTCTGATTAAACTCTTGACATTCTTCTAGAGGTGAAATTTTGACTCTCCAAATTAGAGATGACATGGAAGGAATTGCCTTCATAAAATGCATGTACAAGGGCAAGTCAACAAAGCCAAATTTGAGATGTTATTGATGGTAGTTCACTAAATGGATTCAGTAATAAGTTTTGGTATGTCAGGATTACATTTGTAGTTCAAATGCATACCTTAGTACAATTTCAGGTATCATGGATTAGAATTCTCTTTGGTCAAAGCTTATCAGTGTTAAATTTTCATTTTAATTAATCTCCAAGGGTAGTGAGTTAAACTGTGAAATTTTTGCTGAAGTAATCTTCCAAGAAGCATCTCCAGTGGGAAAGGCAAGTGGGAAAGCCGCTTAACTGACTGAGCCACACAGGCGCCCCTATATTTCAGTTTTTAGTGACTCTTAGTATAAAGTTCTTAACATACTTACATACCTTCTAAGAGAAGAAAAATTCTGTCTGAATTAGACAGATAATTTCTTAATTTCTTAAATAAATCATTTATTTAATTAAATCTAAGAATTTGGAAATGAAACATTTTATGGTTAGTAAAGCTACTTTCTGTAGCTTGTGTAGTTAGTAAAGCTACTTTCTGTAGCTGTACTTTCTGTAGCTTGTCAATATCACTGTGCATATACATCACCTCAGGAACTTTTGAGAGTCTGGTTGAAATGATTCAGTAGATGTGGACCAGGACTTAGGATTCAGAATTTCTGACAGACTCAGGTAATTGTGATTTTGTGAACTATAGTTTTAAGAAGCAAGCAGCCTTGAACTGTTTACAGTTGATTGTTATAGAAGTAGTACTCTAAATTTCTATTCATATCATCATAAAGTAGAAAAAACCCACATTTTTCCACCCCATTCCCAGACCAGTCCCCAGGGATGGTAACTCCAGAACAGCTTTAATATAAATACTTCTAAACATTTCATTACATGTTGAGTATATCATAGAACTTTACAACAGGTGCCAGGGTGGCTCAGTCTGTTAAGCATCTGCCTTCTACTCGGGTCATGATCTCAGGGCCCTGGTATGGAGACCCACATTGGGCTCCCTGCTCAGTGGGTAGTCTGTTTCTCCCTCTCCCTCTTCTCCTCCCTTCTTCTCATATTTCTGTCTCAAATAACTAAAAAAATTTTTTTCTTTAAAGACTTTTAAAATTTATTGGACAGAGAGTGACACAGTGAGAGAGGGAACACAAGCAGAGAGTGTGGGAGAGGGAGAAGCAGGCTTCCCCTGAGCAGGGAGCCCAACACAAGACTCAATCCCAAGACCCTGGGACCACAACCTGAGCCGAAGGCAGACGCCCAATAACTGAGCCACCCAGGTGCCCCTCAAATAAATAAAATCTTTAACAACAACAACAACAACAACAAAATGAACTTTACTCTTTTTGTAACTAGAAAATGGAATATTGTACGTTACTCAGTAACTTTTTTTTAACTCAGTGATGTCTCATGAATATCCTTCCATGTCAATGCAAACAGATTTTTTTTTTTTGTTTTATTGCATATGGCATAATTTATAGGCAATTTGCCTTTGGAAAAATGTAGGTTATCTTTGCTTTATTGCTTTTCCAAATAATGTGCATGTGAAATGTCTTATTCTTCCCCTTCTATACTTAACATGTCTTTAAAAAGTATTTTATTTATTTGACAGAAAGCACAAGCAGGGGGAGTGGCAGGGGGAGAGGCAGGGAGGGAGAGATAGAGTCTGATGCCAAGTAGGACCCTGTGATTGTGACCTGAGCCGAAGGTAGATGCCTAACTGACTGAGCCACCCAGGTGGCCCCCTTCTACACATACATATTTCTGCAGAGTAGGTTTCTGGCAGTGGAATCTTTAGATCCTGTCTTAGGTCATATGCATTTTTAATTTTGATCCGTTCTGCCAAACTACTCTCAAAAGTTGCACACTAACATGAAATATTTCCCTTCCTTTGTCCCTGGATATTGTAAACTTTGAAGATCTTAGTCATTGTGACAGATTAAAAATACTTGTTGTAATTAAGGAGATTGAATATTTTCTTGTTTTTCAGCCAATTGTATTCTTAGAATTCATAAACCATCCATTTGTGTTGGATTGTTTTTTATAGACTTGTATGTTTGTTTATTTACTGTTTATTGCAGGTGTTGCAAATACTTCTTTCTTTATAGAAGTTTTTATATTTTATGGCTTTTGGGTTTCTGATATTAAGGCATTACCAAGCAAGTGTCTATAAAATTTGGTGGATTATCAGCAGCTCTGGAGGAGCTTGTAGATTAAACTAGATGGAAAACTTACTATAAAAATGAGGCCATTTCTATCGAAAGAAATGAAATCTTGCCATTTGTGACAACGTGGATGGACCTGGAGGGTATTATGCTTAGTGAAATAAGTCAATCGGAGAAAGACAACTATCATACGATCTCCCTGATCTGAGGAAGGGGAGATGCAACGTGGGGGGTTTGGGGGTAGGAAATGAATAAATGAAACAAGATGGGATCAGGAGGGAGACAAACCGTAAGAGACTCTTAATCTCACAAAACAAACTGAGGGTTCCTGGGTGGGGGGGGGGTAGGGAGAGGGTGGTGGGGTTATGGACATTGGGGAGGGTATGTGCTATGGTAAGTGCTGTGAAGTGTGTAAACCTGGTGATTCACAGACCTGTACCCCTGGGGCTAATACATTATATGTTAATTTAAAAAATTAAAAAATTTTTTTTAAATGGGGCCATTCTTTTTTTATTTTTTTAAAGTTTTTATTTAATTTCCTGTAGAGTTAATGTACAGTGTTACATTAGTTTCAGGTGTACAGTGTACTTATTCAGTACCTACATACATCACTGGTGCTCATCACAGTGAGTGCCCTCCTTAATCCCCATCACCTATGTCACCTGTCCTCCCGCCCCCTCCCCACTGAAAACTATCAGTTCTCCATAGTTAAGAGTCCTTTTCTTGGTTTGCCTCTCTCCCTCTTTATTTCTTTTGCTTGATTGTTTTGTTTCTTAAATTCCACATATGAGTGAAGTCATACACTAGTTGTCTTTTTCTGACTTACTTTGCTTAGCATAGTACTATCTGGCTTCATTCATGTCATTGCAAATGGCAAGATTTCATTCTTTTTTATGAGCCCATTTTTTTGTAGGAAATTTGTCAAACAGTGTTGAGATGGAATGTATAACCTGTTTAATTCCACTGCAGATCAAATTCTGAGATAAAAAGCTAGGTTCTGAGGCCTTTCTGTGTATGTTCATTGGATTAAACAGTGGTTTTTTGCTGTTTCATCTTAGACTACTCTTTTATGAAACCTATTCATTTAATATTGGGCTTTCTCCTAAAATAAGAAAGTTGTGTATTGAGACCTTTCAAAAAATAGTTGCTTCCCTACAATACTTATCAGAGGAGTGTCCTTCAATAACTTGGTTAATTCTACCAGGAGATCCTGTCATGTTCTTTTCTATTTATTTATTTATTTATTTATTTATTTATTTATTTTTGTCACACTCTTTTAAATGCAGGCATCTGTATGCATGTGTATACATGTGAATACATACATCTAGATATGTAGTTCTTCACTTTGGCTATGTAGTGGAATTGCCAGGGAGCTTTCAAAAAACTGGTAATGCCTAGGTTCTTTCCTCACTTTGTCCTCTGATGTATTTAGTGTAGGGTTTGGCCTCCATATTGGGTTTTTTAAAGTTCGTTATATGATTCTAATGTGCTACCAGAGTTGAGAACTGCTTGATCAATGAATGGAGGATGACAGTGCATTGATATTAAGGTATCAGCTGGGGGATTTGGCATATTCACATCCACTTTTTTTTTCTTTTAAGATTTTATTTATTTATTTGCCAGAGAGAGAGAGAGATCACAAGTAAGCAAAGAGGCAGGCAGAGAGAGAGGGGTGAAGCAGGTTCCCCACTGAGCAGAGAACCCCATGTGGGGCTTGATCCCGGGACTGGGATCATGACCTGAGCTGAAGACAAAGGTTTAACCCACTGAGCCACCCAGGCGCCCCTTCACACCCACTTTTTACAACAGAACTTTGTAGATACTTTCAAACCATATACTGCTGCTATAACCTTAGAATGTAGTTTTCTTCAAATTACTACAGTATTACACTGCTAGGTCATGACAAGTCTGCTTGAGATTCTCTTTCTTTCTCCCTCTGCATCTACCCTTCCCTACCAACCCCTGCACGTGTGTACTCTCTCCAGAATAAATACATCTTTTTAAAAAAACGGGCTCTTGTGTGGCTTATTGGATTAAGCCTCTGCCTTCTGCTCAGGTCATGATCTCAGGGCCCTGGGATCAGCCCCTGCATTGGGCTCTCTGCTCACAGCAAGGAGCCTGCATCCCCCCACTTCTCTCTGCCTGCCTCTCTGCCTACTAGTGATATCTCTCTCTCTCTCTCTCTCTCTGTCAAATAAATAAATACATAATCTTGAAAAAAAAAAAGTTGGCTTTCTAAGAAAAAAAAAAAAAACAAAACCCTTTCAATCAGAATTGCTATGGGGAAGTCCAAGTATTGGTATTTTTCAAGTTCCTCAGGAGATTTTAATAAGTAGCCCAATGAGGGACCGTAGTTTTAGAGTTTACCACTGGAGAATATGTGAGATTTCAGATTGTTTTATTGCCCTAAAAGTTAAATACTGCTGCTAGTACTAATTTTCTAACTATATTGATTTTGCTTGTTAACTTTTTATATCTTTTTGTTTGTATCTTTAAGAAATGAGAACTGCCAATAAAAGTAGGATGAAAAGTTATTTCAACCAAGAGCTTGAATTGATTTTCTACTTAACTAATCATGAATTTTGGTAGCATGCATAGGTGATATCTCTCCCTTGATTGGGCCCCAGCCTAAAGCAGTTAAGTCAGAATCTTTAAGGATGGTGTTACAATATAAATTTTTAGAAAATTTTCCTACTATTAGATTCTATTAATCTTATTTCATCATGGGTCAAATGACTTAATCTTTCTAACTTCATCTGTAAAATGTAAATAATGCCTACCTTGTATAAAGTGTTGCTGTGAAGATTAAATGAAATATGATGTGTTTAGAGTGCCTGGCACTGAATAATTTCATGTCTGTGTTCCTTCTATTCAGCATTGTTCTTTTGACACTTAATTGTACTTTAAATAGAACTCCATTATAGATGCTCCACTTGTAGGTTGAATTACTTTTATAACTTAATATTTTAAATTTATATATTAATTTCTATGAAATTTATACTTTTGGGTGTACAGTTTCATTAATTTTGACCAGGGCCTGGTGTTCTGTATTTGCTACCACAATCAACATACAGAACAGTTCCATAATGGCCGCCTTGAAAATTCCTTCATGCTACCTCATTTGTTTAAACCCTCCTCTGGCTGGGCGCCTGGGTGGCTCAGTAGTTAAGCTGCTGCCTTCGGCTCAGGTCATGATCTCAGGGTCCTGGGATCGAGTCCCGCGTCGGGCTCTCTGCTCAGCAGGGAGCCTGCTTCCTCCTCTCTCTCTCTCTGCCTGCCTCTCTGCCTGCTTGTGATTTCTCTCTGTCAAATAAATAAATAAAATCTTTAAAAAAAAAAAAAAGAATAAAAAAAAAATAAATTAAATAAACCCTCCTCTGGCAACCTGGAATTTATACACCATTCTTGTGGTTTTGTTTGGAATTGTACAATATGTAGCCTATTGAATCTGGCTTCTTTCACTTAGAATTTGCATTTGAGATTCATTCATATTTTATGTATCAATAGTTCCTTCTTTTGCTGAGTAGTATTTCATTGTGGATGTACCACGGTTTCTTTTTTTTTTTTCATTCCTTTAAAAAAATTTAAAATTTTTTTTTATTAACTTATAATGTATTATTAGCCCCAGGAGTACAGGTCTATGAATCGCCAGTTTGGGGTTTTTTTTTTTGTTTTGGGTTTTGGTCTGAGAATATCTTTGTCTTCATTCCTGAACTATACTTTCACTGAATATAGAATTCTAGGCTGACAGCTTTTGGTATTATCCCAACAGGGCCCTGAGAGACTGGTGTGTTTTGTTTTGTTAAGATTTTATTTATTTGACACAGAGAGTGAGAGCACAAGCAGGGGGAGCAGTAGAGGGAGAGGGAGAAGCAGGCTTTCCACTGACCAGGGAGCCTGATGTGGGGCTCCAACCCAGGAACCTGGAATCATGACCTGAGCCGAAGGCAGACGTTTAACCAACTAAGCCACCCAGGCACCTGGAGAGACTGTTTTGTTTGTTTGTTTTAAGATTTTATTTATTTATTTCTCAGAGAGAGAGAGCGCACAGGCAGGCAGAGTGGCAGGCAGAGGCAGAGGGAGAAAGCAGGCTCCCTGCCAAGAAAGGAGCCCAATGTGGGACTCGATTCCAGGACACTGGGATCATGACCTGAGCTGAAGGCAGCCGCTTAACTGACTAAGCCACGTAGGTGCTGCAAGAGACTGTTCTTTTAAAAACAAAACAGAAAAGATAGTTTTTCTGTTGTTAAGTTTGGGTATTTTTTATCGCTATATCTTCAAGTTCAGTGTCTTCTTTGTCACCTCCTTTCTGCTACTGAGCCTGTCCAGCAGCCTTTGTATTTTTTAGTTCTAAAATTTCCATTTGGTTATTTTTTATAACTTCTTTCCTTTTTAAGGTGTCCATTCTCAACTAATGGATCATGTTTTTAATAGTGGCTTTAAACTTTTGTACTTCTAATATCTAGGTCTTCTTGGGGTCGGCACTCTATTAATTACCTTCTCCCTTGAGGATTGGTCGGATTTTCGTGGTTCTTGCCATATGTGTTAATTTTTGGATTCTGTTCTGGATGTTTTGAATATTGTGAGATTCTGCATCCTGTTAAATCCTTCAGAGGTGAGGATTTTTTGTTTCAGTAAACAGGTAAATCCAGTTAGGTTATAACTGCATATTCTTTCTCACTTTATATAGGTAGTGGTTCCATTATCTGTTCAGTTTTCAAAGCCTTTGCTGTGTTGAGTTTCCCTTCCATTCTTTACCACTTAGATTGATCTAGGACTTGGGCAGGGATTTATATTATAGTGGTAGTCTAAAAGCCTCTCCTGTACTTTAGCTGTGTTCCACATGTGCATAGCTTGCAGGTGAGCCCAGGTTCATAAGCAGAGTTAGGGGTCTACTCCTCCATCTTTCTCTTCTCAGCAGTTTCCCCTGTACTCTCTGACTCCCAGAGACCCTTTTCTTCATTCCTCTAGCCAGAAGCATGACTTAGTTTGTTACCTGTCATGCCTTGAGGTGAAGTGGCAAGAGAGAAAAGAATATGGATCCCCCCCCCAACTTTTTTTCACAACAGGCGCACTCTTCCTGATTCTTCTCTTCAGAGCAATGGATTTCCTCTTGTCATTCTGCAGCAGTGTAGTTTTATGGCTGTGGCGGGCCTCAGGCAGGACCTAGAGAAACAGGAGAGAAAGAAAAAAAAAAGCATTTTCCTTACATTGTTAGGAGCCTTTTGCCATAATCCTCTAGCAGAAAAGACTCTCTTCTTTCAGTGTTAGCTGCTCTTGCCTGCTGCAGCAGTTTCCCTATATGGCCCACTCCAAAGCCAGGAAATAAAAGATAAAAAACAGGATACCCACCATCACCTTATTTGTTGTTCTTCACTTCTCTCCCCAATCTGCCTGCTGTTGAAGAGTATTTTGCCCAGTTTTTAGTTGTAATCAGTGAGAAAGCGAGCCACTGCAATGAGCTTATTACTCTGTGTTGGCCAGGACCAAAAGTTAGTTTATTTTGTTTTTAGATAAATTAACATTATTGGTGTATAACTATATGACTGATTATACCCATTTTTAAGAGTATAGTTTGTTTTGAGAAGTGTTTTCCCTCATCTAACCAACCGTCACATTCAAGAAATAGAACATTCCCAGAAAGCTCCCTTGTGTTTCTTAGCTTTCTGCCATCCCTTCATCCTGTCTTGATTCACCCTTTACTACTAGTCATTAAACATATGACTAGTAGTAAAATGAGATCTTTAATATTACTTTAGGTTCTACTACGTGGAATAAATGAAAGAATACTAGATTCAGATTGTCATAGGCTAAAATTCACATCTTTTTCACTTAATTAACTGGATAACATTGGGTAATTTTTATAGCCTCCAAAGAGTCTCATCATGGTTTTCTCATATTAAAAATGGCAGAAAAGTGCTCTCTTACAGAGAGCTTTGAGAATTAAGTGGGGGTATATAAAGTACCTTATATAGGGATTGGCATACGGTAGATTCACAGTATGTGTTATTCTCCCATTACATTTCCTTATATGCAGTGCACATTAAGGCAGCTACATTGAAATAGTGCCCCCAATATAATTATTTAGTTTGTATTGTGAAATATCTCCTGCCCCATAGCATAGACCCAGGCAGAATATAAGTATTTTGGCATTATCATGCCACTGTGGTTGAGATGATTTTTTTCAGTCTATACTATTAGGAAAAACTTTGGAGCATCTACCTTTGATGTAATATGTACCTCAGGCACATACACCTACACAGCAATTTTTGAAGGATGAGCTAAAAAATTAGAAAAATTGTCCTGTTTCTTCATCTGGGAGACTGCTGGTCTAATTTTCTGATCCCTTGGATCACGATCACATTTTGGGATGCCCTACCCCAAACCTATTAAGTAGAACCATATGGACCCTAGTAATCTGTGTTTTAACTGAACTTTCTATAATAATTTTTGATACTGGAACTCAAGCACAGAAAAGACACTACAGCAACATCAAAGGGCATCAGAGAGCATTTGTCCTCTTCTTCCTTTTTTCTGTGTGCAAGCTGAGACTTCAGCAACTCCTGAAACATTTTCCCCCAGCACTCTACTCTGTCTAGTGGTAGAGAACACAGTGTATTTGGGTGCCACAGAGTTACAGGTCACACAATTCTCATGGGCACTAGTAATTGATAGGATTATTGCCTTTGTTTTACATGTGACTAAACCTAAATGAATAATTACTTCAATTGCAGGCAGACCCTGTTGCGAAAACCTATTTCCAAACTGAGTTGGGTTGGGGTGTTTATAAATTGTTGAATCATATGTCTGAGAAAGAGCTAGGCAAAACACTATGTATATTCTGCCCAAACAAACATAAAATAGGATCAGTTAATAGGGTTTTTTTGTTTGTTTGTTTTTGTTTTGTTTTACATATTAACTCTTGTAAAGTGATGATGTCTGTCGCATGCTCTGTTAAAGGAGAATTCCTAAGGTGGTCTGGGCCCAAGAAGCAAGGATGGATAAATGGATTAGCAAAGTGTGTCTAGAGTGGGAGAATGAAAGTTAACGTTATCTACAGCTTTGGATTTGGGGGAGGGGTATTGAATGTAGGTGAATTTTTCTATGACAAATTGTATTGTTTCATGATATTTTTATGCAAGATAACCTTTTAATTAAATCAGTTGTTAACTAATACTGTGTTCTCACTATGGTGATACAGAAGTAGTTTTATGCAGTGATCTTTTTGAAATGTTATTTGATGTAATAAAATTATATGTGACCTACAAATAAGCAGAGTCAGGTGTGAGTTCCAGCTCTGACATTGTAACTAGCATTTTAGGTCAAAATTCTGTACCCAGATAGTAACCTGACTAGTTTCATGGGAAATGGAAATAAATATTAATAAAAATAAATGACAGCATTAAACAATAGGACAGTCAGTTTTGGGTTTATTTCATGCTGTTAGCCTTTCCTTTTAGAACTGAAACAGTAGCCTCTGATTATACTCTTTAAATTATTACCCAATACACATATTTTGTCTTTTTCATTAAATATCTCTGAAGGACCTTGTGACTTATAAATGGTTTAGATTCATTCGAACTATTGAATACAATAAAGTATTAGAAATTTTTTTATTCATTAGAAATTTTGTTAACAGAGTGACAGTATGCTAAATCTTAATTGTAAAAGAGTTCATTTAAATTAGTGCTTGATTTCATTAGATTTCTTTTTGGCTTATTTTAAAAAATTTTTTTATTATATTCAGTTGGCTGGCATATGGTATTACATCATTAGTTTTGATGTAGTGTTCAGTGATTCATTAGTTGCGTATAACACCCACTGCTCATCACCGCACGTGCCCACCCAGTTACCCCATCCTCCCACACCCCTTCCTTCTGTAACCCTCAGTTCAGTTCCAGGATTCCAGAGTCTCTCATGGTTTGTCTCCCTCTCTGATTTTTTCCCATTCAGTTTTCCCTCCCTTCCCTTGTGGGCCTCTGCGCTATTCCTTATGTTCCACATATGAGTGAAACTGTATGATAATTGTCTTTCTCTGCTTGACTTATTTACTTAGCATAATCCCCTCCAGTTCCATCCGTGTCGATGCAAATGGTGGGTATTATCCTTTCTAATGGCTGAGTAATATTTCATTGTATATATGAACCACATCTTCCTTATCCATTCTTTCTGGCTTATTTTGAATTCTGCTTTATAATCCTGTAGAAATCTGACAAATTAGGATAGCAAACTATTTTAAAATAGTCTTGATCTTACAACTAAATTTTGTGTTTTTCTTTGTAGAATAAAGAAATATCTTAGGAAAGGAAATTTGGGTGGGATGAAATTAAATTCAGCCTAAAATTCACTAAATGTTAATGAAGTACTATTACCTTAAAATAACTTTTTTTCCCCCCTTCTTTAGAATCCAGCAACTATCACAAGAATACTCCTTAGCCACTTCAATTGGGATAAAGAGAAGCTAATGGAAAGGTAAGGAACTATATTGTCAGCTTTGTACTTACAAGTAACACAGAAAGCCTGTTGAACTGAATTTATAAGAAGCAAATAAGGAATTGAGTTATAGACTGGTATGTGAAAAAAACCAGTGTGCAAGTATGTGCTTTAATTTCTTGTATTCCTCATCTGTAAATTTTGCAATAAACTTAATGTTACGGAAACTCAGGCTTAGTGTTCCTTTTATTTTGGAGCTAAGGTGGGGGCTCTTCTTCAGTATCTTCAAAATTACATCATCTTGAGTACTGAGAACTAAAAATGTGTCTTGAAAAACTGGTCGAGGGGCACCTGGCTGGCTCAGTTGATGGAAAATGTAGCTCTTGATCTCAGGGTCCTGAGTTCAAGCCCCACATTGGGTGTCGAGCCTACTTCAAAGAAGATAAAATACATTTTATTTTTATTTTATTTTATTTTTTTAAAAAATACATTTTAAAAAGCGATTGATACAGTCTTCAAACGTATGAATAATATCTTCCATTAATTACTTAAAATTTTCTTGCCCATAAAACTTTATTTTAAGCATATTAAAGACATTTATTCAGTAAAAATAAGTTACTCAGGGTATCCTGACCATCAAAATAGCTGTTTGGACTTGTTCTCTGATTTCAAGCAAGATTATATTCCGTTGAGTATTTTTAAATATTCCGTGAGTATTTTCTATTATATATTCCATTGGGTATTTTCTCTCTGAAAATGTTTCTAGTTCTAAAAGGGAAGAAATTACAGGAGTAGTGAAGGACAATATTAATGCATTTCTTAACTTTTTTCTTCCTTAGATTGTGGTAGGGTGACAGCCTATATTTATTCTACCAGCCATATTCTTCAGTCTAAAATTAGCAATCCTAATTTTAATAAAGAATTAACACTAGTTGTTGGGAATTGAGAACCCAAATATTATGAGAAGTAAATGGAAAATACTTCCCATTTGATTTTAAAGTTGAAAGAAGTTTGGAAAACATATATTAAATAATACCAAGCACATTGCTCAATTTATTTTTTAAAGATTTTATGTATTCGTCAGAGAGAGAGAGATCACAAGCAAGGGGAGCAGCAGGCAGAGGGAGAAGCAGGCTCCCAGGGCTATGGGATCATAACCTGAGCCGAAGGCAGACAGTTAACCAGCTGAGCCACCCATGTGTCCCCATTGCTCAGTTTCTCACACATTGCACCCCAACTACAATTAATAGTAACAAATAATAGTTATCAGTTATGGAGCCCTTTGTTCCAGGCATTATGGAGTTAGAAACTATTATAGCTTTATAGCTTTATGGGGTTAGAAACTATTTTTACTTAATTGATATGGAAAGTAAAGCTCTTAGGGCTTAATATATTTATCTCAGTTTTGTAACACAAGGAGTTAGCATTCAGACTCAGGTCTGTTGGACCCCAGAGCTTATGTTCTTAAACATACATAGTTTTCCCAGGGTTCATGGAGAATAAAATATTCCTCAGTTTGATTGCCCCTGCTGCCCTTGTGGATCTGACCACCTTTTTGGAAGTCGGTAGTATTTCTTATTTTTGGTAACATTTATTTTGGGGCTTATTTTATGACACTTAGGTTAGGAAAAGGAGTTTTCATTATTTATATCTGATTTTTTTTTCCTAGTGAACTTGACTTAACAGTTTGTTTCTTATTAATGTATTTCTCCAAAGAAAATTTCTCCTATAACACTGTTGACACTGCTGAAAGCATTTTTCAGTTAAATACTTTACTTAGTGGTAAGTATGAATTAAAAAGTAGGCAGCTCCTTGGAAACTTCTATGTGTGTGTGAACTTTTCAGTTTCTTTTTGTACTTTCAGTGTTTTATATATTCTGAGGGTATGTTATTGGGTACCTTTTAATCTTTAATGTGTTTAAAACCAATATGCAGTATCTTTTTGTCTCATTTAATGAGTTTCACATTGTACTCCATGTTTAATATTAACACTGCCACACTCAGTGATTACTAATATGTTTAGATTAAATTATTGCCATTTTAAGTTGTTCTTTATATTTTTGTTGTTGTTGTTGGCTTGTTATCAATTTTTCTCTCCCCCCCCCCCCCAATTTCAGAGTTACCTGTTTTATTTCAGTTTTTCTAGTGGTCACCTTTATAAGCATTTTTACTAGCTTATATTTAACTTTTTTTTTTTTCTTTTGGCTAGTCTCTTGGCATCCCACTGTTTTCTCCAAATTTACCTTTTTCCCTCCAGAATATATCTTTAGTCATTTAAGTCATTTTATATGTATTAAAATTTTTAAGGGCTCTAAGGGAAGTCCTTAATATTCTGAAATTTGGGGTAGTTTTGAAAGCACATCTAGTTGGGCCCTTTAAGTCTGAGAACTAATATTTTTGGCCATACCACCCTGAACGCGCCCGATCTCATTTGATCTCAGAAGCTAAGCAGGGTCAGGCCTGGTTAGTACTTGGATGGGAAATTCTTAGCTATTATTTCTTCTACTTTTCTTGATTCTCTTAATGCTTTCTGTAATCCATGTTAGTCACATGTTGAAATTTCTGGATCTCTTTTGGAAGTTAATTTTAACTTTCTAAAAATGTTTTTTTCTGTCATCTTTGTCTTTTTACTCTGGTCTGTGAAGTTTCTCAAGTTTATCTTTAATTCACTAACTTGTGTTTCTTTTTGCACCCATTCTGCTATTTAGCCATCTTGAATTGTTTAGTTCAACAGTATCCATTTTATTTATTTTAATAACTTAATTCTTGTTTTATGGATGCTCTCTTTCCCTTATCTCCCTTGACACATAATTCTTCTTATACTAATGTGTTTTCTTCTAGACTGTTTTTCAGTAAACATTTAAAATATGTATTGGTATTTGGTACCTTTCAGAGTGTGTTATTTTCAAATTGGTCAAATTTACACTAATGAATTCCAGTGAAAATCAATATGCATTCTATTTTCACACTTGCAAGTAACTTATTATCCCAAAATGATTATAACTAAACAGGGACAATACAAATGTAGGATATGGCTGATGAGAACTAGGAATTTGCAGGCTTAGTATCTTCATAAGAAAAAGAAAAAGAGATAGAAAACAAAGCCTTTGAAACAGGAACTTAGAAAAACACAAAATAAATCCAAAGACAATAGGATAGGTATTTAAGATAAAAGCAACGTAAATGAAATAGAGAACAAAAATACATAAAACAAAAACTTCTTCGAAAAGGATTTTTTTAAAAGGGAAATATCAAAAGAATGAGAAACAAGCCGGGCACTTGGAGAAAATATTTGCAAAAGGTATCTGATAAAGACAATCCAAAATAGATAAAGAACTCCTAAAACTCACTAATTAAAAAAAAAACCCAGTGGGTAAAGATCTGAATAGACAATGCATTAATGAAGATACACATGTTCAATAAGTGTATGAAGAGATACTCAACAGCATATATTATCAAGGCATTGCTAATTAAAACAAGATATCACTGCCTATTTATTAGAATTGGCTAAAATCCAAAACACTGACACTACCAAATACTGATGAGGATGCGGAGCAACAAGAACTCTCCTTGCTGGTGGGGATGCAAAATGGCGTAGCTGATTTGCTTCCAGTTTGGCAGTTTCTTATAAAACTAAACATACTCTTACCATAGGATCTAGCACTCATACTTTTTGGTATTTACCCAAATGAGTTGAAAGCTTGTGTCCACACAAAAACCTGCACATGAATATTCATAGCATTTTTATTCATAATTCTAAAATTTAGAAGCAATCAAGATGTCCTCCATTTGGTGGGTGGATGAATAAACTGTGATATGTCCAGACGCTTGAATATTATTTAGTGCTAAAAAGAAATGAGGTATGAAGTCATGGAGAGACATGGAGAAACTTTAAATGCACGTTACTGAGTGAAAGAAGCAATCTGCAAAAGCTATATACTGTATGATTCCAACGATATGACATTTTGGAAAAGAAAAAACTACAGGGATAGTAAGATCAGTGGTTGCCAGTGATTAGGTGGAGGGAAGGATGAATACGTGGAGCAAAAAGGATTTTTAGGGCCGTGAAACTGTTCTGTACGAAACTGTTATGTTGCATATGTATCACAGTACATTTGTCTAAACCTATAAAATGTATAACACAAAAGTGAACCTTAATGTAATCTGTGTACTTTGGATGATAATGGTGTGTTGATGATTCTGTCAGGTGTGCCGCTCTGGTATGAGTTGTTGATAGTGGCTCAGATTGGGGGTTGGGGGCAAGGGATAAATAGGAGTGCTCTCTACTTTCTGCTCAGTTTTGCTGTAAAATCTTGTCAAAATGGGTGAGGAAATAAACCATTGGCAGATATGGTTGTAGGGGAGAAAGGCACAAATAAACAACATTGGGCATAATGCATAATTATAGATAGGAAAAATATTTCAGAATTATAAATGAATACTGAGTACTACTTTTACCAGTATATTTGAAAGCTTAGAATTGGAAATTCTAAGTAGAAAAATAACCATGGAAAAATGTAGTAATATACTAAAAGATTTCCTCTCCTCCAAAAACTGCTTAACTAGATGATTTTATGGTCAAGGTCTATCTAATAAACCATCAAGGAACTGCAAGTTTCTATTGAAAATTATTTCAGAACATGGAAAAAGAAAAGACATCATTAATTCCTGTTAGCCAAATCAGAATAACCCTTGTTATTCTCATTACAAAATTGGAGAACAGCTGCATAAGATAAAAACCACCTTTATTATGAACATAGCTGTTGAATTAATAAGTAATCTTTAATTAAATTGGAAGAATTAATAGTCTAGTAAGACTTCTAGCATTTCTCCTAGGAATGTAAGAATAGGTCATGATTAAGAAAAAAATAATTTATCTATAGTATTTTACTACTCTTTAACAGGTTAGTGTTACCCATGATTTAGGGGAAAAAAACAATTTTTAGCAAACTAAGAAGGTAATTTCTCAGTTTCATAAAGGGTATTAACTAATAATGTACAGCAGAATTACCCTTAATTTTGAAACATTGGAAGGATGTCCAATAAAATCAAACAGGGTACTGGCTATCACCGGCATTTAAATGTACTAGAAGTTCTGATAAGTAAAATAATACATGGAAAATTAAATAAATGATAAAAATTGTTTGGTAATGGGAGGTTATGGATTATATTTGGGTTTTTCTTCATACTTTTATGTGTTCTGTGGACTTTCTTCAGTAATCCTAGAAAAGTGTTAACAGTAATACATTAACTTATGTAATTCAGAAAACAAGCACTCACTTGTAATGAAAGCTTTTATTTAAAAAAGGAAGAGAAATTTTTGTAGACCATATAATCATCTACCTAGAAGACTTCAAAGAATCAACTGATAAACTATTAAGAACTTTAAAAAACACCAATGCTTAGGCCCCTTTCCATTCATTCTCCTTCCACCTCCCTTAATACCCTTGGAAAAAAGAACCTAAGGAGGCTTTGCTCATTGACACTGTGCATCTTCCTGTCCTTGAGTATAAAAGTGAAGGTGACTTGTATGACAATCTTGTAACAATTTAGAATCCCAGGAATTGTAAGAAAGGTTAGCATGGCCAATAATTTTGCTACATAGCTTTATGTACTTATTTATTTACTTATTTATATATTTATTTGAGAGAGAGAGAGCACAAGCTGGGGGTGGAGGCAGAGGGAGAAACAGGTTTACCACTGAGCAAAGAGCCAGTTGAGGGACTCATTCCCAAGATCCCTGGACCACGGCCCAAGCTGAAGGGCAGACATTTAATCCACCGAGCCACCCAGGTGCCCCTACATAGCATTTTTCAAAGAAATTGTACTTCCCAGTTGGTAACACAATATATTCAAGTATGATTTCTATTCATTTTGACATAATTAAAGAGAAATCTTACTCTAGGAAAAATTGTGAAGTACTTCACATTCTGTCCTTTCTTTCTACTGTCTTTCCTCATTTCCATATACCAGGCATATTAGTTTCTTATTTATTTATTCATTAGGGAGCCTCCCTGCCATGGAGGAGGATCTTAGAGTCTAGTGAGAGCCATCGAGGTTTAAGTAGATTTCTTGCTAACAGTTCTTATTTGTCCCCAGACTTCTAGTCCATAGTTTAAACAAATTTATCCTGACCCCCAAAACAAGTAATTTATTCTTTTAAAGATACATTTTGGTGAAGGTGGTGAGGGGCTTATGGAGAAGGGACCATTTAAATTTTTTGGTGTCATCTTTTCTCTCTGATAGCAACTTTCCAAACCTTTGCCATTTTCTTTCTTACCCAGCCTTTTGCATTTTTACTCTGTATATTAACTTTTTTCTGTTGTATAAATTAAATAGAATTTTCTCTCTTCACTGGATTTCTTCCCATGCTCCTCCACATGAAGCAAAACAGAACAAATCAGGGAATTAGAAGTGTGCCAACAACTTGATCTGCCCGTCTACTTCTAAACTTTAAAGGCTAACCTTTCCATCTGGGCTTTGATCTTCTAATTTTTTTGTGGGGTGTTTCTTCCATTATTTCATCTATCTTATCTTGAGCCCTCTCCCTTTCCTGATATATCAGTCAGGATTTTTAGTTGTAAGTATACTTGAAGAGAACAGGTGAGAAACGACATTAAAGATGGAGGCACAATGGATTAAGCCTCTGGTCATGATCTCAGGGTCCTGGGATCGAACCCCACATTGGGCTCTCTGCTCAGTGGGGAGCATGCTTCCCCCTCTCTCTCTGCATGCCTCTCTGACTACTTGTGATCTCTCTCTCTGTCTAAAAAAAAAAAAAAAGATGGAGATTCAGTGACTAAATAAAGGCTATGCATTCAGCAAAAGTGCCCAAGTCATAGTGTCAAACTGTTTCAGTAAATGCTGTTGCTATTGCCGTTGGGCACAGGCATCACAGCTCATCAACAGTATTGGGCATGTGTCATCACAACTGGTATTTCTGATGTTTTGGCCTCTGAAAGCTGGATGTATCCTACCCCTATTGGCAGAATGAATTCCTCGCAAATCTTCAAGTACCATGCTTTTCACAAACTATAGGTCACACTTACTCTGCTAGGCCTGAATCCATTCAGCAGGAGAGATTGGGAAAGTGAGTTGTCCTTTTTTTCCCTTTCTTTTTATGACAAAACTTTTTTATTTTAGATTTTTTTTATTATTACTGTTGAAATATAATTGACATATAATGTTTGGTTTCAGGTGTATGACACAGTGATCAGCAGTTGTTTGCATTACTCAGTCGTTAATGATAAATGTGGTTATCCTCTGTCACCATATAATGTTATTACAATATTACTGTCTATATTCTCGAGAATATAGACTTTATTTCTATGATTTAACTAGTTTTATAACTGGAAGTTTGTACCTATTTTGCCCGTACTTTCCACCTACCTCCCTTGACAAGACATTTACAAATCCAGCTTCTGGGGCGCCTGGGTGGCTCAATCAGTTAAGCTTATGACTCTTAATTTCAGCTCAGGTCATGATCTCAGGATCATGTGATTGAGCCCCACTTTGGGCTCCTTGATCAGTGGGGAATCTGCTACTCTCTTTGTCCCTTTCCCTCTGCCTTTCCCCTGCTCGTGCACACTGTCTTTCTCTCAGTCTCTAAAATAAATAAATGTCTAAAAATTAAGCTTCTGTCTGCCATTCTGTTATCTTTATTTCTGTTCTTATATTACACTTTAGTAGTACACAACTTTTAAAATGTCACCAAATTCATTTTTGTGTCGACTCAACTTTGCAACTGTTTCCTTTGTCTGACATGGGGCTTCTGTGGATATCTGTGTAGGCTGCCCAAGGGAGCACTTTTGGACTGGTGCTGTTATTGGCCCATGCCTGGCATACCCTTCCATATTGTACTTTTTTCTAATTTTTTTTTTTTAAGATTTTATTTATTTGTTTGAAAGAGATCACAAGTAGGTGGGCGGGGGTGGGGAAGCAGGCTCCCTGCTGAGCAGAGAGCCCAATGTAGGGCTCAATTCCAGGACCCCAGGATCGTGACCTGAGCCGAAGGTAGAGGCTTTAACCCACTGAGCCACCCAGGCACCCCTCCTAATTGTTCTTTAAAACCCAATTTAAGGGGTGCCTAGGTAGCTCAGTCATTGTCTGCCTTCAGCTCAGGTCCTGATGCCTGTGTCCTGGGATCTAGCCCCACATCGGGTTCCCTGCTCGGTGGGGAGCCTGCTTCTCCCTCTCCCACTCCCCCTGCTTGTGTTCCCGCTCTCGCTATATCTCTCTCTGTCAAATAAATAAAGTTTAAAAAAAAATTGTAGGATAAAAGAAAATAAAACCCAGCTTAAGCTTTAATTCTAAGATGGCTATGCATATTTCTCAAGACAGCTAATCACTTCTTCATTGGTTCTTTTATATGTGTTTAATATGTCAGAACTTCTGTTAGAGTTGTTTGTGCGTAAGAATTATCTTACTCATCTTTCATTGCTAGTACATAACACAATTCCTAATATATAGTGTTTAGTAAATATTTTAGTTCAACCATTTCTAGGTTTTATTTATTTATTTTTTGTAATATACATGTAATTTCTGTAAATTATGACAAGCATGTAAATCAGATTTCAGTATGTCAGGAACTAGAGACAAAGCCCCCCAAATCAAGCTTCTTTAGAATTGATAACAAGTAAAAAAAAAAAGAAAAAAAAAACAACAACAAAAAACAAACCTGTATCTTCTCTATAAGGTAGGCGTTATTGAGATAACTGGTACACACACACACCCACCAGGAGAGATATATAGGTGGTTGATTACTTATTTCTTTTCATGGATAGGTATAATCAAAGAATCTTGATTGATTGAAGATTGATTTCAATGCAGACTGTGTTGCAAATAGCTTTCCACTTTCCATTCTGAAGCTATAACACCATTTAGTGAATAGTTACTAGAACCAGTACTTGTATGTTATTATGATGGTATGGAAATTTTCTTAGCCACACCACTAATAATACATTGTTTCACAGTTAACTTCTAGGATGTGAGTGTAAATTTGGTTTGTTACAAACCAGGCTTTTATGATGGCATTCATCACTATTCTATAGTGTAGTGGGTTTTTACTGTTTAAACAGTTGAGGTGTTATCAGGGAGCATGTATAGAAAGCGGCAAATGTACCATCTTACACTGTAGTGGTTAAGAACATAGGATCTCTGCTCCACCACCTCCTAGTGTATGAACTCGGAGCAATTTTCTCCTTTAGTTACTTCACCTGAAGTTATTCTGTTGTCCCTAGTCTCCCTGCTATCTTGCCACTTCATAAATTCCAAGAATGTTTTTTAATATCAGCTGTGTAAAAGACATTGACCAGAGGTTTGATGATGAAGAGGTACACAAAACCATGTATCATATACCATTTTACCCTTAAGGTACTTATAGATAAAGCTTTAAGGGAATACATAAATGGTTATTTCTGGCTCAGGTGGGAAAGGATTTGTTGATGAGATGGCATTTGATTGGGCTTGGGAGAGCAGGCAGAGTGGGAACCTGGGCACTTCAGGAAAGAAGTTGGGGGAAGGGGGTAGCTTAAGGAACATATGTTGAATGGTAATGAGATTTAGAGCAACTGGAGTACATGAAAGATAGAAGAAAAATGATGGGGCATGTTTAATAGGAAGCACACTGTGGAGGACCTTGAATTCTAAGCAACTGAATTTGGCTTTTTTTCCTATTAAGTGGGAAGATTTTAAGGTTGTTTTGTGGAGAAATGTGATATAAGGGCATTATTGCAGGAAAAAAATTTAATTACAATATGAGCTGATTGTCCATCGGCAGGATGACCCATTGGAAAACTATTTTAATAACCCAGGTAAAAGAAAAATGTTGGTTTGACTTAGGATAGTGATGGCTGATTAAAAGCAGAGTGTGGGTGGAAGAGATGTTAAGCTGGAGTTTGAACTGTGACAGAAAATATGAGACTCTTGGAAATTTCTGGTAATTTGGGCCATTCTATCCACTAAATATAGTAGAGAAATCTTTTTGATATTGGAACATCTTTTTTCTTTTTTTCCTGAAGATTTTATTTATTTACTTGACAGGGGGATGGGGAGAGCACAGGTGGGGGAGCAGAAGAGGAAGAGGGAAAAGCAGGCTCTCCCCACAGAGAGCCTGATGCGGTACTCAATCCCAGGACCCTGGGATCATGACCTGAGCTGAAGGCAGATGCTTCATCCACTGAGCCACCCGCGTGCTCCAATATTGAAACATCCTTTAAAAATAAAGAATATCTGGGGTGTCTGGGTGGCTCAGTTGGTGGAGAGTCTGCCTTTGGCTCAGGTCATGATTTCGGGATCCTGGGATTGAACCTGCTCATTGGGGAGCCTCCTCTTCTCCCTCTGCCCCTCCCCCCACTCTGCTCTTTCTTTCTCACTCTATCTCAAATAAATAAAATCTTTTTTTTAAAAAATCAAGAATATCAAAGTATTAGTAAAATAGGAATGAGAGGGTTAAGGCCCAAGAGAATATGGAAACCTAGGCAGATGAGCCAAGCGTTCAGTCTGCTTTGCACTGGAAGTATATTCTGATCTAGAAGAGGTAGCTAAGAGTAGCTAAGGTGGCTGTGATTTTTTGTTTTAATTTTTTATTAACATATAATGGATTATTAGTCCCAGGGGCACAGGTCTGTGAATTACCAGGTTTACATACAGATGGCTGTGATTTTTATTGGCCGTTTGGTTTGTGTTGGGGGGGTGGTTTGGAGTCTTAGACCCACCAAGAATGAGGGTCAGGTAAACCAGCTCTTCTAAAGATTAAAGATAGTATTCATGTCATGTATGCCCCAGAAAATCTTAAGCCTTGAATGTGGATTAAGATGGTCCCAGACTGTTAATGTACTCAGGCACTTGACACAAATAAAAATATCTTCCAGGGAAAGAACATTAAGACCTCAAACTATTTCCCCAAATTATTTTTTTAAATTAAAACATAAGAATTTGAGACTCCAGATATTAGAATTGTCAGAACTGGATCAATAGGGTATACCATCAGCAAGAAACTAGAAAGCCTGAACTGTCGTCGTCGTCTTCTTCTTCTTCTTTTTTTTTTTTTAAGATTTTATTTATTCATTTGACAGAAAAAGTGATAGCACGTAGGCAGAGAGTGGGGGGAAGTAGGCTCCTCACTGAGCAGAGAGCCCAGTGCGGGGCTTGATCCTGAACTGAAGGCGAAGGCCCAACCCACTGAGCCACCCACGCGCCCCAGTATGAGCTATCTTAACCATATGAAAAAGGTTTTCTTATTTTTCTTTTATTATTGTTAACTTATTTTTACTTTATTGTATTTTATGTACTCAATTCATAGTTCCATTTCTTTATGTGCAGCTCATATAAGTATGGTACCAGTGTTAAACAGTCAAGTGTAAGTGTGAGACTGTTAGGCATGATCTGGTTCCAGCAAAGTTAGGAAAATGACTCGAAAAAGAATTTCTGTAACTAAAGAAAGTAAGCAAAATTAACTCAGTGACTTAATTTAACAGCAGATTGGACAAAGCTAAAGGTACTAAAAGATCAAACTAAACCACTATCTAAATTACGCATACACTAAAAGATGGAAAGTGCAGAAGAGAAGTTAAGAAATGTAGAGGATATAGTCAGAAGATCTTACTGAGTTTTAGGAGAGAATGAACCAAAGGTAGTATTTGAAGATATAATGGCTGATGATTTTCCAGATTGGTGGGGGGAAAAAAAAATGCCCAGAATTTAAGAAGCCTAACAGTTCCCATGCATAATAAATACTATTTCACTGATTCTAAGATATTTTATTTTGGTTAAAAGTTGAATGCATCTTTCAATTGATGGCACCTTGCAGTCCAACAAGATCAAAATACTGACTTAAGTGAAAACTTTCCCATTTCTCTCTCTGGTAAGATCATGAAATTTCGGTACCAAAGCATTTTAGATTTCATGAAATATATGGTAAAAAGAAATCCACTTTTTTTTTTGAAATCCACATTTTAAAACATAGTAAAACTACAGAAACAACAGGGAAAATAGTCATGAAAGCAAGATGCAAGGAAGATTACTTTCAAAGAGTAAAAATTTGTGTATATATTTTATGTAAATAGACAAAAATATATAGAAAGTATATATATTCTTTTTAGAGAACAGCTGACTTAACAGCAGTAGTGGAAATAATAGTAAGATGATACCTCAGTAGGTTGAAAAACAAATGCCAATTTAGAATACGGTGTTCAGGGGTGCCTGGGTGCCTCAATGGGTTAAACCTCTGCCTTCAACTCATATCATGGTCTCAGGGTCCTGGGATCAAGCCCCGCATTGGGCTCTCTTCTCAGCAGGGACCCTGCTTTCCTCTCTCTCTCTCTGCCTGCTTGTGCTCTCTCTGTCCCAATAAATAAGTAAAAATAAATAAATAAATACCGTGTTCATGGAAAATGTTTTCATAAACAGTACCATCTCTTAATTACCATAAATGCCTTTATGTTGTAACTAACGTTTGTATTCTTTTAAGTCAATATTTTGTTATATCAATGTTTCAGATATTCATAATGTTATTTAAGCAGCGATTTGAATAATAAGGGAGAAATTGTGGAATGTAATCTAAATTGTGCTTAGGAAGTAGAGTTTATAACCTTAAATGCGTATTTTTTTTAAGGATTTTATTTACTTATTTGAGAGAGAGAGAATGAGAGAGTGAACATGAGAGGCAGAAGCAGAGCCACTGCTGAGGAGGGAGCCCAGCACTGAGACTCGATTCAGGAACTCCAGGATATTTAAGGAAAGTAATGAGCTAAGATTTCATCTTAAGTCTCAAATAATGAGCTAGACGCCTCACAATAGGAAACGAGCAACAGAATAAATTCAGAGAAATTACAAGAGGAAATAACAGCAGAATTTAATAAAACAGCAAAGAAATGTATAGTGGAGTGGCTCAAAGAGCCAGAAGATTTTTTTTTTTTAAGACTGATTAACATTGATACCCAGGTGAGATTAATCAAGAAAAAAGGCACAAATAACTAATATCAGGAACAAAAAAGAATGTCACCTTGAATCCTGCCCATTCTTTAAAAAAAAATTCTAAGGTATTGTGGATAACGGTGTCAAAATTCGAAATTTTACACGAAATGGATAAATTCTTAGAAATTTGTGATTTACCAAAATTGACTTAAGAAATAAATAGAAAAACCTATATGAGCTATCACTGTAAAGTGAAATTTTCTGTAAAGAAAAGTCTAAGTTCGGATGGATATACTGGAGAGTTCTACCAACACTTAATGAGATACTAACTCCAACCTTGTATTCTTTTAGAAAACAAAACGAGGATCCCCATCTTTATAAGGCTGTCACAACTTTGATTCCAAGACCCAACTGAAACATTACTTGTCAATTTCTCTCATTTACACAGGTGCAAAAAATAAAACCCACAATACTTGCAAATGAGTTCAACAATACATAAAAAGGAAAATAACCCGGACAGCTCTGATTTATCCCAGGAATCCTAGGTTGGTTTAACATGAAACAATTCACTATGGTCTCCTGAACAGTTTTTTTTTTTTTTTTAAAGATTTTTAAAAATTATTATTTATTTATTTGACAGGCAGAGATCGCAAGTAGGCAGAGAGGCAGGTAGAGAGAGGAGGAAGCAGGCCCCCCGCCAAACAGAGAGCCCGACGAGGGGCTCGAACCCAGGACCCTGGGACCATGAGCCAAAGGCAGAGGCTTTAACCCACTGAGCCACCCAGGTGCCCCACTTGAACAGATTTTATTGAGAAAAACATTTCAGTAGATTTAAGGGAGTAGTTCCTAAAAATCAGTCATTATTCATGATTTTATAAAGGAGCCATTAGGAAAATAGGCAGGAAAGGGAAATTTATTAATCTAGAAAATCTATAAAAATACCTTTGGGAGATATTATAGTTCATGCTGAAATGTTGGAAAAATTTCCCTGTTAGATAGAGTTCAAAACATGGATATCTGTTTTCACTTCTGTTCAACATAATACTGAGGATGATCCTAGCCAGTTTGTATCATAGTTGTAAAGCAGATGATAAACAGTATTCACTGATGATGTGTATTGTGTACATAGGAAATCCAAAGGAGTCTACAGATTTAGTTAATTTAGGAAGACCTGTAAAAATGTTTTATTATTTTTTTTTCCTGCCAGTATTTAGACACATATCTTTGACCCAGTAATTCCACTCCCAGGTATACACCTAGTAGAAAGAAATATGCACATCTAAATTGAAAGTCCTAAGTGTGCTCATAGCAGCATTATTCGTAATAGCTCCAACCTACAAACAACCCAAAGGTCTATTAATAGGTAGATAATTATGGTGTATTTCTGTAATATCTTCAGCAAAAAAAATAACTTAGAGCTGCAATTGACAACATAGATGAATCTTAAAAAGCATCATATTGACTGAAAGGAAGACCTCTAAGTACATATGTCCTGTATGATTTTGTTTGTATTCAATTCAAGAACAGGCAGAACTAATCCATATTGTTTAACATGCATATTTAGGTGGTAAAACTTTTAAAGAAATAGGATAGTGATTATGTCTCTGGGGAAGAGGAGTTTGTTACTGAGAAGGGATGTTTGGAGTGTTTCTGAAGCACTAGCTGTATTCTACTTGTTCTGGGTTGGTTATACACAGGTGTTTGCTTTATAACAATTTGTAAGCTGCCCATTGATATTTATGCGCTTTTGTAGAATTGCCATTATATCACAACAAAAATAACTTTAAAACACACGTGTACAGGGCGCCTGGGTGGCTCAGTGGGTTAAGCTGCTGCCTTCAGTTCAGGTCATGATCTCAGGGTCCTGGGATCGAGTCCCGCATCAGACTCTCTGCTCAGCAGGGAGCCTGCTTCCTCCTCTCTCTCTCTGCCTGCCTCTCTGCCCACTTGTGATCTCTCTCTGTCAAATAAATAAATAAAATCTTAAAAAAAAAAAAAAACACACGTGTACACATAAGAAAAGGAATGACCTTAAAAGGGAAGGGCTGGTTTGTTTTCTGGATTGTTATAGGATTCATAGTACCTTTGGTTACCTACAAGTAAAGCAACATTTTGCCAAGACAGTTTCCTCACTACCTTCCTGGGTATCATATCATATCCGTCGTAAATTTTGACCATGTCAGCTCATTTTATCAGTCTGCAATATTTTGATTCCTACCATGTCAAATATTTCTGATTCCTACCATGTCAAAGCCATACCATCTGGCTTTTGAAAACCTTCCATAGTTTCACTCTATTCTGTATGTCTGTACTTACTCCTCTATACTCTGTCAGGATGCCCTTGACTATTCAGGTCCCAGTCTTCTCAGGAGCTATATTTTATACAAATTCAGAGCACATATTTCATTCTGGGGTTATACTCACAGATGTAAACATCATGTACAGTTCCATATCTTATGCAACTCACCTGATGCCCCTAGGATCTCCTTAATCTCCAATTTTTTTTTTAAATCTCCAAATTCTTAACACATTTACTGTTAAGTCATTTTTACATCTTGAAGTTACTTTCTATTTTCTGTACTTAACTAGCTAGCATTCTTCTTCCACCTCTTGTACCCTTAACATGTCATATTGAAGTAGCTGTCCATCTCTTTCCTTCATGGCCATTATTAACACAGTGACTGACCAACACAGTTCCCACATATAGTTACTTAATATGTGAGGGAACTATGTAAAAGTGGATATTAAATATATAGTATTTTGTATTTTGATTCCTTATTCTTAGTTTTAGCATAGCTAGATTTTACCTGAGGACTTCCGTTAAATATATTGAGACATCATTATCAAAATAATAAAATGATATCATTTTAAAATATTTTATATGCATTTTTCATATTTCTCTCCCTTTGGAATCAGATCCACTATTGCATGAAGCAAGTAGTTTGTTTCCTTTTATTTATTAAGTTGTACTGCTCCTGTGTAGCAAGTGGAAAAGACCACTGAGCAGAGCAGAGGGTGTAGACATTTCCCTTGCATGCACATATTTGGACAAAGGGCACAGAAGCCACTGTCTTTGTTTTCTTTGAAGTAAAAAAAATCGTTTTAGAAAATAATACTGGTCCTTGTCATTTTGGGGGCCATAGTCTCTTGTGAGAGAATAATAAAAGCTTTGAAGCTTTTCCTCAGGTGTGGGGAAGTGTGTGTGAAGAACGCACATGTATACATAAGTTACGAAGTTCTGGTTACTGTAATGTTCTTGAATATTCAGAGGCTTTAGGTTAGAAGAATTTGGTAAATTGAAATAATCCTGATCAAGCCAGGGAACGTGAATAACTGCCTGTGAGGGGAATAGTCATTAGTTTCTTCTTAAAATGTCTGGCATAGTTTCAGATCTACCTTAAAAGTTCATATGGGAATAAAACTGTATTTCTCAGAAAAGCCTTTTGATTAGCAAAATGTTGGTAATGGTTAAAGCTGGATGAAGGGTATGTGGGAGTTCAATTTACTGTTCTTTTGACTTTGGTATATTGAAATTTTTTATAATGGGGTGGGAACGTTTTGGGAAGATGACATAGATTATTGTGTTTCTGTTACAATTGTGCTAATTCAGGCCTAGAAGGAGCTATCTTCCATCTGTATTGCTGAGATTCTTTTCTTAATATACTTGCTTTCATCATGGCTCAGAACCAAAAAGGATAAAGTATGAAGGAACAAATGGTAGAAAGTTTCTCAAAAATAATACAATATGATAAAAAAGAATGAAACCTTGCCATTTGCAACAACATGGTTAGAGCTAGAGAGGATAAGTCAGTCACAGAAAGATAACTACATAGGATTTCACTCGTGTCTAACTTAAGAAACAAAAGGAGCAAAGGAAAAAAGAGAAGCAAATCAAGAAACAGACTTTTAACTATAGAGAACGAATTGGTGGTTACCAGAGGGAAGGTGGGGGGGATGGGTGACATAGGCAAGGGGGATTAAGGAGTGTCTGTTGTGATGAGCACCTGGTTTGTATGGAAGTGTTAAATCACTATATTGTACACCTTAAACTACGTTACACTGTATGTTAACTGGAACTTAAAAACTTTTTAAAAAATTACATAATAATGGGGAGCCTGGCAGGCTCAGTCACTAGACCATGTGACTCTGGATCTTGGGGTTGTGAGTTCAAACTCCATGTTGGGTGTAGAGACTATGTAAAAATGGAATCATTTTTTCTTTCTTTTTTTTTTAAATATGCAGGCCACCTGGGTGGTTCAGTCATTGGGCGTCTGCCTTAGGCTCAGGTCATGATCCTGGGGTCGTGGGGTTCAGGGATCGAGCCCCACAACAGGCTCCCTGCTCAGTGGGAGCCCTGCTTCTCCCTCTCCCAATCCCCCTGCTTGTGTTTTCTCTCTCACTGTCTCTCTCTGTCTCTGTCAAATAAATAAATAAAATCTTTAAAAAATAAAAATAAAAAAATTTTAAAAATACAATAAAATTTTGTACTGCAACTTGTTTAGTAGCTTCTTTGTCAGGTGGTCTTTGCTCAGCAGTAAGCAAGCTCAGGATTGTGTGGGGGTTTTTTGTTTTGTTTGTTTGTTTTAATTAAATAGGTTGATTTTCTCATAGGAGAAAAGTCTTAAAATCTCAAAAAGCATTTTTAAAAAATATATGACAAATAGTATTTATTTAGCTATAAACCACATATAATATATTAATATTAAAATGAGAACGAGGGGCACCTGGGTGGCTCAGTGGGTTAAAGCCTCTGCCTTCCCTCAGGTCATGATCCCAGGGGCCTGGGATCAAGCCCTGCATGGGGCTCTCTGCTCAGCGGGGAGCCTGCTTCCTCCTCTCTCTCTGCCTACTTGTGATCTCTGTCAAATAAATAAAATATTTTAAAAAAATAAATAAAATGAGAACTAAACTTATTTTTTTAGATTAGCACAGAAAAACAAAACTTTTAAAACAAGTTCTTTTTCTTTTCTTTTCCTTTTTTTTTTTTTTTAATAACATATAATGTATTAGCCCCAGGGGTACAAGTCTGTGTTAAAACAAGTTCTTATAGACATGTGTAAGTCCTCATTAAATCCTTTTTCTTATGAGGGCCAAAAGTCTTCTTAGAAAAAAGATTTTCTAACCCTAAGTCCTTACTTTTCTATCCATAAGTTTTAGTTCTCTGGAATTCTGAACTTTACCTAGTAGAGGTTCATATGTGCACCATTTTACATTCTAACTTTAGTCCTTCTTTTTAAAGAATATGATTAAAAACCACATTCTACTTGAAGAGCCCTTTTTAGATTTAAATTTTTACCAAAGTAACAGTTTTTTAAAAGTCTAGTTTTAAGGGTTTTAAATGAAAACTGTTGCTCCAGAGTTTTAGTCGCATTCCCTGGAAGAGAAAGAAATGTTGGCTTTACTATTTAATAGCATGCTTATACTGCTATACTATACTGCATCTGGTGGCTTCTTTCTATGAAATATGAGGATTAAGCTTTGAAACTAATACTTACATGTGGGAAAGGCTTCTCTCCTAGTGTATTTTTTACTCTGTGGTTCAGTTATACTGAACCTTTTCAGTAAGACTCCTTTTCATACCCTATTATTTTTTTTTAAAGATTTTATTTATTTATCAGAGAGAGAGAAGGGGAGAGAGCGAGCACAGGCAGACAGAATGGCAGGCAGAGGCAGAGGGAGAAGCAGGCTCCCCGCTGAGCAAGGAGCCCGATGTGGGACTCGATCCCAGGACGCTGGGATCATGACCTGAGCCGAAGGCAGCTGCTTAACCAACTGAGCCACCCAGGCGTCCCGTCATACCCTATTATTTTTGTTTTTCATAAATAAAATTGCAGTTTTTATTCATCCATATGATTTAAACAAACTTAAACTGTTCCTTTGCTCCTTGACATTTTTGCTCAAGTGTACCTTTTCTAAAAGTAGAAAAATTATACCATTAGAAGCAGGTTAATAGGACCCAAAGAATAGTTGAAATCACAATTCCTGGTAGAAATGTTGGTGTCACAGACCTTTTTTTAGTGCTTTATCAGAACTATAGTTAAGGTATACACAGTTAAGGACAATTGTGACTGTTCTGTTGCCTTTTGAAATTGAAGTCTGGTATCCATAAAATGCCACACAAGAATATTGAAACAAAAGTGATTTGGCTATTTAGAAATAGAAATGTGTGTACATGCATATTATACATGGACAGACATAATGTATTTGTATACATTTTCATATATTTGTGTTTTTGTTCCCTCTCAGACTATATAGCATTAGATAATTGACTTTAGTTATAAATATGTAATGGGAACATTAAAAATCTGTAAAGAGGGGTGCCTGGGTGGCTCAATGGGTTAAAGCCTCTGCCATTGGCTCAGGTTGTGATCTTAGGGTCCTCTGATCCAGCCCCACATCGGGCTTTCTGCTCAGCGGGGAGCCTGCTTCCTCCTCTCTCTGCCTGCCTCTTTGCCTACTTGTGATCTCTGTCTGTCAAATAAAATATTAAAAAAAAAAAAAGAGAAATCTGTAAGGAGGCTTGAACTCTGAACAGCCTCAGAATATACAGTAGATAAGCACACTATATAACTTTAAGTTAGCTTAATCTTTTTGCTTTTCTGATTCTGTTGTGAAAATAAGCACTTATTTAGCAGTGGTGTTTTTATGAAGTGTGAAGACATAGAGGCTTTTAAGATAAACTCCAAATGACAAAATTAAGTATTGAAGTGGCAAACAGTGATGCCGCTGTCATTCAGAATTCAAAAAGAAACAGTAGCCATGTATGTACCTTACTGGCCATGTCTCCTTTCCCCACAATCACACACCGTTCTTAGGCAATAACCGTTAGTGCTTTAAAATTTCATTTCTGTCTAGAAGTCAAGTAAAATGAAAAATTAAGATCTCAATCTTCTGGAAAGTTGGCTAATTAAGTGCCAACTTGTTTAACTATGTTTTGGCAAACATGTTGAATGAACAGAAAACCCTAGAGAGAGAAGAGGATTTTAAAATCTCTACTTAGAAACCTCTCCAGTTGCCCTTCTAACAGTCGTGATCTAGAGAAGTCTAGGCCATGTGATAGATGAGGTGGGGTTACTTTAATTCTACCCTTTCCTGACTGAGGAAAGACTGCACGAAGGAAAACCCACACTGCCCTTCTTATTTTTCTTTTCACCTCATTTTCATTTTCATCAAAGGAATGGTTTTCTCAAAAGAGTAGGTGGCAAGAGTTGCAAGAAAGGAGGGAAGCAATGTCATAGGATAAGCTTTGCAGCTGTTTGGTTAAGTTTCTGAAGCAGAGAGAAATAGGTCTTAACTGGTTAAACTAGATACCTGAACAGCAGTGCTTCACACTGAATTAGTCTCTTCATTTTGGCCTGTTTCACATGAGGGAGGATGAGTGAGCAGGTAAAGTATGGAAGTTAAGAATCCACACATATTCTTGAGCATAGTAGTCCTTAATAAAATTATCATAATTAGAAAGAAAAAACTTCTTTGTTCTCTTAAGGAAATTAAAATAAATGTAGACTGTGAGATGAGGCATCGAAGATGAATTGATAAAACAACAGAACAAAACAAAAAGGAAGCTGGTGAAACTAAAAAAGAGGGACAAGTAATAATCTCACACAATTTAAAACCACTTTGGCAACAGCAAGAAGGAGAGCAGATACTATGGAAAAGAGAGACATGTGTAAGACAGGAAAAGGACAAAGAATTAGCAGATGGTAGACATGGAGGACAAATTAACAAAGACTGAGTATGATTCCAGCAGGGCACAGTCTGAACGGCATTTCAAAAGAGAAAGTTGAATGCTAAGATAAAGCCTACAAAACTACTAAATTTCAAGAATGAAGAAAGAAAACAAATATATATATATATATATATATATATGCCAATTGAAAAAGGATTTTAATTATAAAATGAGAAAAATTATTTTGAGGGGCACCTGGGTAGCTCAGTGGGCTAAGTCTCTGCCTTCTGCTCAGGTCTTGATCTCAGGGTCCTGGAATGGAGCCCCGCATAAGGCTCTCTGCTTGGCGGGGAGCCTGCTACCCCCCTTCTCTGCCTACTTGTGATCTCTTTCTCTCTCTGTCAAATAAAATAAATAAAAATCTTTAAAAAAAGAAATTATTTTGGCCACAGACTTCAATAACAACAGGTACCAGAAGGAAATGGATGCTGTCAATATAAAGAATATTGGGAGGAGGGGAGTGCCATGTGTTATGTCTGAGTAATTAGGTAATCAGGTTAAGAAACAAAAAAAAAAAAACACCAGTTTTTACTATTCTTGAAAGGAAGGCTATATAATGTAGAAACTATATGTAATTAGTGAAACAATTACATTAAATAATAATCAATGAGGAAAAGCTGCAGGGCTTTCTCACCAAAGCTGGAGGGTTAAATGTAGGGTTATGTAACATAAGGACACTCAATATATAAGTTGACAACTTAAAAAATAAACTTAAATATTGACTTTCTGTTGAGTGAAAATAAATTAGGTTTCAGTATTTCCAAATAACTATTACAGAGTCATGGTAGACCATGTAGGTGATAAAAACAAAATTTTAAAATGTTAAATTTCTTGTAAAATGGAACTTGAAGAGATTTCTAGGCCGACTGTGCCCGACAGTATGAGTGGATTCTTAAATTCCCTGTTCTCGTTACCTCTACAGTATTTGAAAGTTCTCTGAAGGCTTCTAGAGTGGCTCAAGGAGCTGATAACCCTATTATAGTCTGAAGTATGCCTAGAGCAAATTTGTTTGTTTACAGATTTGTTACTGTGGATTTTTTTAAGAAATTACTCTAAGTCAGTTACTCTTTAAAAAAAAAAATTGAAGAATTATAACCAGATTCTTCTAGACACTGGGGCTACAGCAATAATTAGGTCATCCTTTTGGAGTTTACACCCCAACAGAGAAAACATAGGTGATTACGGAGTTGGTTATGTGATTAAGTGTTGTGCAGGAGTACAAAGTACCACTAGAAGGTTATACAGGAAACCTTACCTAATTTCAGGGCTGCAGTGGGGAAGAACTCCAGGTTAAGCTGAGACCTACAGGTAGGTAGAAGTGTTTGGGGTAATTGAAACACCCTTCAGCAAATGGTTATCCATCTAAATTAAAATGAAATGGAATTCCAGGATGCCTATGTGGAGCAGCTGCCCTTGGCTTGGGTCTATTTTCCGGGATCCTAGGGTTGGGTCCCTCATCAGGCTCCTTTTCTTGATCAGTGGGGAATCTGCTTCTCCTTCTGCCTGCCGCTTGCTCTGCTTGTACTCTCTCTAATAAATAAATAAAATCTTTTAAAAAAAATGAAAGGAATTCCAGCTTTATTCCTTATTTACACAAAATTAATTTCTTTGTGAATTCAACAGTTTTAATGGAAACATTTTAAGCCTAAATAAATCATGGATGAATTTTTATAATCTTTAGATATTGAGATCTTGTAAAGCTTAATATGAGATCCAGAACTCACAACAGGGTTGCATGATCAGTATGCCTACATGAAAATTAAAAGTGGTAGTTAAACATCATTAAACAAGGTTGACGGCAAATTAGAAACTGGAGCGGGGTGGGGGGCGGAGAAAGTAGTCCATGAGACAAAGAGTTACCCTTTTCTGTTGACATACTGAACTCATGAATTAATAGTAAGAGCTTCACAGAAAAAGGTATTCAGCCTCACTAACAAAGAAATGCAAGTTAAGTCTAGATACTTTTCCCCAGTCAGATGGGCCCGGATTTTCATCTAGAATTATTTGTGTGTGGCACATCTAAATGTCCCTTAGTGTAAGGCTGGTTAGGTAAATTATAGTATATACCTACAGTGGAATATTATGCAATGATGAAAACTAATGTTCATTGACAAAAATACCTTAACACATTGTTTACTGGAGGTTATAAATCTGGAGTAAATACTATTTAGATGGCATTATAGACACATGTCTCTTTGGCTATGTATGCATAGAATGGTGTCTAGAATGATCACCAAAGTATAAGGAGTTACTAATTTCATGTAGTTAATTAAATTTGGATGGCAGAAGTTTGTCTCTTTTGAGCAAGAATATCTTTTCTAAAAACACGGTGTTTAATTGCTTTGCCTGTTCATATTTATTATTATTATTATTTTTTAAAGATTTTCTTTATTTGACAGACAGAGATCACAAGTAGGCAGAGAGGCAGGCAGATAGAGAGTGAGAGAAGGAAGCAGGCTCCCTGCTGAGCAGAGAGCCCGATGTGGGACTCGATCCCAGGACCCTGAGATCATGACCTGAGCCGAAGGCAGTGGCTTAACCCACTGAGTCACCCAGGCGCCCATTGCCTGTTCATATTTAATGTTAGCTTAATATGCTTTCCACTTTTCAAATAAAACTTGACATCTTAGCTTTTCTGAGAGATAATTAGGAGGAAAGCATTTGATTTTCTCTATATATTTTGATGAGCTGAGTCATCAGTGACAACTTTATTTGTGTTCCCCTTTTATAATATACTGACATTTTGATTAATGATTTGATCATTTCATTGAAACAGTCTGTCATTATTTATAAAGAGATATTTATTAGTTTTGGGAGAGTGATGTGATTTTTTCTCATCTGAGTGATTTTCCTGGAGATACAGTAAGTGTTTTGACACAAAACCTGAACAAGACCTGCATTAAAAATAATTGGAAATCTCCTTTGACTATCACTTATTTTTTACCTTTACTATGCAAAGAACATTGCAGTTATTGAAACCTGGGCTTTCTAGGCTAAAAAGTAATTGACCAGATTTTTCATGATTTTTGTTAGTTTACTGATTGACAGATTCAGAGTTTTTCTCTGTGTTGCTTTTCCCTTTATTCTAAATATTCTCTACATTCCCTCTATTTTTAATATTCTATTACGATATTTTGGGAAGCCAGCAACCATGTCTCATCTGGATTAATGGGAAATACTGTGCTTAGTATTTGCCACTGTCTGTCAAGAAATTTGAAGTTCAGTTGAAACTCTATGGATAGTACGTGGCATACCATGCTCTAGATGTCTTAGTGAACTACTTCTGTACATTTAGAAACATTTTATATAAAGCTAAGTATATAGATTATTTGATATAAGAACATTTTAAGATACACTTTGTTTCCTCTTTCCTCCTCTTTGCTAGTAAGTTAAAAATTATTTTTTTAAATGTTTAGAAATGAAATTAGTTTTGTAGAATGAGACACATGTGATTTGTAGGGTAAGCAATGCTTGTAGGTAGTTTACTTGCTAATACTTTTAAGCTGGTATAACTAAAATTATTACTAAAATCATTGGTATAAAATATTAGCCTAGCCTTTTAAAATACCGTTACTCTTCCTTACGGTACTTGTAGAGATAGTACAACTTTCGTTCTTAAGTTTTAGTTGTAGTACTGATCAAATACTAATAGCTTAGCTTCTCAGGATAAAAACAAAGTAAAAAATACCAAAATAGCAACAAAAAATTTAATCTGCTTTCATACACACACCCCTCTGTTTTGCTACAGTTTGTAGCCATACACCTCCTTTCCTCTGAGCCAAAAAGGTTATGATCTGGGTTTATTTTAATTCAGTTCATTGCTGTTCCCTATAGAAATCAGGTTTTTGGAGAGCTCTAACAGTGTGCTATTGCTGGGCTCTCATCCTTTCTGTTTAAATAATGCAGGTACTTTGATGGAAACCTGGAGAAGCTCTTTGCTGAGTGTCATGTAATTAATCCAAGTAAAAAGTCTCGAACACGCCAGATGAATACAAGGTCATCAGCACAGGATATGCCTTGTCAGATCTGCTACTTGAACTACCCTAACTCGGTGAGTATCTGGTAGTTTAAGGCTAGCACTGACTCTCTGTTTCAGAGGGTAAATCCATTTAAATTATTTAAACAAAGGAAGATCTGGGAGTCTGGGATTGTATTGTAGTAAAATAGTAGCCTATCAGAATATTAAGGAGAAAGGAAAGGAGGAGAAAGAATAGAGCTTATTCTTCCCCCCTCCTCCCCTGATTGCTTTTTAAAGCAGCCGCTTGTCATTACACACCTAAATCTATTCTGAGTTTGTTTTACTACCATGGGAGAATTGTTTAATAGGTAGGCAGTGAATAGAATTATTTTCCATCCAGAATAAGATAGATTTAAACTAACATTTTAAAATAAATATCCAAAACACTAATAAAATGTCTTTAACAGTATTTTGCTAGGGAGCTTTCAGCATTTTTCGTAACAGAAGTGTTTCACTTAAAAAGATCCATTCTAATGGAGATTCTTAAATATAGCAAGTGGTGACAGCATTGCAGGAGACGCGGGGACTAGTTAATTGAGTGAAAGTATCCCCCTTAAGCCCTATTGAATTCAGGCAATCTAGTAAAGAATTTTAGACTTAAACATAATCTTCCTATGAAGGTCTTACTTTATTAGTAACTGTAAGAAAATACTATTTGTGACATAATGTATTTAGTCACTTGGAATTCACCTCTTTAAGATGTTTTAAGATATCTAAGAAATAGCTTAATTCTATAATACTAACTATCTTATTATATTCTCTGCTTTAATAGTTAAGCACCTCTTTCTGATAATTACTATATTTCTGATAATTACTATATTCTGATAATTACTATATACTAGATAAAAGTCTTTGTCACCTGTATTGTATATTTTTACACATTGAAGGTTTTTCATTGTTTTTCTTAGAAGTTTATATATATAATATCTCTGTAGAGGCCCGTTTGAAGGGAACTAATTTGTTCACGTCCAAGTGCTTAGAAAAGAGGTTTTAAAAGAAAGTTAATTAAGTACTCCTAGAGAAATAAAACAGTGAGTTAAAATAACTTTATGTGTAAAGTGTTGAGTTGAATTTCCAAATTCTCAAGTTTTGCTTATAGGCCCGATGCTATTTGTTTTTGTGTAATTATTAAATGTCACTGGGTCTGAATTTTTCATATCTTTCAAATGAATAAGATATTCTTTCATATGCCACCTATTCTGAGAATTGTATAATTTCCCTCCTTTAAATCAGTCTTAGGTTGAGTATTTTTAAAAAATCAACATTTCTATTAAAAATAATTAAATTCATGTTTTGACCATTTTATTGTCTGTCTTTAACAAATTCTCTTTGCCAGGTGACATTTCTGTAGTTCATTAAAGTTTCTGTGAGGTAATACTGAGACCCGAAGAATTTTGTCCCAGATTATACCAGGTTTCCTTAGTCCCTGGCATTTCTCTTCCTGCTCTATTAACCAACTGCTCCCTCGTTTAAATCTTAAATGTAATTTGAGTACTGAAGCTAGCTGCTTACAAATATCCCCTATAACTTTCTCAGTGCCCTTGGTTTTGTCTAACAGTTTTAACAGATTAAAATGAAAAATCATGACTGGAGATTTGCATTGTAAATTTTGCTTGCAAAATTTTTAACTAATGATAGAGTACTTACTATTCATTTATTCATTTATTCAATGCACCAGGCACTATTTTAAGTGTTAGAAACACAATGGAGAATAAAGACATAATGCCTGCTTCTGATAATTTACAGGTTAGTTGGGTAGATAGGAGATAAATAAAATGACGTGTTCAGAAAGAAAGGTAAACACTTTGACGGGTCATGATACTGTGGAAACATGTAGAGAGAGACATCTAGCCCAGTTTTCAGTTGGGGAGAATCTCCCACAGAAACTGACTTGTGATTAAGAACCTCTGAAAGTGTGGTAGTTAGGTAAACCAGGAAAATAGAGCAATGTAGAAACCAGAGGAAGAGAATGTACCTCTAAGAATGATAAAAACATTGCAAAAAAAACTTCAAAGACTTGAAAAGTGAATTTGGAATTAACAACATGAAGATTACTGATGATATTGGAAAGTTAATTTAAGTAGTGTGGTAAGATGAGAAACCACACTGCTTGGGCTGAAGAATCATTGACTTGAAGATGGGAAAGGAAATGGAGGCACTAAAGATGAACAAATTGCTCTTTAAAGGAAGTTTGGCTATGTAAATAACAGGACAAGAAAGCAAACAGCAACATGGGTTGGAAAGTAAGTTAAAAGTTACGGAAACTGTGCCAAGCATTATGAAAAATACAGGGTGATAAAATTAGGACTTCTTTTCTCATGGTGTTTAGACTAATAGAGAAATATAATTTTAACCTCTTCAGTTCTGCAAGTAAATGCCATCTGAGACTCCATTAAAGCTTTAATTTGATGAGTGATTTTTTTAAAAACTCTGTTGTACAGTTCCCATGTTTCAATTTCCACCATTCTCTTCAAACACTGATACTTGCCTTTTATTAATGTATATCTCCAATAAGTTTATCCTCCCCGAAAGCAACTTTGGCTTTATACAGTGCCATATGCAAAAAAATTTTTTAAATAAATGCTTTGATAGCTAGTTTGTAGCACTTTGAAATTAACTATTGTAGGTGATCTTTTCTTTAAAAAACAATTTCCTGAGACTTTGGGGGCACTTTTAAAGTTCATAAATTCCCACACACATACCCCCACACCCCCGTGTTGAGGCCAGTTCAAGGGTTTCTTAGACCTCGCAACAGTCATTCCTTTATATTAATGTTGTTTTGAATTAAAGCATAACATCTAGCTTTGCTAACACCCCCACTTCACTAGGGAATATAGTTCGGGCTGTGATATCTCCCTTTTTATGAAGTAAATAATTTGTATATTCTAATAATCAGACATGTTACATAAAGGCAACTTTGAAGATTGTGAGGATAGTCCACCCTCCCGTACCTCACCCTTTTAGGTACCTCAAATCTTTGTGCTGGAATCTAAGTCCAACCCTTCTTAACTCATTCCATTTTATGGATGAGGGAACTGATGCCCTGATTATTCAGTTTTTATAAACAAAATGGCTTTAACTTTAGGTATTATATGAGCAACTTCTGATGGAGGAGAGATATTTCTTAATTTTCTTACTGCTGGTTGATATTAGTTGCTGGGTGTGTAAAATGACAGGGATTAATGAACATTGTAAGAGTGTTTATGCTTCCATTTCTTTTTTTAAAGGACCATTTCTGTTTTAAGTAATATTTCATGTATTTTTAGTATATTCTGTGTCAGATTTATTTATGAATAAGTTTGTTGATAATAATCCCATCCCTTGAGTTAGGGACCCAAGTAGGTAAACACAAACTAGTAAAGGAATAGGTATGTGAAAGGCAGAGGATGAAAAAGGAAATGGAACCAGATAGTGATACCTAGATAAGTCCATGATAATAATGCCACTCTTGAGCACAATGAATGTGTTTGTACCAGAGCTTAGTTTTTAATTTATCTTTAGACATGCATGTGTGATTTATTTTTCTAATTTATCTTGTTTGGTAGTGTTACCTAATTAGAATTGTTGGAAAAGAGACCTTTAAAAAGCTTTTTTTTTTTTTCTATAATGATCGCTGATCTAGAAGTTCCAAAGGTAGAGATGTTTCTTGCAATGATCACTTGGTAACCATTGTGATCTCTGATTCCTCAATATCAAGTATTCATATTTGGAAAAAAACAAGCACGTGAGGATGTATATGTGTTTTTAAGTTATGAACAAAACATTTTAGAATGGTTGATCTTCTATGCTGCCATAATTGTCCTATACAGAATGCACCTTCCCATTATATCCTTGAAAATCAGATGCTCTCCACTGGTGATCTGACAAGTTTGTGCCAGATCTCCTTTGCCAGCTGGGGGTAATGAGAATAGATTCTTTTGTTTCCTAGTTGTTGTTTTTTTTTTCTTTCATAGAATATTGATTTCCAAAATACTTACCTTCACTTGTTCTATGAGTGAGTTAGAATCCTTGTCAATCTGACTAGCACCACATTTTAAACTAGGTAAATGTTTTCCATGTCATTTTGTCCATAAGACTAGTCTTAGGACGTGGATACATTTTTTCCCATGTCTGCTTCTGGGCATTCTTTGTATAGTTGATGTGCTATAGTGTAGAATTTTGTATCCTTACTATTTGTATCTGAATGTCATAAGCAACATCAGAAATTTCATGAGCAGTTTTCAAATAACAGCTAGAAAATGGAATGGAATAAAAAGTACCACTTAATATGAGCCACAAAAAGAATAAAAGAGCTAGAAATAAACTTGGCAAGAAGTGTGAAAGATCTATTATGAAGAAAACTTTAAATACTAAAGGAAATAAAAAGATGGCTTGAGTATTTGAAGAGGTAGAATAATAGTAAAATATTGAAAAAGAAGACTAGACTGATGAGAGTAAGGAGGAATTAGTCCTACCAAATACAAGAATAATCAGTGCAGTAGAATAAGATGGAATCAGATACATGTGAGGGGAATTTGGTGTATTGTAGAAGAGGGCATTTCAAATAAAGTGAATTCAGTAAATGGTATTGGAACAACTTGGTTGCCATCTCGACTAGAATCTTAAATTCCTTCCTAACTCATTATATTAAAGTTAGTTAATTTAGATGCTGGAAATTTTGGAAGTAGAGAGCTGCTTCATGGCAACAAAATGTGAGCATTCAGATTTGAAACAGAAAATATTTTGTGCTTATAAATGGCCAGTTTTCTAAATAGGTAAAAATCCCCAAAAATCCCCGCCGTTAAATCACTAAGGAAAAAAATAAACCCAGTGGAAGAATGGGCAAAATAGGTGAAAAGAGTGCTCAGAAAAAGAAATACATAGTCTTTAATCTTCTGTTAGATTGGCAAAGATCAAGACATTTGATAATATACTGTGTTGACAAGGTTGTTGGGAAGCCAGGTTCTCTTGAACAGTATAAATTGCTACAACCTTTTTGAATGAAGCTTGGTAATAATTAAAGTATAAATGTATGCCTGTTATAATATCACTTGTACCAGTTTGTCCCAGGATTCATTTGCATGATCACAATGATGTGTATATATAGCCAGTACAGTAGCATAGTAATGGGGGAGTGTTTAGATAAATTATGGTACCTTCACACAGACTGTAAAAAGAGGTGGACCCATGTGTACTAATGTAGAACAATGTGAGAAATCTATTATATAATAATTAACCAAGGTGAGAATGTGTACTGCTCTTACTGTGTGTGTGTAGATGTATATGTTAGAACATCTCTGGCAGAATATGTAAGATATTGAAATAGGGATTACTTCCCTGAAGTAGAGGACAAGGATGAGGTTAAAGGAGACTTATTTTTCAGGGGTGCTTTGGTGGCTTGGTTGGTTAAGAGTCTACCTTTGGCTCAGGTCATGATCCCAGAGTCATGGCATCAAGCCCCATGTCAGGCTCTGTGCTCAGCAGGGAACCTGCTTCTCCCTCTCCCTCTGCTGCTCCCACTGCTTGTGCACTCTCTCACTCTCTGTCAAATAAAATCTTTTTAAAAAGTTTATTTTTGATGGGGCACCTGAGTAGCTCAGTTGTTAAGTGTTGGCCTTGGGCTCAGGTCATGATCCCTGGGTCCTGGGATCAAGCCCCACCTGTGACTCAGCAGAAAGCCTGCTTCTCCCTCTCCCACTCCCCTGCTTCTGTGCCCTCTTTCGCTGTGTGTGTCTCTGTCAAATAAATAAATTAAAAAAATATTTTTTGAAAGGAAGACTTATTTTTTCAGCATAAACTCATGCTATTTTTAAAAAATATATTTTATTTATTTATTTGACAGGCAGAGATCACAAGTAGGCAGAGAGGGAGGAAGGGAATCAGGTTCCCTGCCAAGCAGAAAGCCCAACAGAGGGCTTGATCCCAGGACCCTGGGATCATGACCTGAGCCGAAGGCAGAGGCTTTAACCCACTGAGCCACCTAGGCGCCCTAAACTCGTGCTATTAAATAGTTGCTTTTAACCATGAGTCTGTATTACCTAGTCATTTAAAAATAATTTAGAGTAAATATTGTAAAATATACTTAGTTGAAACTAGTGACTATTATTTGTATATTATAGAATATAATAGACTCCATTTAACTATCCATCAAATTAGTAGTTATTTCATATCATGTAGGTAATACAAGATTAGACCAAATGTTATTATTATTCTTAGCTATCTGCATAAATCTTTTGGTTTCCATGAGATTTTATTGATTATTTAGATAAGCTACATTTCATGCAACTCAGAAGTCTTTCATTTTTAAATACAGCCTTATTATCATTTTTAAATACAGCTTTGAGATATAATTCACATACGATACGATTCACTTCTTTAAAGTGTTTTTAGTATAGTCACAGAATTGTGCAGTCATTACCATAGTAAATTTTAGAACATTTTCATAACCCCAAAAAGAAATCTCGTCTCCCTAGAGTCACTACCCCTTAGCCACCCGCACCCCCCAGCCACTCAACCCTAGGCAACCACTAATTTACTTTCTCTATGAATTTGCCTGTTGAACCTTTCATATAAGTGGAGATCAAACAATATGTGATCTCTTGTGGCTGGCTTCTTTCATTTAGCATAATGTTTTCAAGGCTCATCTACATTATAATATGTGTCAATACTTCAGTCCTTTTTATGCCTGAATAATATTCTTTCATATGGATATTCCACATTTTGTTTATCCATTCGTCAGTCCATGGACATTTAGGTTGTGTCTACTTTGGGGCTGCCATCGATAATACTGCTGAGTATTTGTATACAAGTTTTTGTTTGGAGCTATGTTTTCGTTTCTTTTGGGCATATACCTAGGAATGTAATTGCTGGATCATGAGTAACTCTTATGTTTAATTATTTGAGAAACTGCCACAGTATTTTCCAAAGCACCTGTACTATTTTACATTCCCACCAGCAGTGTATGAGGGTTCTAATTTCTCCACATCCTTACCAACACTTGTTACTATCTTTTTGATAGTGAGCGAAGTCCTGTCTCATTGTGGTTTTGATTCACATTTCTCTGATAGCTAATGATCTTGAGCATCTTTCATATGCTTACTGGTACATGACATATTCTTATATTTAATTCGAACTTGTCTGCCTTTCTAAAAATTATAAATACCTATTGTAGATGTATTGCTCATTAATTAGGTTATTTTTGGTTAATTGTATTTGCATGTCTAAGTTTCACCACCAAGAAGTTTATTTTAGGGGAAAAAAAAAGAAGTTTATTTTAGGAGCCCAGCTACTCTTGTCAAAATGAGAAATGTGACCTAATAGAGACTGAATCACTATGTATAGTGATTTTCCTGATAATGTCTTTTAAAAGTCCATGTATTATTTTTGTTGCAGTATTTCACTGGCCTTGAATGTGGACATAAGTTTTGTATGCAGTGCTGGAGCGAATATTTAACTACCAAAATAATGGAGGAAGGCATGGGACAGGTAAAGATGCCAATTTGATTTTTAGTTTTTGTTGAATTTCCTGCAGTGTTTAGACCCTTTCAGAAATATAAACAGGTGAAGCATCCTTGATTATGAATTGCATGGGGAACTTTTTTTCTATATTAAGACTAAAAGATAACTAAGACTTTTTTTTTTTTTTCTTTTCTATTTACAATGTGGCAGTCCACTTAAAGATACAGTTCAAGGTAATGTTTTCTCAGCAGCATTAAGATGTGTGTGTATCAGGCTAAACTTGTTGAGCAATTCTGTCAGGTGTCTTGCTTCTGCCTTTCAAGTTTTATATTGAGAAACCAATTATTCAGGTCAGCAGTTCTAGTTACCTTGTGATAAACACACATATCCATTTCCTTTAATAGAAAGGAGACGATTAAGATCCTATGAATGTTAAAGTATTCTCAACCTACTGAAGTGCCTGGCAATGGTAAGCATTCAGTAAATATTTGTTGAATGAAGACATAGTTTAAATTTCAATCTTTTTCAGACTATTTCGTGTCCTGCTCATGGTTGTGATATCTTAGTGGATGACAACACAGTTATGTAAGTATTTTTGATAGATTATGCATGTTGAATATTGGTTAGTTGGTTAAACCAAATTAATTTTTGCTCAAACCTCAAAGGAGGTAGAATTTTTAGTCTGAAGAAACTTTCTAATCTACACTCCTTTGTAGTATAAAAGTTCGTTTCCAACTTACTAATTAAATGCCCAGACACTATTCTTGTGAAGATATGGCAAAATACTGGGCAGTATATGGTAGCCAGATTTTAGTAGATCTTGAAAGTGGAGAGTAGGGTATGTTGGTACGTCAGTTGAGGTCCTTTGAGAAGCAGATGCCAAGATACAGGTAAAAGGGAAGGAGATTTGTTGTGGGATATTATCTCTGCAGCTTAACGAGAAAGGAGTAAACGCACTATGATTCAGCTATGACACCTGTTAAAAGAGGCAAGGAAGAAGGATTCAGCAGGAAGAGACTCCCAACTATGGGGCAGCTGAGAGATTCTGGAAGCTCTGTGGGGAATTCCAGGCAACACAGGGAATTGACTATAGATGAATGACTCAGTAAGAAGAAATGGCTGAACCCTAATCCTGGAGCTACCCAGGGGAAATGTGGCCTCATCTGGAACATTGTTTCCAAAGGCACTACATCTGGAAGCTGTTGGCTAACTGCTCTTGTGAAAGGTTCTCTTAGGAAGGGAAAAAGAAACATGAAGAAATAAGCATAGATTTTAGTGCTGAACCTGTGGTGATATCCTGGGTTGTTTAATTCTTGAATCAGTGCCGTTTCATAGCCTCAGGCTACCTAATTGACTTTGGAAGATAAACAGATTGAGGGCCTGAACTATCTGCAAACAAATTATGTAGTTAGTACTGGATAATTGCCTATACAGAAAGGTTTGTCTGTGTTTAAGCACTGAGATTTGAAGGCAAGAAAAGTAAAAACAGCCATGGACTTCAATGAGCAAATTTCCTACACTACCTAATAGAGCCTTAAATTGACTTAATCAGTACAATTTATAAAGCTCACAGATTCCCATTTATTAATCTCAACCTACTTTGGTTTACTAAAACATACTATTGCTTGTTGTTAGCCCTATGTTAATACTGTTTCTTTCAGTGAACTTTTTTCCATTATTGTTTTAAGCTAGCAAAAATAAGTTATATATCATCTTTATACATCCTTCCAGTTGACTGTATCTTATCATCTGATACTTTGATTCCTTGTGTTCTTTCATCAATACATGAGTTTCAGCAATACATTTAATCAGTATAGGTCACTGTATCTTTCTATCCATTACACAAACATTTACTTGAGAGCATTAAGATGTTTCCTTCTGCCAAGAAGGATTAGTATTATGTACTAAAATGCAGAGTTTAAGTTTTGTATATAGAGGCATGTATAAAGTACAGTAGAAAGAAATTACTCCACCTGAAGAGGGGTTTTTTGTTTGTTTGTTTGCTTGCTTGTTTTAGCATTTTATTAGTTGAGAGAGAGAGAGGAACAGGGGGAGGGTCAGAGGCAAGAAGCCCAGTGCATCAGGCTCTGTCCCAGGATTCCAGAATCATGACCTGAGCCAAAGGCAGATGATTAACCAGCTGAGCCACCCAGGCACCCCCCACCTGAAGAGTTTAAGTATTATGAATGAGGTAAAAATTTGGATTGAGGGAGTAGAAGATAACACTGCTTAAAGAAAGAATACCAAATTTTTTTTTTTAATATTTCATAAGCTTTTCTCTGTTAAGTATTCTGTGGTGGCTACCATAGAGAGTGGCAGTGTATTAGAGATGAGGCTAAAAGGACCTTGACAGTTTATCAGTTTCATCATAGAAGTTGTTCAGATACAATGTATTTGATAGGGGTTGGGGGCACCAGGCTGGATCAGTGAGAAGAGCATGTGGCTCTTCATGGGGTCAAGCCCCATATTGGGTATAGAGATTACTAAAAATAAATAAACTTTAAAAAAAAATACAACTTTGGTATAGTGGAGGATAGTTTAGAGTGGGGAGGCGCTTGGATAGGGAGATGTGGCTATGAGTTTATGAAAATTTATGACCTTTTTTTAGGGGAAATGGAGTAAATATATATATATATATTTTTTAAAGATTTTATTTACTTGTCAGAGACAGAGGGAGAGAGAGCGAGCGAGCACAGGCAGACAGAGAGGCAGGCAGAGGCAGAGGCAGAGGGAGAAGCAGGCTCTCCGCCGAGCAAGGAGCCTGATGTGGGACTCGATCCCAGGACCCTGGGATCACGACCCGAGCCGAAGGCAGCTGCTTAACCAACTGAGCCACCCAGGCGTCCCGGAGTAAATATTTTCAACACATAAAATGAATGTGGCGGGACGCCTGGGTGGCTCAGTTGGTTAAGCAGCTGCCTTCGGCTCAGGTCATGATCCCAGCATCCTGGGATCGAGTCCCACATCGGGCTCCTTGCTCCGCAGGGAGCCTGCTTCTCCCTCTGACTCTGCCTTCCACTCTGTCTGCCTGTGCTCACTTTCGCTCGCGCTCTCTCTCTGACAAATAAATAAAATCTTAAAAAAAAAAAAAAATGAAAATGAATGTGGCTATTATCGTAAGGTCTCTTACAAATCAAGAACAAGATAATTCTATGGAAAGCAATTCACAGTGAAAGAAATTTGAGGGGTACCAGGGTGGCTCAGTTGGTTACGTGTCTGCCTTTGGCTCAAGTTGTGATCCCAGGTTCTGGGATTGAGTCCACCATCAGGCCCCTTGCTCAGCAGGGAGTCTGCTTCTCCATCTCCCTCTGCTGCTGCTCCTGCTTGTGCAAATGCCGGTTTGCTCTCTCTCTCTCTCTCTGTGCCAAATAAGTACAATCTTTAAAATAAATTTAAAAAAAAAAACAATTTGAATGCTAAGAAACATTATGTAAACATTTCCATATGTAAATCAGAATTTGATACTCCAGTTTTAAAAAGTTGTGTTTTTTGTTTTTGCATTTTGGATTGGTAAGAATTAAACAGTTTGGTAATATGTAATGTGAGTATAGTACAGTAGAGAATACAAATTGTCGCAACCTTTTCTTAATGCAGTTTGACAGTTTCTACAAATTTGTATGCTGTTTGGACTTTTCATGCACTAGTATCACTTTGATTATGTCATTCTACTGCATTCATTGTTTCTGATAAGTTAGTTGTTAATCTTAATTGTTCCCTCTGCTACTTTTTAAGATTTGTTGTGTCTTTAGTTTAAGACAGTTCAACTGTGATATATCTAGATGTGGTTTTCTTTGTTTCCTCTGGGGTTTCTTGTGCTCTTTAGATATGCAGCCTGGCACATACGCAGAAAACCTGGAGAATACTTATAAGAGCATTTTAATAGTGATACCAATCAATCCACTAGGGCTTGGGGATTAGGAAGAGGGATTTTTATTTTTCACGTTATATAGTTGTATACTGTTGGTTTATATCTTCCATTTTCTTCCTTATAAATAAATAATTTTAGAATTAAGAATTTAGCTAGTTAAATGAAAAAATTTTTAAGTGTTTAGTCTTAATAACTAAAATATGCCTAACAGCTTTTTTCTTAGTATGAAAAAAATAGGCTCCTTCACAGTCGTGGTATTATCATTTTTAAATTTTAAATTTGGTAAGTTAAAAAATAGCTTCTTATTTTAATTTTAATTCAGCTCACTTGGAACTTGAATTGAGCCTGAAACCAGATTCTTGAACATACATTCTCCTAAAACCTTGTCAAATTGAAGCTAGCCCCCCCCCACCCCCCCACCGTATACCTTATAGTCAGGAGGCAAAGTTATTGTCTTAAGCCTTTAGTTTCTCTACTTCAGGTTAAAATCCATGTATATCCTTGAGTCTTGTGTTACCCAGCTATGCTATAGTCATTTTTGCTTTTATTCGCTTGACTTCTTGGGTTACTCCCACTTAATTATAGTGTTAACACTTCACTCACTGTCTTTCTCCCAGGGTTTGCTGTCAGCCAGTGTGGTTTCAGTGTCCCTATGTATAGTCTGTTATTCTATACCATAACCCTGTGGTAATCCCCCTATCAGCTGCATCAGCATTACCTAGGAACTTGTTAAAAATGCACATTCTGGGCCCAGATCCAGATTATGGAATCAGAAACTCTGGGGATGGTGTCCAGCAATCTGAACAAGCTCTCCTGGTGTCATTCTGATGTATGATTACATTTGAGAACCATTGTCATAGCCTTTTATTTTCCTGATGTATTCATTTCCAGTAAACTTCTCTTTACCCAGATCCAAACTCCCAAGGCCACCTCCCTAGGCCTATTCCAGATCTACTGCAGGTGACTTTGCCAAATCATTTTTTTCTACATCTTCCTAAAATACTGCTCCTTGGGGTTCTAGGTTTCTTCCGCTTTAGACACTCTACTTAAAATCATACAGTGGACCCAGATTTGTGTGTCAGGGTCAGCTCTCTCTTCGGAGCTTGGAACCCTTATATCCCACTGCCTATCAGGCCTCTTCATACATACATTCCTCAGGCTTTGCCTTATCCATTTCTCCTCCCACCACCACCAAATTCATTCTGGCTGCTAATATTAAGAAATGGTACCACTAGGTGTTAAAGACTGTCTAAATTAGAAACCTGATGCTATCTCTGATTGATTTTTCTCCTACATTTTCCAGAGTGATCCATACACCACATTCTGTCATTTCTGCATCTAATTCATCCTACATCCATCCATTTCCCTCTGTTCCTACTTCATTAACCTGATCCGGTCTTCATCTTCTCTTAGCTGGCAGTCTGTGACTGGTTCTTTTTTTTTTTTTTTTTTCTTAAGAGAGAGAGAAAGGAAAGAGAGCATGAGAGGAGTAAGGGTTGGAGGGAGAAGCAGACTGCCTGCTGAGCAGGGAGCTCGATGTGGGACTCCCTGGACTCCAGGATCATGAGCTGAGCCGAAGGCAGACGCTTAACCAACTGAGCCACCCAGGTGCCCCCTGTGACTGGTTCTTAAGTGATTCCCTTAAATTGTTTCATCACCTTTCAGTTCTTCATTTCCATTCTGTATTGCTTACCTGTGCAACTTCATCTAAACTTCTCTCACATTCTCTTTTCTAACAGTGTAAAACTTGGCTTCTTGAAAATACTATACATTTTATTTGCATTTGGTTTGGTTTGACTCTACTTTTTTCCTAAGGTCTCTTGACTTCACATGCAATACTCTCTTCCTGTTCTCCTGTTCAGTTTTGTTATCCTACTCATCCTCCTTGTCATTCTTCAGGTCTTAGTGTAGATTTGCATTTTAGGGGTGCCTGGATGGCTCAGTTGGTTAAGTGACTGCCTTCAGTTTGAGTCATGATCCTGGAGTCCCAGGATTGAGCCCACATAGGGCTCCCAGCTCCATGGGGAGTCTGCTTCTCCCTTTGACCTTTTCCTCTCTCATGCTCTCTCTCACTCTCTCTCAAATAAATAAATAAAATCTTAAAAAAAAAAAAGAAATTTGCATTTTGGTTTGGGCAGAAATCATATGCGCTCCTTAACTCCCCCATATTTCCTTACTATACACTTTTGTAATTGCCTGTATTTGTGTCCATTTTCATTCTTAGACCATAAGCTGTATGACCCCAGGTCTCCTATATATGTTCACTAAATGCCTATTTCCATTCAGGATGTGTGATCTTAAAATGCGTAACATTAGTTATTTTGTAGATTCATTTTTTTATTCCTTAGCATTGAGTATATAATATGTATGTATCCTTGAATAAGTAACTGGAAATATATTATTCTCTTCTGCTTTTATAAGCATATGTCATCATTGTATAACTTTAGTGATGGATATATGCTATATTATCAAGGATGTTTGGCTGAGTGGGTCTCCCCTACATAGTGGTCTCATATAGTTATACTTCCACAGTTAGGAGGTTAACTGGATACTTTGAGAATTTTTCTTTGTCCTAAGATTTGTCTTTGTTGTTTTCATGAGACTAGTGAAAATCATTTCTCTATATTTATCACTTGAGACCAAATAAATATTCATCTATTTTTATTCATCTTACCACTTGGTTATTTTTTAAATATAGTTGTTTCAGGGTATAGATTTCTTCTATATATAATTTTTCAATTAATAGGGGGTGATAAAGGTAAACTTGTATCTATTAAGTCTTTAAATACCTTCAAATAATACTGTTTAGTCTCACTTTTACTAATCACACTCATCTGGAGTTACAGTGTTCTCATTTCAGCATCCTCTGAGATACTGCTAAAAAAAATTACTATTCATTTTCATATATGGCATTTTTAGAAACAAGCGGAGTTGTTGACAGGAACTAATTGTTACTTCTAGCAAAATTACGCCAGATGCTTTTACTTTGAGCTTTAATGATACATAAAATTTTTAAAAAATGAATCTTAGGATCATGGTATAGATGATACATAGCTCTATAGGCTAATTTCCCACCTGTCTGAAATGGGCAGAAATTTTTCTTTTGAAAAATAAATTGTTTTATTTTTATTTATTTAATTTTTAAGTTTTTTCATAAACACTCTTTGATCCATCTGTATTACATGGGACTTGAGATACTTCTCTACATTCAGTACAAAGTAGATGTCACATCCATTCTCTGAAATGACTCTTCTCAAACCATTGTTACTACATTTTAGTTTTAAATTCTCTTCTAAAGAGAATGGATGTTATATACAGATGTTACAGAATGGATGTTACATACACGCAAAAATTGTTTTAAATTAGATAATATAACTTATATTGCTCTTTAATAGTTATTTCCTCTTCCCTCAACTATAAGCAGTATATCTTAACTCCCTACTGTGGAAGGTGAAGAAATTGATGCCTCTTTGTTGTTGTTCATCTTTATCTCTTTTACCTCCTAATTTCTATTAGATATATAATTACTTTATGTTGCCAACTTCATAGTTACTTTTTTTCTATTCTGGAGCAGATTTTTTCATGTTTTGTCAGTAAGTTCATTCACTAAATTGTAAATCAGTAATTTTGTAATATTACAACTACATAAATATTACATCAAGTAGTTGAATGGATCCAGAAAGAAGTAAATGTAGTCTTCTAAATCAGTGCTGCTCCAAGAAGAATATTCCTAATGTATTAATCATATGGTTATTTTTTCCTCTAATGGTATCTTAAAGGTCACAAATACAATATGAAGCTGCCTGGGCCCTTAAGTGAAGCCATAACAGTTTGTACCATTTGAGGCAAGAGACAGACTGAATTTGATATGTATTAATCTCAGTATTGTAAGCATCTCCTCTTTTACAGAGGAAAATCCTCATTCTTAAGTAAAACAGGCTCAGTTTGCTGTATGTTGATTTTTATTTTACTTTTTTATTAAGTTCTAAAATATATTGACTAAAGTATGTAAAGTACATTAAGTTTAAAAGTATGTTTGTTTTAATAACCACCCATATCAAGGTGTAGAACTTTTTCAGTACCAGAATGTTCATCCTTATGCCCCTTACCAGACAGTATCCATCTCACCCTTGTTCCCTGTCATGATTTCTGTCACCATCAATTAGTTTTGCCTTTTCTTGAGCCTTGTTTAAGTGGGATCATGTAGCATATATTATTCTTGTGAGTGTGTGTCTGCTTCGGTTAACATATCTTTGAGATATGTGCATGTATTAAACATATCTGTATGTTTTTAGGTTTGTTTGTTTTGTTGTTATGACTATTGTATTTCATTCTCCTGATAGTAGACATTTTGAGTTTTTTGGTTTGTTTGCTTGGTTTCGAGTACTATGAAAAAGCTACAAAGAGTATTCTTATATATGTCTTGGTAGACATGCACTGACTTCTTTTGACTATATACACAGGAGTGAGGATTTAGCTTCAATAGATACTGCCATGTCATTTTCCAAAGTAGTTGTGTGTGACTGCTTTACTCCTTGCTCATATTTATAATCAATAGTCTTTTAAATGTTACCCATTCCGGTGGGTATGTAAGATATCTCCTATGGTTTTAACTTGCAGTTCCCTGGTGGGTAATGATGTCAAACACCTTTCCATTAGCCTCTTGGATATCTTGTTTTATTCCTTTAAAAAAAAAAAAGATTTTATTTATTTATTTGTTTGGCAGGGAGAGAGAGAGAGAGCACAAGCAGGGGAGAAGGGTAGAGGGAGAAGCAGACTTCTTGCTGAGCAGGGAGCCTGATGCGGGACTTAATCCCAGGACCTTGGGATCATGACCTGAGCTGAAGGCAGGCGCCTAACTGACTGAGCCACCAAGGTGCCCCTATTTTATTCTACTTCATCTATATTTTTCTAAATTTTCTTCGATAAACCTAATTTCTTTTTTTTTTTTTAAGATTTTATTTATTTATTTGACAGAGAGAAATCACAAGTAGATGGAGAGGCAGGTAGAGAGAGAGAGGGAAGCAGGCTCCCTGCTGAGCAGAGAGCCCGATGCGGGACTCGATCCCAGGACCCTGAGATCATGACCTGAGCCGAAGGCAGCGGCTTAACCCACTGAGCCACCCAGGCGCCCCAATAAACCTAATTTCTGATAATGAAAATAAAGGTCTTTTAAAAACCTTGTGTAATTGCCCCTCAATAAACGCCCCCAGTTTCCTGTACTCTGAACAGTTTGTATTGTATTGTCAGGACTTCCTCATTATTTGTCCCGGTGTCTGTCCTTTACATACCCTCTCCTTGCCTCTATTCTGTACCCTCCGATATATTGAATCTTTAGAAATCCAAAGAGGGGTGCTTCAGTGGCTCAGTGGATTGAGCCTCTGCCTTAGGCTCAGGTCATGATCCCGGGGCCCTGGGATTGAGCCCTGCATTGGGCTCTCTGTTCAGGAGAGAGCCTGCTTCCTCCTCCCTCTCTGCCTGTCTCTCTGCCTACTTGTGATCTGTCAAATTATAAATAAATAAAATCTTAAAAAAAATTTTTTTTTAATTACATATCCAGGGTGCCTGGGTAGCACAGTCAGTCAGTTAAGCATCTGACTTGGTTTCAGCTCAGGTCATGATCTCAGGGTCATCATCAGGCTCTCCACTCTCAGCATAAAGTCTGCTTAGGACTCTCTCTCCCTTTCCTCTTGCCTGCCGCCCCACATACTGTCTCTCCTCCTATCTCTCAAATAAATGGAAATATATATATATATATTAAATTAAATTATATAGCCTGCTTTTACCCCCCCAAAAGAGGAAAAGGTCTAGATGATAAAAATGTTAAATCCTGGGACGCCTGGGTGGCTCAGTTGGTTAAGCAGCTGCCTTCGGCTCAGGTCATGATCCCAGCGTCCTGGGATCAAGTCCCACATCGGGCTTCTTGCTCAGCAGGGAGCCTGCTTCTCCCTCAGCCTCTGCCTGCCATTCTGTCTGCCTGTGCTTGCTCTCTCTCCCTCTCTCTCTGATAAATAAATAAAATCTTTAAAAAAAATGTTAAATCCTAAGCTGAAGCATAATATTGATTTATTCAGGGTGCTGTATCAGCATAAAGTGTGGTTTACTGCTTGCATATTAAATGAAATTCTTATATTTAAAGTCACCTGGTTTTAGTTCATAACTCTCCAGTTACCCTGTTTGTAAAAAACAGGATTTCCCAAAACTCAAGGGTACTTAAATGCATCTGGCACTGTGCTTATAATGTATAATAGGTGATCAGTAGAAGTCATTATCTTTACCTTCATAAAGAGTTGCCTTCTAGCATGAGAGTTGGTGTAATAACTAGATGTAAGTGACGGCAACAGGTATTTGTTGAGAGATGTAGTTCATCAATACACAGGATGACACTTGTTTTCTTGAAAGTATTTATTCTCAAGGGTAAGAGATTGCTTTCTAATTCTTGGCTCTCACAAGATAAACTATGACCTAATAACTGAGACCTCATAACTTTGGTCTAGTAACTATGGCTAACCTGTGTTCTCACCAAGTAGTCTGGATCAGTTATAAGAAATCATTGGCATAATGAGTACTAGAAATAAAAAGTGGGAAATCAGAGCATCTGACTTTGGGTCTTTTTTTTTTTTTTTAAGATTTTATTTGTTTATTGTTTGACAGACAGAGATCACAAGTAGGCAGAGAGGCAGGCAGAGAGAGAAAGGAAAGCAGGCTCCCTGCTGAGCAGAAAACCCGATTCGGGACTCTATCCCAGGACCCTGAGATCACGACCTGAGCTGAAGGCAGCGACTTAACCCACTGAGCCACCCAAGCACTCCTTATTTATTTATTTATTTGTAAGCTTCACATAACATAATATTTACCATTTTACCTATTTAAAACTATATAGTTTAGTGGGGTTTTTTTTTTTTTCTTCTAAGATTTTAATTTATTTGACAGACAGAGATCACAAGTAGGCAGAGAGGCAGGCAGAAAGTGGGGGGAAGCAGGCTCCTTGCTGAGCCGAGAGCCCAATGTGGGGCTCGATCCCAGGACCCTGAGATCATGACCTGAGCCAAAGGCAGAGGCTTTAACCCACTGAGCCACCCAAGCACCCCCAGTTTAGTGGTTTTTCATCATGTTGTACAACCATCACCACTATCTAATTCCAGAACATTGTCATCACCCCTAAAAGAATTCCAAAATTTATTAAATAGTCACTTCCCATTCCCTTCTTCCCATAGACCCTGACAATCTTGTTTCCTTTTTCTGTCTGTACAGATTTTCTTATTCTGAGCATTTCATTTAAATGTCGTATAGCATGTGATCTTTTGTGTCTGGCTTCTTGCACTTAAAGTAATGTTCTCAGGGTTCATCCATGTTGTAGCATGTGTCAGTACTTGATTCCTTTCTAGGGATAAATAATATTCCATATTTTGTTTCTTCATCAGTTCTTGGACATTTAAGGTTGTTTCCACTTTTTGTGGAAACAGTTGTGTTTTTATTTGAACATTTATGTGCCAGGTTTTTTTAAAATTTTTTATTTTTTATAAACATATATTTTTATCCCCAGGGGTACAGGTCTGTGAATCACCAGGTTTACACACTTCACATTACTCACCAAAGCACGTACCCTCCCCAATGTCCATAATCCCACCCCCTTCTCCAATCCCCCCTCCCCCCAGCAACCCTCAGTTTGTTTTGTGAGATTAAGAGTCACTTATGGTTTGTCTTCCTCCCAATTCCATCTTGTTTCATTGATTCTTCTTCTACCCACTTAAACCCCCATGTTGCATCACCACTTCCTCATATCAGGGAGATCATATGATAGTTGTCTTTCTCTGCTTGACTTATTTCGCTAAGCATGATACTATGTGCCAGTTTTTAATGTCTTGGATATACATCCCTAGGAGTAGAATTGTTGGGTCATATGGTAATTCTGTGTTTAACCTTTTTTTTTTTTTAAAGATTTGTTTATTTTAGAGAGTGCACTCCAGTGAGTACACAGGGGTATGCAGTAGTGCAGAGGGCAAGAAAAAGCCTTCAGCCGACTTCTTGCAGAGTATAGAGCTTGATACCACAACCGTTGGATCATGACCCAAGCCAAAATCGAGTCAAATGTACCAACCGACTGAGCCACCGAGGCACCTCTGTGTTTAACCTTTTAAGGAATCACATCACATCAACTACACTAATTATTTTTAGGCTCCAGTTCCGACATTCCCGAAATGTGGAGGTTTATTCATTTAAAAAATATTTACTGAGCACTTTCTACAGGCCAAGCAGTGTGTTAAGATAGAAGGGATCCTTTCGGGAGCTTACTGTTTGGTTGGGGATAGGGGAACATGAAGGCAGATATTAAACAAATGATTACACAGATAATTTAAAGAATTTTTTTAATTTAGGGGTGCTTGGGTAGCTCAGTCCATTGGGCAGCTGAGATCAAGCCCCACATTGGGCTCCCTGCTCAGTCAGGGACTCTGCTTTTCTCTCTCTTATGCCCCGCCCCCACCTTGTTCTCTCGCTCTCAAATGAATAAATAATAAACCTTAAAAATTTTTTTTTGTTTAAATTCAACTTAGGCCGGGGCGCCTGGGTGGCTCAGTGGGTTAAATTCAACTTAGGTAACTTCTTATATTAGATTTAAAAACCATATTGTTAATACTATACTGTATTATTAGTTTCAGGGGTAGAATTTAGTGATTCATCAGTTGCATAGAGCACCTAGTGCTCATCACATCAGAAGCCCTCCTTAATGCCCACCACCCAGTTACCCCACCTCCCGTGCAACAACTCTGTTTGTTTCCTATAGTTAAGAGTCTCTTACGATTTGCCATCCTCTCTGATTTCATCCTATTTTATTTTTCCTTTCCATCCTCTATATTCACGTGTTCTGTTTCTTAAATTCCACATATAAGTGAAATCATATCGTATTTGTCTTTCTTTGATTAATTTCACTTAACATAATACCCTGTAGTTACATACATGTCATTGCAAATGGCAAGATTTCTTTTCTTTTTTTGATGGCTGAGTAATATTCCATTGTATTCCATACACACACACACACACACACGTCTTGTTTATCAGTTAGTGGACATCGGGGCTGTTTCCATAGTTTGGCTATTGTGAACATTGCTACTATAAATATTGAGGTGCAGGTGCCTCTTTGGATCACAGCTGTCTGTGTCCTTTGGGTGAATACCTAGTAGTGCACTTGGGTGAATACCTAGTAGTGCAATTGCTAGATGGTAGGGTAGTTCTATTTTTAACTTTAAAAAAAACAAAAGATTTTATGTATTTATTTGACAGAGAGCACAAGCAGCAGTGGGAGTTGGAGAGGGAGAAGCAGACCACCACTGAACAAGGCACCTGATGAGAGGCTTTTTTTTTTTTTTTTTTTTAAGGATTTATTCACTTATTTGACAGAGAGAGGGAGGGAGAAAGTACAAGCAGGGGCAGTAGCAGGGAGGGAAGGAGAAGCAGGCTCCCGTCTGAGCAGGGAGCCTCATGTTGGCTTTATCCCAGAATCCTGGGATCATGACCTGGGCTGAAGGCAGACACTTAACCGACTGAGCCACTCAGGTGCCCCTATTTTTAACTTTTTGAGGAAGTTCCATACTGTTTTCCAGAGTGGCTGTACCAGTCTGCATTCCCACCGACAGTGTAAGAGGGTTCTCCCTTCCCTCATCCTCACCAACATCTGTTGTTTCCTGACTGGTTAATTTTGGCCATTCTTACTGGCGTTAGCAAGTATCTCATTGTGGTTTTGATTTGTATTTCCCTGGTGCTGAGTGACGTTGAGCATTTTTTCGTGTGTCTGTTAGCCATTTGTATGTCTTTAGAGAAATGTCTGTTCGTGTCTTCTGTCTATTTCTTGACTGGATTTTGGGGGGGTTTTTGGATTGTTGAGTTTGGTAAATTCTTCATAGTTTTAGATACCAACCCTTTATCTGATAAGTCATTTGCAAATATTTTCTCACATTCTGTTGGTTGCCTTTTAGTTTTATCGACTATTTACTTTGTTGTACAAATGCTTTTTATCCTGTTGAAGTGCCAATAATTCATTTTTGCTTTTGTTTCCCTTGCCTTTGGAGACTTATCTAGCAAGAAGGTACTCTGGCCAAAGTCAAAGAGCCTCTGCTTGTGTTCTCTAGGATTTTGAGAGGTGGTCTCACATTTAGGTCTTTCATCCATTTTGAGTTTATTTTTGTGTATAGTGTAAGAAAATGGTCCAGCTTCATTATTCTACCTGTGCCTGTCCAGTTTTCCTAACACCATTTCCTGAAGAGATTTTTTTCTGTTGGATATTCTTTGCTGCTTTGTTAAAGATTAGTTGACCATAGAGTTGAGGGTCCATTTCTGGATTCTCTATTCTTTTCCACTGATCTGTGTCACTGTTTTTGTGCCACTACTATACTGTCTTGATCACTACAGCTTTGTAATACAGCCTGAAGCCTGAAATTGTGATGTCTCCAGCTTTGGTTTTCTTTTTCAACATTTCTTTGGCTATTTGGGGTCTTTTCTGGTTCTGTACAGACTTTAGGCTTGTTCCAGATCTACACAGATAAAATTATGACAGATTTTATGACAGGAAGATATATAAGATGCCATGAGAATTGAGCAGGACTGATGTGAGTTATTGTCAGAAAAGGCTTCCTTTAGTTAGTAACTATGTATTAACTGAGTTAAAAAATAATATAGCATATTAGCAGCATCTAATATTTATTGAGTGTTTACTCTTTGCCAGGCACTGTTCTAGTTCACAACTCTTATTTCTGCTATCCATTTTACAAATGACTAAACTGAAAAATGGAGAGGTCAAAGAACTTATCTTCAGTTCATAGCTAGTAAGTGTGAATCCAGTATTCAGTGGGCTGTCCCATCTGAGCCCACCATGATCTACTTCTCTTTCCTTTGCAAGAGAGGTAGCCCTATGCAAAAGCCTCTGAGGGAGGATGATAACCCCATCATTCTGAAAAGAATACAAATGTGACAGGAGTACACCGAAAGTAGCACAGGACAGGATGGGATCTTGTGGAAGGCAAGCAGTGCCATAAGAAGCTCAAGAATTCAATGGGGCCAAATAATACAAAAATTTCTTATCACATTAGAGAGTTTTTACTGGTTTTGTCAGTGGTTAACTTTTTCTGCTGTAACAGCATTCTCTTTAAAGATTCATAGGAGTATTTACCATTAAAACTAGTAAAACTTAAGCTTCAGGATGCTTTACTTTTATGGGTTCCTATGAGTTCTAGAAATTGTAATGAATATATAGAGTGTTCTAGGTGGACAGGGGAATCCAAGTTGCAGTCAGTAGACATTTCTAGTAAATTACCAAAGGATCTCAGAAAAAGGCCCTCAAATTTATATATAGCAAAACCTGGATCCATTTCTTGATATTCCTGTCAGCATCTCTTATTTCATACACTGATTTTTGGGAGAGTGTCTTAGGGAAGTTGGCTGCACATTGCTCTCTTAGGGCAGAGTAAGAAGACACTTTTGAAAGGGGCGTAAACGCCATAATAGTAAGTCATTAGACTATAATAACAGACTGGGTAAAAATGGAATATTTTATGTATAAAAAACTTGGGGATGGGGATTTTGCCAAAATAAAACTATAGAAACTTTGTATTTGTTATCTTGATTTCTATAGTTAGATTTGTTGATAGTCCGTATGCATTTTAGCATTTTCAATTTAGGGCAGCTTTTAGAGCCACTACATTGAAATTTTATTTTATAAATGTGGAAAGATACTCTTGGCTGAGAACTTCCTAATAAACTACTTTTGTTCTTGTTCTCAGGCGCCTGATCACAGATTCGAAAGTTAAATTAAAGTATCAGCATTTAATAACAAATAGCTTTGTAGAGGTAAGTGATTTCTCATAAGTTTTCCTTTTTTAAATAAGAGGAATTGTTTATTCATAGATATAATTAGTTTTTCTTACATGAAACACTCTCGATAGTAAGATGTAAAGGGCTTGGATTATGACCATAAACTTGGATTATGGACTATATTATTTATTAGTGAGGCATACAAAACACCTTTATTCTCAAAGGAATGTGACAAACCAGTGAGTAGGTGTCTCTTCAAAGATCTAAAACTTTGGTGATAAAATTATTTTTACAGTATTCTTCCTTTATTGCTAGCAAAAAGTTGTAACTGATTATTAATGACGTAATGTTTAATCATGCTTGGCAATTCAACCTTGCTATATCTCTGCTTGTTTTAGCTTCCATTACCAGTAAACTTTGTTAATAAAGAGAGCTATGGTTATTTCCTTTTTTAAAGATTTTATTTATTTATTTATTTATTTATTTGAGAGAGTGATAGCACAAGCCAGGGAAGAGGTTAAAACAGGCTCCTCCCACCCCCCAAGCTGGGTGCCTGATGCAGGGCTTGATCCCAGCACCCTGGGATCATGACCTGAGCCGAAGGCGAATGCTTAACTGACTAAGCCACCCAGGTGCCCCTATAGTTACTTGTTTTTAGAAAATGGTTTTTTTTTTTAATCAGATACAGAGGTCAACAGAGGTCATGAAATTCTGACCTGCCTGTTTTTGTAAATGTTTATTGGAACGTGCCCATTTGTTGTATGATTTATTTTGTGCTACAGTGGCAGAGTTGAGTAATTGCTACAGAGGCCATTGTGCCTGTCAAAAACAAAAGTCTTTACTATCTGGCTCTTTATGGAAGATGTTTGTCAGCCTCTATATAAGATCATCAATGTAAATTGATATTTTAATTCTACAAAGCCAGTTTTTACTTCTATTAAGAGATTAAACTGAAGGTCAGATCTTCTAGAAAATGTGTATTTTAGGAATCATGTATTCTTAAAATGGTCACTAAACTTGAATTCTGGTGCAGAGTGTTACTTGAGCCATGTTTTGTTTCATAATAAAAAATACTTCAAAGTTTTATTTATTCATTCGTTTGTTCATTCATTCATTCATTCATTCATTTTTAAGAACTAAAATGTGATTATTTCCATGGTTTAGGAACTGACCTTTGTTCTTATACACATTTTTGTGGTCAAAGAGAGAAATTACCTGTATATTCTATAGGATCTAAACACTTTGCCTAAGTAGGAGTGTATATTGTTTTTTACATCTTTGAAAATTGCCCTGAGGTAGAACCATGTAAAAATCAGTGCTTAATGATCACCAATGGGTAATTATTTTAAAGTATGTCAGTAGGATTTTGAAAGTAGAACTAAGAGACAGTTCACATGTTTATAAAACCAGGGATCAAGGGATCTGTAATCTTAGAAAAATAGTGCATTGGAAAGCAATACTTTAGAATTAGAGTACTAAATATTGGGGGCAAGTTTTATACGCCTGTGTCGTCTCTGTCTTTGGCCTTGCACTGGGAAATGTAAGTTAATTGCCTGTTGTACTAGGAAATCTTACCTCATGATTTTAATTTGCTGTCATTTTTTATTTTCTAACTTGGGTTTCAGTGCAATCGACTGTTAAAGTGGTGTCCTGCCCCAGATTGCCACCACGTTGTTAAAGTCCAATATCCTGATGCTAAACCTGTTCGCTGCAAATGTGGGCGCCAGTTTTGGTAAGCAAGTGATTTCCCAAATTGAAACAGCACACATAGCTTTTCTATTTATTCTTAGTAGTAAAATAGTAGAAAAAGAAATTTTTTTTTTTTACCTCTAGTAGGAAGGTGGGTGATGTTGATTTAAAATAGTGTGTATTTCTTTTAAATAAGAATTAGATTAAAAGGTCACATCTTAAATAATTTTTTCTCTATCCTTGTTGCTATTTTTTCTTATGGGGAGAAAATGTAGCTATAATCACATTTTCTTGTGTGTGCCACTGGAACTAATATGGGAGCAAACTTAGAAATCTGGGACAAGAACTTAGTTCTCATTTCTGATGGACTGCTTATTTTGTCAGAGTATGTTTGGTTCCTTTATGGTTCTTGCTCTGTTTTCAGTTTATCTCTTAGGAAATAAAATACACAGGATTATTTTTCCTTTGCTTTGACAAGTTTAATATTACTCCTAGAAAGAAAATTTGCAGATAAATTTGGAAAGATAAAACATGGTTTATTAAGATATGCCTTTTTTCTTTTCTTTTTTTTTTTAAGATACACTTTTTAACCAACACTTTCCCTGTAGCGCCTCTGGCCACTGCTTTCCTGCTTACCTCCGTTCTTGGAGTTTTATAACATACTCTAGTGTTTGAATTCTAAATTTGACTTAATAGAGAATTTTCAATACTGTATATTATTATTAGAGAGTTAAGATGATTTTCCATTTTCCTTGTGGATCTTTTAGGAATAAGAAAACATTCAAAACAAGTAGCTCCAAGCGCTAGCAAATAGACCTTATATTGGTATTCTGTACCATGTTCTTTTTTTCTCCACAAACAGCTGTAGAATTAGACTTAAACATCATTAATATTAAATATTTCCGAAAGGAGCAGATAAACTCACAAAGATTAAATATGTATGAAATACATGCTGTTTTGGTAAAGATTAAATATGCATTACTGTTTTAGAGTTTACCCTATAGACAGGAGGTGCAGTCTGATTATACAACTACCTTAAAACATAGTTTTAGTTGATACCAAAATATAGAGAATAATAGCAGTGAATACTTATAGCTCTTAACCCAGCTTATACAGTATTTTGTTTTTGTTAAGAAATAAAGTATGACAGATTCATTTGAAGCTTCTGTTCTCTTCATCCGACTCCCCATCTTCTTTTTCCAGAAGTAACCATTATCTTTGACTTGATTTAAATTGTTAGCACTTCGTTATTCTCCTCGTTTGCAAAGAGGATTCTTGGCATTCCTGATCAACCTTTGTATTTATTCTTTTTTTTTTTTTTTGGCATTTATTTTAATTTATGCTTGCTTTTTTTTTAACAATAAATTATTTTATTATTATTATTTTTAAAAATTTTTTAAAAACATACATTTTTATCCCCAGGGGTACAGGTCTGTGAATCGCCAGGTTTACACACTTCACAGCACTCACCATAGCACATACCCTCCCCAGTGTCCATAACCCCACTCCCCTTATCCCAACCCCCCTCCCCTCAGCAACCCTCAGTTTGTTTTGTGAGATTAAGAGTCACTTACGGTTTGTTTCCCTCCCTTGTTTCATTTATTCTTCTACCCCCTTAAGCCCCCATGTTGCATCTCTACTTCCTCATATCAAGGAGAGCATATGATAGTTGTCTTTCTCTGCTTGACCTATTTCGCTAAGCATTGTACCCTCTAGTTCCATCCATGTCATCACAAATGGCAAGATTTCATTTCTTTTGATGGCTGCATAGTATTCCATTGTGTATTTACCCTAAAGATACAAACGTAGTGATCCGAAGGGGCACGTGCACCCGAATGTTTATAGCAGCAATGTCTACAATAGCCAAACTATGGAAAGAACCTAGATGTCCATCAACAGATGAATGGATAAAGAAGATGTGGTATATATAATTCATGCTTTCTTAAATGTATATACTATGTGTCTCGAATATAGCAAGGAATTAACAATTAGTATATTCTTAGAAAATATTTAGTCACACTCTTTTGTTTTATGCCTTGGTTGGTACAGTTTATCTCTACAGGGTTGAAGTTCATTTGTTTGGATCATGCAAAGATGTGACCTGTTTGCCTCCCAATTATTGCTCACTGCATTTGCATTAAATTATGTAATTACTCTACAAAGTCAGACTTTGTTATTCTTTATTTGGGGTGTTAAGAGATTTAATATATGCTAATAAAGCACTAGTCAAAATTTAAGTTCAAATTAGTGAAAATTGGTTTGAATTAAATGTTTACGGCACAGAACTATACATATATAGAACGATCAGAAAAATACAGATGGGATTACACTGAATTTCTTGTCTTAAAAGATTGGTGGTTATTTAGAGTCCTTTTCTTATATAATTGTCATCAGAGTGTGTCTTCATGCCTATAATCATTTCTTCGTTTCACAAACACACCACAATACATGCTCTTCTAACACTAAATTCTTAATAATCTATAGAATAATACAAACTTGACTCATGTCCTTGTATTTGCCAGTCACTAAAAACTGATGAAACCACTGAGAAACTATAAAACGTGAAATTGTTTACTTACCTACAGTAGGTAGAACTTAATTCTTTTAACTCTTGTGTTACTTAACAGCTTTAACTGTGGAGAAAATTGGCACGATCCTGTTAAATGTAAGGTGAGTTTGTCTGGCATTTTCATTTTTAAATAATTTAATAGAACACTTCTGAGACTTGATGACTGAAAACTAGGGCCCATAATTTTGGATTGGATTGATTTTGTAGATAGAAGATTGTGTTTTTCCTTTCTATTTTAGATAATCATCACAAGTACTCATGAAGTATTCCTTAGGAATAAGTCCACTCCTGATGATTTCAGGATAACAGTGGTTAAGGCACCTCCCTGGGAAGGCCTCGTAATTAGCTAAGGAGAATGACACATCTTGGAGCTGGGCTTCTCATCAGGCTCTAGGTTCCCCACTTGGCTTCAGCCACAGAAAGTCTTCTTTGGTTGATATAATGTACTGGGTATGAGAACTAGAGGATTGCCTTGATATAAAAGGAAGTAAATCCAGTGATAATCTTGTCCTTTGCCTTTTACATTTATGCTTGACTACATTTTAATGTTGAAGTAATTTGCTATCCTTTTTTTAAGTCTTTTGTTGTACCCTAACAGTTGTTGTTTCCAAACAGTGGCTAAAGAAGTGGATTAAAAAGTGTGATGATGATAGTGAAACTTCTAATTGGATTGCAGCCAACACAAAGGTTGGTATTTTTCTTCAGTAAACTCTTGGTAGTGAAACGGTTACAAGATTAGGTGCATTAGCAAAATAAGTAGGTTTACCTAGTTAAGGACTTTGTTTTACCTTCCCTTCAGTTAAGATTTGGGCATTTTGCGGTTGTTTTGAGGGCTTAGAGTTTTGGTTGGGTTTGTTTTCTGTTTTGTTTTTTCCCCAGAATACTGATTTTTAAGTGTTCAAGTTTATTTTATTGAGCACTATTGCAGTATGTACAGTACTGTTCTTTAGAAGTTTTTGTTAGGAAAACGTTGGTTTTCTATAGAAGAAAAAGCTGACAATTTTACTACCCAGGGGTTTGATAATGCTTTTTCATATTGTTTTACCTGCCTTTTAGTATACAGGTACAGAGTTTACTCCACCTAGCTTGGTTTTATTAGGCAAATTTACATTTCTGCCTTTAAAAAATCTTCAGGATTTGGGGCGCCTGGCTGGCTCAGTGGGAGAGCACACGACTCTTGATCTCAGGGTTGTGAGTTTGAGCCCCACATTAGTGTAACTGTTTCCTTCTTTCTTTTTTCTTTCCTTGTCTTCACTTTGCTTTCCTTTTCCTATTTTCTTTTCCTTCCTTTTCTTTCATCTCTATACCCAGGGTATGGAGCCTGAACTCACAACCCTGAGATCAAGAGCTATACACTCTACCCACTGAGCCAGCTAGGGGCCCCTCCTTAAGGAGTCAGTCTTTAGAGCAATATCGAGAGTAACTGAGTAACTTTTTATTATGTGACTGCAGTGGGGTTAACATGTTTGACTTCTTTAACGTATTAAATTTCTAAAATACGATATAAGAGACTTGATTCCTAAGAATTAGGAGTTTTGGAGATAACATAGATATCCCTTGTTCTTTTATTTTTATTTTTGAAGTACGTTATTGCTCGTGATACTAGTTTTAAGATTCAGTTGGGAACATTTATTTAACCCTAGACAGATGTTTTGTTCTGCAAATGGATGTAGTCTTGAGTGCCCTTCTTTTCTGTTACCAAGTAATAAGCATGTGTTTGAATCCCAACTGTGTACCCAGCAATTTCGTAGTAGAAAATTGTTTAATTAACCAATTTTTATTTAATTCAACCTTATATACTGTCTATATTGGAAGTGACTAAGGTGGTGAATGGTAGTTTTATTCATGAACTATTCATTTTTGGTATTCACATGTGAAATGGTGTTATATTTTGAGTTGTCTGACTAGCATTAGAGCTTTCCATCACCCAGTCACAGGACAGTGATAATAAGGAGTGTTTAAACGATGGAGGCCAAAACACACAATTTTATACCATTAGTACCCTGTTTTACCCCCAAAAGATTAAAACCTGAATATATTTGTATCTCCCAGAAAGCCTTGGTAATGAAATAGTCTTGTCACATAAAACAAATGTCTTTGAGGAATGTATGGTTGAAATTAGTTTTTTTGTGCTCTCTAAAATTATGGTGAAGGTAACTCATGTCATTTTAAAACTTTTCAGTGTTGTTAGGAAGTGCTAGCTTTTGTTGTTGAAAAAATTTCCTAGTCAGGCATACTTTCTTGAAATTTGATTTCCCATCAGACATGTTCATTGAAGTCCTAGAATCTTCTAATATGCTCTGTAAAACTAGTATTTAGAATAGGGCAGTGGTGTTTTCACTAGGTAGCTTGATGAAACTAGAGCCCTCTTTCTGCATCTAGAGAAATCCCCCCAACACACTAAACCATCAAGATATTTAAAACTGGGAGTACAGGGTGCCCGGGTGGCTTAGTTCATTAAGCATCAGAATAATCAGACTCTCATTTCGGCTCAGGCCATGACCCTCAGGGCCCTGGGTCAGAGCCCTGCCTTACCTTGGGCTCCAAGCTAAGTGGGCAGTCTGCTGCTTCTCCCCTGCCCCCAACTACTCCTGCACACACTCTCTAAAATAAATAAATAAATAAATCTTTAAGCAAATAAAATAGGGAGTACAGGCTTGCATATGTTTAGAAAGTAGATTTGTTTAAAAAGTAGATTGATTATTAAGGAAGAATGGCAATTAAGTAACAAGGTCATCTGCTTGGTAGTTTTGAGAAAAACTGAAGAGTGTTTCTCTTGAGAGGTTTCAGAAGCTTTTATTATTGTTATTTGCCCCTTAAACAGATTTGCAGATTATCAGTGGTATCCTAACATAATGAGAGCTTAATACTATGTGGTTAATTATAACCCAGAAATACAGAATGACACAGATTATTTTGGACCTGGAACTTGCTTCTTTGGAAAAATGTAAAATATGTTAATTGATTTCAAAGATTTGATTAGAAATGTCCAACTTTACGTATTTTAAATGACTATAGTTGGGGTGCCTGGGTGGCTCAGTGAGTTAAGCCTCTGTCTTCAGCTCAGGTCATGATCTCAGGGTCCTAGGATCGAGCCCCACATTGGGCTCTCTGCTCAGCGGTGAACCTGCTTTGCCCTCCTCTCTCTGCTAGCCTCTCTGCCTACTTCTGATCTCTGTCAAATAAATAAAATCTTAAAAAAAATAAAATAAAATGACTATAGTTTATGGGCCAGGGTAGTCTGTCTCACAAAGGCAGAATTGTATAAGTAATATAATGGGTGGTACTCCCTCCTTGTGGGAGTTACAGGCATCAGACAAATGCAGCAAAAATATTAGCTTTACATGTTATTTATAGTTTTATTAAAACAAATAAGTTTGATTTTTTAGATTTTTCCAAAAGAAAAAGACAATAGACCTACTGTAGGGTAATAGCTTTGACTCATTAGTAACCAAGAATACGACATAGACTTGGAAAAAGCCATGATATGATCTCTTTGGCACAGTTGTAAATGGACCATAGTGAGAAAGATTTAAAACAAGGGTATTTGAGGTTGCCTGGCTGGCCCAGTTCATAGAGCATGTGACTCTTGATTGTGGAGTTGTGAGTTCAAGCCCTATGGTGAGAGTAGAATTTACTTAAAAATTAGAATAATCAACAACAAAATAAATAAAACAAGCATATTTGACAGAAGAAAGTTGGGAGATTCAGTAACCACAAAAAGAATTTACCAGTCTTACAGTCCTACTTACCTGATTCTTAAGGCCAAGTTGCTTGGGCTTGAATCCTGACTCTACCATTTGCTATACCTGTGTTATCTCAGACTGGTGTTATTATTATTTGTCTCTCCTCTGGTTTATTCATCTGACAAATGAAAATAGGATCACTATAAGGATTATGAGTTAAGGTTATATAAAACACCGAGAATAGTGTGTGGTATACAGGAAGTCCTCAATAATTATTTCTAGATGACACTGGATAATTAATAATATTTACATGAATAACATATTTTATCTCCTGTGAAACTATCATTACTGCATGTATCGTTAAAAGTACTTATATGTTTTTGTCCCCAACCCTGCTAAAACAAATCTTTTAATTATTGTAGATCTTAATGGCCAGTAATAATGATAATAGCTCATTTCTAATAGTACTAACTGTATTCCACACTGCTTTACGTGTATTAATAACAATAAATATGGCATTTAAAAATAAAAATAAATGTTATTTTAAAAATTAATAACAAATGTATTAAAATTATTTAAGTTAAAATTAAAAAACAAAACAATAAATGCTGTAAAACCAAATTTAGAACTGGCTTCTCTTCTGTGGTAGTAATACAATCTAGTGTAGCATTGACACCAACTTTATAGTTTCTCTTCATAGGAATGTCCCAAATGCCACGTCACAATTGAGAAGGATGGCGGTTGTAATCACATGGTCTGTCGTAACCAGAACTGTAAAGCAGAGTTTTGCTGGGTGTGTCTTGGCCCTTGGGAACCACATGGATCTGCCTGGTAGGTTGGGGAAATGAAAGGGAGAAAGTGTTCACCTAAGTGTGTAATATATGCTGTGTATTAAAAGGTTTCTACTTCATGGAAGTCCCTTGTGAGTTCTAGATAAATGAATGAATATAGTGTGTGATCATTGTTAAAAGTATATGCATGATGTTCAGAGAGAGGGATAAATTAGGCATATTTCACAGAGCAGGTAACATTTAAGAAGAATTTTAAGAGGGATTAAGAGTTCGTTAGTTGAAGGTGGCAGGAAAAATGTTTAGGGCAAAAAGGAGCCTCATGAACAAAGGTAGAATGATGTGAAAGTGCATGGCTTATTTAGAGAAGAGTTGCATATGTCTGTCTAGGCAGTAGTTAAAATCTAAGAGATTATTGGCAAGACCCAACCTGCAGTTGTGTTTTATTTACCCTTGGGTGCCATTAGACAAAAATGTGTCCCAAATTTGAAAAATTGGAAAATTGCCCAGTGCAATCCAAACTTTTAGCCTTTCTTTGAAACATAGGAAAAAGCCTGCATTCCTGCTTGGCAACATTCGCCTGAAATTGATTAGTATCCCCTTACATGAGGTCTTTACTTTCTAGTTTGATTTATTTCCCAAGACTGAATCTTAAGGGCACTTGCATGTATCATGATGGCACTATATTTAGAAGATGCCATCATTTTTAGTAGAGATAATATATCTCCGTTCTGTACATATTTCCTAGAAGTTTGGGAAAATGCAAGTTAGGTTTGTGATGTCTTGAGTTTTGAGAAAAAGGGAGCCAGCACATCTCCTAGTAAAAACGAAAGTATTTCTGAGTGTTATTAATACACAAATGACCCATCTCACTAGTTTGTGTTACCTGCCCATTGGCACTTCGGTTTATGGCCCCTCCTAAGTTGTGGGGCATAGGAAAAGAGTTAGAACGTAGACTGGCACTTAAAGTAGTTTGGACATTATCAGAAGGGTTTTAACTGGGGAGTGACCTGATTATATCTGTAATTTAGGTGAGACAGCTCTATATTATGTGCTTTACATACATTACCTCAGAATTGTGGCTGCTTTGTAGAGAGTGAAATGCGAGGGGGAAATTGCAGGGACAGAAGGAGACTCTCACCTTAAGACAATGGCAAGTCTTTACTTTTAGTTTCGTTGGAACTTTTATTAGTTTCATTAGAGGAATTGTGAGAGGGATTACTTGCCTGAAATTAATTCTGAATTAGGTAAAACTGATTGTTGTGTGGAGTAAAGAAAGTGATTTTGCCACTGTCAAGGCCAAGGAGAAGAATATTGGGGGTTGTTAGCCTGGCAGACAGGTACTCTAGATTTTTAAGAAGCAAACTGGGGGATTAGACTATTCCCAGAAACTAAATTCACTCTAGTATATTTAAACCAATAAGCGTAATGAATGGAGAAGAAGAGTTACTAAAAGATACAAATTCTTGTTAAAGATACATTTTTTAATTTATTTGTCAGAACACAAGCAGGGGAAGGGGGGCACACAGAGGCAGAAGCAAGCTCCTCGCTGAGCAAGGAACCCAATGGTGGTACTCGATCCCCGGACACTGAGATCATGACTTGAGCCAAAGGTAGATGGTTGACCAACTGAGCCACCCACGTGTCCCAAAGATATATTTGTTTGTATGTAAGGAAATCTCTGAACATAACTCAAATTTTAAAGAAGTTGTATTAAAAACTGAGCAAAGGGGCACCTGGGTGGCTCAGTCATTTAAGTGTCTGCCTTCAGCTCAGGTCATGATCCAGGGTCCTGGGATTGAGCCCCACGTTGGGCTCGCTGCTCACTGGGAAGCCTGCTTCTCTCTTATGTGCTCCCTCTGCTTGTGCTCTCTCTGTCAAATGAATAAATAAAATCTTTAAAAAGAAAAGGAAAGAAAACTGAACAAAAAACAAATGATGGATACAGGAGAATGAAGAACGACCCTGCTTAGGGTTGTCAGTAATGTTTCCTGTGTCTTGCCTTTACTCATAGCTAACACTGCAAAATGAATCATGCTATGGTTCCTTATTTAAATCAGAAAATGCCTCAGAATCCTCAAAATAGCATTCTGAGTAGCACTATCCATCATCTGAATTAGAAGTATAGATGAATTCTCCTTGCTTTCCTGGCCTTCAGTTTCTTAATAATTTTGGCTGAGTTAAAGTCCAGAATGAGTTGAAGCTTATAAATATCTTTAAAATACTAAAGGAGAGTTTTTAAGGATATATTAGGTAGGAAGAACAGGTATTAATAGTTGACCAGTAGAAGGCAAGGAGAGCCAATCTTTGGGCTGAATTGAGTAAAGTAAATTTTGGTAAGAGAAAATTATAACCCAAGCTGGGGTAAAATTAATAAATCTCCTGACTCTAGTGAATTGTGGTCTGTTACTTTAAAAACTGAAAGATGAGATCAGTAAGCCGTTGTTGGTTATTTTACGGAGTAGTTAAGCAGAAAGCTACCAAAAACTGAAAGCAGACAAAATGGAATCCCAAATTTCCAAAATTTGTGATTGGTTCCACAAACTACGTATGAACCACATAACTTTACTCTAACGTGAAATCCCTGAATCAAATGGTACTATTAGGATGATGGATTAGGGAGTGTTTTGTAGACCTCAGCAGGTGTTTCAGTGTGAGCTGAGAAGTTTGTGGCCTGGGCTATGAATACACACAGGGATATTTGGGATTAATTGAAGGTCTATTTCTTGGAGTTACAGGTAGTGGATTTGAGTCTTCCTGATGAAATACTTCCAAGGTTTGCTGAAAGGGTTTGTCCTTATCTTTTTTATTCATGTAAACTGTGTACTGCTTTTCTGATCAGTTTTACTGATGACTTTCTTGCACTAATTAGAGAATCTTCCATACATTTTGGGTAACATCATAGAAGGATAGTAAATCTAATATAGACCATTAAAATCCTGGAAAACTTGACAAGCTGAAACAGTGAGTCCTATTTAACAAGATTTAAACTAAATTCAGAATTCTTCTTTTAGATCTAAAACGATTACTGGTAAAAAGATTCTGAAGACATGAGTACAGCATGTGAAAATATATATAGTCCATAATAAGGGGTGACCCTCAGTTGGGAGATAGACATGTTTAATGCTTAGCTCTGAATCCCTAGTTATATGACCTTAAGTATGTTACTTATTTTCTCAAAACTTAATTCTTTGCTCAATGAGGATAAGGAGGATAATAATGCACATTTCATAAGGTGGTTCAGGTAATTGAATGTGATAGTACATTTAGAGGCTTTAGTAGTAAATGGGTGATACATAGTAAGCACTCAAGTATCAGCTACTCCCATGATGTAGACTCCCAGAAAAGCAGAGGTAGAGTTAATCAGAACAAGGGAATTGCCAGTCTTGTTCATCTCCACTCTGAGCTGCCCTCTGGGCACATTTCCCCTGGTTCTCATTTTGTGTGTCATTCAGTTCTCATCAGGTCTCAGTGACTCTTGTAAACTGTAATAGCATGTAAAGCATATAGCATACGAACTGTTAAAGAGTAGTCCATCAGCTGTAGGTTCTCTTTGGTTTATATAGATAAGAAGGTAACTGGAAAAATTGGAAATATTTGACATAAATAACAGAAAGTGTAGGAAATAAGACTTCTTTCTTCAAAAACGGAGTTAGAAGTTAAAACTGCAGGGGCATCTGAGTGGCTCTGTCATTTAAGCATCTGCCTTCAACTCAGGTCATGATCTCTGGGTCTTGGGATTGAGCCCTGTGGCAGGCTTCCTGCTCAGCAGGGAATCTGCTTCTTTCTCTCCCTCTACTGCTCCCCACCACTCGTTCTCTCTCTCTCTCTCTCTCCCTCAAATTAATAAATAAAATCTTAAAAAAAAAAAAAGGCTCAAACTGCAGTCAGGAATGGAAGTTCTAGAATGACAGTGTTTTCTAATTATTTCAAGTGAGCTGATTTGGAATGAACTACTTCAGGAGGTGGGGAATCCAATACCTTGAATTCCTTTCAGTCTTGTAATTCTGTTATAGTGGTAGAACCCTGGGCATTTTAAACACCTCAGTTTGCCTGTATAAAGAAGAATATTGCTTCTAGATATTTCTGAATCCAGGCTAAAATTCTGTGGTTTGTTCCTTTTTCATTGATTTTGGCCTTACAGAATCTTCTTAATTTACTTTAAGGTACAACTGTAACCGCTATAATGAGGATGACGCAAAGGCAGCAAGAGATGCACAGGAGGTAAGTACCTTTATTTTCAGGCGATAGTTGAACAAGAATGCGCTTCAGTGTTTATTAGGGGACAATTCAATTCTGAAAGAGTTATGGAAAGGCACTCCAGTAAACACTGGGTATCTGTGTGTTTAGAAAAGGAATCTTACCCAAGATGTCTACCAGTAGCACTCCTGTTTATAGGTTTGCTTGCTTGCTTTTAATTAATCTAGTCATGTAGCACAGTTCTGGATTTTAGTAGTTTTGAAGACAAGATTTTCTCACTACAGCAAGGAGTCTAGAGAACAATACTTCTTAAATAGTTTTGCTGCTGTTGATAATGCATTCTTTCTTCTTTTTTTTTGAAACCTCATTATTCATCAACAAGTGGTAAGGATTATAGATGAGCTGATTTAGAATGGACTACCTCAGGAAGGGAGAGTTCCCTATTACTGGTTAGGATATAACTCACTGTTGTAGAAGGATTCAAACACTAGGTGTGAATTACCCTCCTCAGCACTTTGAGTTCCTTTCAGCCTGGTAATTCTGTCCTAATTGCAGAATCTTGGAATTTAGTTATTTATTACATTCATCTATTCCATATTGAAATTCCCTAGGTGTCCCAAAAATATTCTTTTCAAATGGTTTTCCTTACTAGGATGTCATTCAAAACATCTGTTGCTTATTTTTTGACTTTTTAAATGTTCTTGGGGTGCCTGAGTGGGTCACTTGTTAAGCATCTGCCTTCGGCTCAGGTTATGATCCCAGAGTCCTGGGATCAAATCGCACATCGAGCTCCCTGCTTAGAAGGAAACCTGCTTCTCCCTCTCCCCCTACCCCTGCTTGTGTTCCCTCTCTCGCTGTCTCTCTTTCTCAAATAAATAAATAAAATCTTTTTAAAAAAATTAAATGTTCTTTTAAAATTTCTTTCTAATTGAAAATACCATAAGTACAAAAGGATATATATAGTCTCATCTATCATATTGTTAGAAGTGAGAGTTCTGTGTCTCACTTTTTTAAAAAGCTATACAAAATGATGAATGGTGTTGCACAGATTCTCGAAAATATCTGTGATCTTTTTTTTTTTTTTTAAAGATTTTATTTATTTATTTGACAGGGAGAAATCACAAGTAGGCAGAGAGGCAGACAGAGAGAGAGAGAGAGGAGGAAGCAGGCTCCCCAAGGAGCAGAAAGCCCGATGCAGGGCTCGATTCCAGGATCCCGGGATCGTGACCTGAGCCACCCAGGTGCCCATCTGTGGAAAAAAAATGCCCACAAATTCCAATGTTAGTTTAAGTTATATTCACTATGATACTACTTTAATGTTTCAACATAAAACCAACTGTAGACTCTTAATGCTCTTTTACAACTATATAGCCAAACCAAGAAAACTGCAAAACCTATGAGACTTCAGTTAAAATTAATTTGACAAGTAAATTGTTGAAGTTAAGTTACTATTGATAAACTGTTGGATGGCCCAAGTTTTTTGTTTTCTTTTTCTTTTAAGATTTTACTTATTTGTCTCGAGAGAGGGAGAGCACAAACAGGGGGAGCAGCAGGTAGAAGGAGAAGCAGGCTCCCCGCTGAGCAGGGAGCCTCATGTGGGATTCGATCCCAGGACCCTGGGATCATGACCTGAGTGGAAGGCAGATGCTTAACAGACTGAGCCACCCAGGCATCCCGGCCCAAGTTTTTTTTAATTGAATGTTACTATTCTACTAAGTGCCATGTGGCAACTTGTTTTCCCACCAACTTTCTAGATCTCAGTTACTGCAAATCTTTATTGCTATAGTGCATCTGATTTGGTTTGATCAGAGTTTATCATTGATGTATTCTCTGTCACTTGTTTTCCTTATTAGCTTAGTGCAGTTAAAGTTAATATTGCTGGGGCACCTGGGTGGCTCAGTGGGTTTAGCCTCTGCCTTTGGCTCAGGTCATGATCTCAGGGTCCTGAGATCAAGCCCCACATCGGGCTCTCTGCTCAGCAGGGAGCCTGCTTCCCCTCGCCTGCCACCCCACCTGCTGCTCTGCCTTCTTGTGATCTCTCTCTCTCTCTCTCTGTTAAATAAATAAATCTTTAAAAAAAAAAAAAAAAAAGTTAATGCTGCTTAATGCCAGTTTTAGCCATTTCACAAATGTAAGACCTGAAATAAAACTTGGGTTCTTAACTATAAATTTATTGAAATGATCCTAGAGTGTTTGTGTTTTCTTTAGGTTGTCATCAGATTTTAAAATACTTGTAAATCCCATGGTTTGTTTAGACCAAATCATTTATCTCCCCTGCTCCACTCCCATTGAGTATGCTTTAACTCCCAATTTGAGATGCATCATGCTATGTAGTTTTAATATAAAAGCTCTATATGAGAGTCATGCTTTTCCAACCTCCCATTTGGACTTGATTCTACTTTTGTATTTTTTTTATTTAGCTCAGTTTGTCATTGCATTTCTTTCTGTTGTTGTTTGATTTAATCTTAGCCTTTCTCTCTTATGGCTTGCTCCTGTTTTAAGCAGTCACGATTGTGTTAAATCCTGTTGAAGAAACCATAAATTTCTCTAAAGTTTATTCTAATTCTGATAATAGTTATCCTATAGAAAATAGTCTACAGAAAAATGTTCTTTTTTTCTTAAGCTGCATTATATTTTTCTTAATTACTGTGGTATAGGCTTTTAGTTTTTCCTTCTGAATGAAGTGTAATCTTGCTAGATCTAGCCAGATATGGTATTCACCAGTAGAGAAAGTATATGAGTTATCCTTGGTCTGATTTGGGTGCTGGTAGACTCTTTCTGAGATCTACAGGGAGGGTGGATTATATTGTGCATAGCTTCTAAACCAGTTTCTAACATGTAGATTCTAGGGTCTACAACACATTATTTATCTATTTTGCATCTTTTGGACTAAACTAGAATCTTCTGATCCTGTGGGTGTATAGAGCGAGATTTTATGAGTGGCTTTATTTACTTATTTAGTGGGAGCTGTTCCTCTCAGAATGGAGCACACCATTGCATGCTCATCGGGCCTCTTTCCTCACCTTACCTACTCTGGTAACCTGGAATAGCATTCACTGGGAGTTGTAGTACAAGAAGGTTGATACACAGTCCGGAAAGTACAAGAAGGTTGATACACAGTCCAGAAAGAATGGAGATGGATAGTTGAGTACTTTGGAAAGGTGTATACCTGTTTTGTAGAAAGTTGTTGACTTAACGTATGTGCCATGGTGCTGTTCATGGTGGACATTTGGATTTTATTTTCTAGACCAGGAGAGTCAGTATATTTTTTCTGTAAAGGGCCAGTGGTAAATATTTTTAGCTTTACAGACTATACAACAATGTAAATCTTTGTTGTATCTTTCCAAATCTTTACAACAATTCAACTCTGCCTCTGATCTTGAAATGCTAAATCAGCCATAGACCAAGATGAGTAGGCATGACAAGAGTTATGGACAGAAGTTGAACAAAGTTTAAAGTTAACTTTATTTACAAAACCAGGCAGCAGCTGGATTTTGGCTCACAGGCCAAAGTTTGCTCATCTCTGTTCTAAGCTCTAAGCAGTCAGGTTTGTTCTTTCGGGTTTTCTTCCAAAGTATTTTCAGGTAATCACTCAGTGCATTTCTCAATCCAGGTTCTAGCATTTGATTTAAAAGTTGGTCTTAGGGACGCCTGGGTGGCTCAGTTGGTTGGACGACTGCCTTCGGCTCAGGTCATGATCCCGGAGTCCCGGGATCGAGTCCCACATCAGGCTCCCAGCATCATGGGGAGTCTGCTTCGCTCTCTGACCTTCTCCTCACTCATGCTCTCTCTCACTGTCTCTCTCTCAAATAAATAAATAAAATCTTAAAAAAAAAAAAAAGTTGGTCTTATTTGCAATGGTAGAATGGGTTCATGTTGAATTTTAGAGGTATTTTAGTGAGAAGCTTTTAGGATTACTGAATCATTAAATCAATTACTAAATCAAGTCCACTAACATCATATATTTTAATTTGGTAGTTTGGTTTTTTTCCATTTAATCTTGGAAATTTGACAGACTTGAGAATATTAATGCTTTGGGGGGAGATAAAATGCCAAGCAGATTATTTTCTGCATATTAGATTTTAGACATAATTGGCATTAATTTTTCGATTAACACATACTTAATAACATTAATATTGCAATTTTCCAGTGTATAAGCATTGATTTGATACTTCTCTGATTCCTGAGTAGTAATAATAGGTTTTTTTAGATGTTTCAGTGTTGCATGATACTGGATCATGTGATTGGCTAATTATGTGGTTCATAGTATTTCTAAATAGGAACCCAACCATAGGGCCTGGTAGCTCTGTGCTATTTGTAGTCTCTGAGGCATAAGGAGAGGAAAAGGAAATGACAGTAAAAAGAAATACATAGGGGCACCTGGGTGGCTCAGTTGCTTAAGCGTCTGCCTTCTCAGGTCATGACCCCATAGTCCTGGGATCAAGTCCCTCATCAAGCTTCTGGTTCAGCAGGAAGTCTACTTCTCCCTCTTTCCCTTATCCTGCTCAAATAAATAAAATCTTTAAAAAAAAAAAAAAAAGGAAATACATATGTGTGGTAAGAAACCCTTTCATAGTGGTTGCGTTTAACAAACATTTATTAATTTCTGCATATTAGGCACTATAGATAACAATATTACTTTGCTTTTTTTTTTAAATAATATTACTTTTTTAAAAAGTCTGTCTCTAGGGGCGCCTGGGTGGCTCAGTGGGTTAAGCCGCTGCCTTCGGCTCGGGTCATGATCTCAGGGTCCTGGGATCGAGTCCCATATCGGGTTCTCTGCTCAGCAGGGAGCCTGCTTCCCCCTCTCTCTCTGCCTGCCTTTCTGCCTCCTTGTGATCTCTGCCTGTCAAATAAATAAATAAATAAATAAATAAATAAATAAAGTCTGTCTCTATAGACTTACAGTATACTGTGAGAGACCACAGTGAATTCTTTTTGCAGTCTGATATTATAATCTAGACCAGATATCATATTGTTTCTTTGGTAATACTTCATGTATCATTAAATATACTTTTAAAGTATATTTTCCTTACTCTTTTACTATGACTTTTACTATAACTGCAATACCATTTTTATCTTTGTATCTATATGTTCTTAAAGCAATACTTTGTTAATATCCTTAACTATCCAATGTTCATGTGTCTCCATTTATCTCATAAATTTTCTTTTATAGTTGGTTCAAATCAGGATCTACACAGGCCCACAAATTGGATTTGATTGGTATCTTTGAGTATTCTCTAATCTATAGGTCTACTGTTCCTTTTTTTACCCCCTCCATGTTGCTATTAATTTGTTGAGGAGACTAAGTCATTCCTTTAAATTTTTCACATTCTGGATTTTGCTGATTATAACTCCTGGTATCATTTAGTAGGTTCTTTTATCTCTGTATTTCCTGAAACCAGTGGCTAATTCTAGATACTCAAATTCAAACTCAGTTGGGGAGTCAGAGGGACACCTATCTGTTGATACTGTAGACTTACTTTGGTATTATATGAGGAGTTAGATGATGTCTGGCTGCCTATTGTTTTCTACTTTAAAATATTGATGCTTCTTAACTTGTTTGCTTATTGCATACTGCAGAACAGTGCTATCCTGTAGAACTTTCTATAATGGAAATGTTCTTTATGGCCACTGACCACAAGTGGCTATTGAGCACTGGGAAACTGAATTTTTTATTTTAGTTTAAATAGCCACAGGTGGCCAGTGCTGCCATATTGGGAAATAACAGGTGTAGGATATTCATAGAAGTATTAAATAACAAAAGGTGGCAAGAGATACCTGTTTATTCCCGATTTTACCCTAAATTCCTATATTGTTTCACCTGTAAATATATCAGCTTTTGTGTGTATTTGATATATTTGTTATAATTACATGTCCATAATTTTTTTTAATGGGACAGCGATCTAGGGCAGCCCTGCAGAGGTACCTGTTCTACTGTAATCGCTATATGAACCACATGCAGAGTCTACGCTTTGAGCACAAACTCTATGCTCAGGTGAAGCAGAAGATGGAGGAGATGCAACAGCACAACATGTCCTGGATTGAGGTGCAATTCCTGAAGAAAGCAGTTGATGTCCTCTGCCAGTGTCGTGCCACACTCATGTACACTTATGTCTTCGCTTTCTACCTCAAAAAGAATAACCAGTCCATTATCTTTGAGGTAGGAATAGTTACTGGGTGGGGGGGGGGGGGATCCCTGTGTCATAGGACTACTTGGACTTTCATAGATAAGATATATATGAGTTTTAAAGATTTCTATTTGCTCAGAATTTAGATTTCTTGTCCTAAACTGCATTCAGATTGATGTGGTTTAACCAGCTAGTGATTAAGTGTGCAGGCTCTGGAGTCAGCCCTGAATTTAAAACTGGACTTCAGGGCGCCTGGGTGGCTCAGTTGGTTAAGCAACTGCCTTCAGCTCAGGTCACGATCCTGGAGTGCCCGGATCGAGTCCCGCATCAGGCTCCCAGCTCCATGGGGAGTCTGCTTCTCCCTCTGACCTTCTCGCCTCTCATGCTCTCTCTCACTGTCTCTCTCTCAAATAAATAAATAAAATCTTTTTAAATAAATAAATAAATAAATAAATAAAATAAAACTGGACTTCAGCACTTTTTCTCTCTGTTGACTTGGAGCAAATTACTTAATGTTACCTAAATCTCATTTTATTTATTTATTTTTTTAAGATTTTATTTATTTATTTGACAGAGAGAGATCACAAGTAGACAGAGGCAGGCAGAGAGAGAGGGGGGGGAAGCAGGCTCCCCACTGAGCAGAAAGCCGGTTGTGGGGCTCTATCCCAGGACCCTGGGATCATGACCTGAGCTGAAGGCAGAGGCTTTAACCCAGTGAGCCACCCAGGCGCCCCCCTAAATCTCATTTTAAAATGGAAATAAATACTTCTTAAGGATGTTAACAAGTTTTAAGTGAGACAATACACATATATTGCTTATATAGCACCTGGCAAATTATAAGTTCTCAGTAAAAGTCTTTATTCAGGCAAAACTAATACCTGGTATTAGAAGTTAATATTTTAGTCACCTTTGGTGGAAAAGTAGTGACTACTAACAGGGGCTTTTAGGAGTAAAGGTTTTTCAACTAGAGACGCTCATTTAAAAATTGATGCAAAGGGGCACCTGGGTGGCTCAGTCGGTTAAGCATGTGACTTTGGCTCAGATCATGATCCCAGGGTTCTGGGATCGAACCCTGCATTGGGCTCACTGCTCAGTGGGGAGCCTGATTCTCACTCCCTCTGTTGCTCCCCCTGCTGGCCTACTCTCTCTCTCACATAGATAAATCTTTTTAAAAAAAATAATATTGATGTATAGTAAAAAAGAATGAGATCTTGCCATTTGCAGCAACATGGATGGACCTAGGGAGTATAATTCTAAGTAAATTGATTTCACTCATACGGAATTTAAGAAATAAAATAAATGATCAAACAAACAAAAAAACCCACTCTTAAATTCAGAGACCAAACCTGTGGTTACCTGAGGGGAGGTGGTTGGATGAATGGGTGAAATAGGTGATGGTGATTAAGAAGTATAGACTCCACTCACAAAATAAATTAATCAAGAGATTGAAAAGTATAGGATGGAGGCGCCTGGGTGGCTCAGGTGGTTGAGCCTCTGCCTTCAGCTTGTTAAGCCTCTGCCTTCGGCTCAGGTCATGATCCTCAGGGTCCTGGGATCGAGCCCTGCATCGGGCTCTCTGCTCAGCGGGGAGCCTGCTTCCCCCCCACCCCTGCCTGCCTCTCTGCCTACTTGTGATCTCTGTCTGTCAAATAAATAAAATCTTAAGAAAAAGAAAAGGAAAAAGTATAGGATGGGAAATATAGTCATTAAGATGGTATTGACATTTTTTGGTGACAGATGGTTCTTGTGATGAGCATGAAGTAAAGAATTGTTGAATCACTATATTGTACACTTGAAACTAACATAAACTGCATGTTAAAAATTGATGCATAAGACACTTATAGGTGACTAGACAATAATCCTGACCAGCAGATGGGATTTAAATGGGTAAATGTACAGAACTAGCCATAGTAGTAAAGGGTAACAATTTTAATCTTCCGTGCATTGTTCTAGGTACAGCCAGCTGTAACCAGGAATGGGTTTATATTTTTCCCTCAAGTTTCCCCTCTTTTTTGAGATTTAGCAGATAGCAGTTTCCTAATCCTTTTCAGGACTTTTTCTTGATATTCTTCCAGTGGTAATGGGTAGATCTTTCTAAAAATATAAAAAATTATCCTGAAAAAAGGAGAACAAGTTGTTAGAGGTGAAAGTTACAAAGAGTTTCCAGGTGCAGAAACCACCTATGAAAAGTCAAGTGTTGAGAATAGTCTGTAGGCAAAGCAGCAGCCAGGATGGTATATCTTTTAGCTTTCATCTAAGCCCTACTTTACTATGTATTCTTCCTCCTCTCTTGCAGAATAACCAAGCAGATCTAGAGAACGCCACAGAGGTGCTTTCGGGCTACCTCGAACGAGATATTTCCCAAGATTCTCTACAGGATATAAAGCAGAAAGTACAAGATAAGTACAGGTGGGATTTCTTTACCAGTTGTTGAGTGGAAGTTCCTGGCCCTGTGCATTAGTGACCAAATTAGATGATAGTGGAACTTGGATTTAGCATATTCAGTAACTGTGTTGCTGCCATGTTTCCCACAGATTGCTTCTGTCGTTCAGGCAACAAATAGCAGATAGTAGTGCTTGTCAAGCATTTATCCCACTGGCTAGTTCTGCTTCTTCCATTCAGCTTTCTCTACTTAGTTGCCACATTGTGAAATAAAGAATTGACATATGGTAGTCACCTTTGGTGGAAAAGTAGTGACTACTAACAGGGGCTTTGTTAGGAAGTGAGGAAGAAAGAACCTAAGAAAGAGCAAATGGTTATTAGGAGGAAGGTTGAGATTAGGATATTGGCTCTGTCTAGTCTGGGGATTCTGGGAATCATGGCTATCGACACGTGAGCTAACCAAGCTCTTTTACAGTTTTTCTTAGATTTGTTTTTCCTAAGGAGAGGATTACTTTGTCTTAGGGTTAGAAGATACTTCCAGATTTGCTGCCTCTTAAGCTAATAAAGTTGCAAAATATTTGCTTTCTAAATATGGAGCTATTTCTGCCAAAGTTGTTTCCTGACAGATATTAATATCTTTTTCATAGTGGTAGAAACCTTTGGGCATTTGGAAGACTTGGAGATTCAGTCCCAAGTAATATTTTCACTTCCTTTAGTCAACTATAGCTATTACATTGTGTTTATAGTCACTTTCACAGCAAAGATTTTATAGCAGTGAATCAGTAACCCTGTACTTCTTTCTGAAACTTTACTTATCCGTAGAATGACAGAATTGAATCAAATGCTTTCTAAGGGCCTTAGGAATTTCTAACATTTAATTACTCTTAAATTAATTCTCAAAACCGGGAATCACAGCTTTTGAAGAATACCTTTTTAAAATTAGAAAACGGTTTGTTGTATACATCTAGACCTGAAGATGCGCCTATTAAAAAAAAACAAGTGCTTGTTCCAAGTCTGGTTAAACTGTAGGAGTGCCTTTAAAAAATAAGTTAATGCCTCTTTTTTTATTATTGGAGGCTGACAAGTGTTTTTTTTTTCTTCTTCTTTGATTGCAGATACTGTGAGAGTCGACGAAGGGTTTTGTTACAGCATGTGCATGAAGGCTATGAAAAAGATCTGTGGGAGTACATTGAGGACTGAGAATGGCCCTGCATAAAATGAACTCTGAAAACTTTACCATCTAGAGTGCTCATGCAATTAAAACAAAACAAAACAAACACAAACAAGGAGGCACTAAGCCTGTTCTGACACCTCTGGTCTGTAGTACCAGAATTCTGTTTTGTTAACGGAAAGTTTAAGTAAATTATATTGTAATAAAAAAAAAAAGGTAGATAAACCATTGTACAACAGTATTCTAGGCCGCCAAAAAAGTGTGACAGACACACTAAAAGCCCTCCAACTTTAACTTGTAACGTAGCTTCATTCTCAAAGCTGACTCCTTTTTTTTTTTTTCTTTTTCCGAGTATAGTACAGTTAAAATTTAAAACAGCTCCTTGACACTGCTTTTCATGTCCAAATCAGCCATTTTGTTGTACTTTGGTAAAGGCCCTCCTCCCCTTCCTCCCTACACATAGAGATACACCTACACACACAGACTGACTCTCTTTCTCTCATACCCCAAGGTCATGAGTGAATTAGTGAATTAGTTCCTTGTAAAGAAAATTCTTGGGGCTGGGACGGGGGTAGGCAGCAAGCGGAATTAAACAAAAAAACAAAAAAACTTTGTATATGACTTTTAAAACAAGAAGACAACACAGTATTTTTCAAAATTGTATATAGCGCATATGCATGGACAAAGCAAGCGTGGCACGTGTTTGCATAATGTTTAATTACAAAAAAATATTTATTCTTTAAAAATCTTCAAGATTATGTCTATTTGCTGTGCATTTTCTTTCAGTTTGCTTTATCTTTCCAGGGTTGAGGGTTGGGATAAAGGTGTGTTGGTTTAGCACCTCTGGAAGACCTTACTAGAGCTCTTTGATTTTCCTTTCCTGAGATTACTTTGCCCTTTCTCGTTCTAATATGTCCGTTGCTGGCCATGGGCCTCATGCCTTGAATTCCAGCTCTTGATCAGGGACAGGGAGGTCAAGCTCTGACTAAATGCCATGGCCTGAATAAAGGCTACAACAGGGAGCTTTTTGCTGTCGTTAAGAATGACCCAGTCCCCAACCTCCTCCCCGCTCCATGGCCTCATTCATCTACCTAATAAACCCTTTGTGTGCCTGTGTCATGCACACAGCTGAAGGCTTCCTATGCTCCCTATCACATCCAGAGGAAACATTTCACTTTTTTCCTTTTTTTTTTTGGTTTCTTCCTTAATTGCTGCTTTTGAGCCTTTTAAGATTTTAGTTATGGCTCTTCTCTCACCCCTTCTTTACATTAGGGTGTCAAATAGAATGTTTTTGCTTTAAATATAAATATAAATAAATAGCCATTCACTTAGTTTCAGATTGTGAATTTAAAATGGCAGATACTGAAATTGCTTGTGTGTGTTGCTGTGGGTTCAGTTTGAAGGCAAACACCCCTAGAACATAATATACCCATTTAGTGCATTTAAATAGAAATCACTGAGTTTGCTTCTTTTCTATTGTCAGCAGATAGGAGAATTAATAATGCATTTTAGCTGTGATGTCCATTTTTATGAAATTTCTACTAAGAGCTATGTTAAAAGTAAAGGATGGTGGTGGTTTTATTAACTGTATACCTGTTTAGGCCATTCCGGCTATGGTATTTTTCAACAGGTCAGCATCCCTAAATCTGTCAGTTTTATACAGGAGTGCAGAGTGAACTAGGCAACTAGATCAAGAGGTCTTAATATTAAATACCAGTTTTCATGACCTCTTTGTCTTCCTCTAAATGACTTGCGCCTAGGGAGTGTTTACCATTTGTGAGGCAGCGTTGTCTGCTCTTGCACTGTACATCTTATTACTCCATTGGGAAGTAGGTTCACTTTCCTCTGGCCTTTTGCCTAAGTTAGGCTTTGCTGAATCAACCCTACTTTTCCTTTTAGAAAAAGGTTGTTACATGAGATGTACTTGCAACTGTTCTTTTCCCATCAAAAATCAGTGAATGTTTGCTGAGTATATTATGCTGCTTCCTTAAACCACTTGTCGCTTTAGGATCAACTTCACCCATACCTTTTACCCTCTCCTTCCTTTGCCACCTCAGGTGCAAATCTGAACTCAGTGTCTGCTTCTTCCATAGTCTCTTCTCTCCTCTCCCCCATCATTCATTTGACTTTATTTTAAATGACTGCATCAATCTTAAAAGACATTTTTCAAAACTAAGGAGATTTTCTTTTTTTTTTAACAGAAAGCTTGAACGAGTTCCTTTCCCTGGTAACTTTGAAAAGCAGCCAGAGTTGTTATCTAGATATATGTGGCTCCCTTAAAATGTTTTGTGTATGTGTGGTGTTTTTAAAAAATCTTATTAACTGCAGTATCTAGGTTTCAGTGTCATAAATCCTCTCTACATGCTCGCCTTGCAACAAGTATCCAAAAACAGTGTGTGTACTTCATAATATCAGCCCCACCCATGGAGGAAGAGTGCTTTTTAGAGATGCTTTTTAGTTTCAGTGTTGGCATATTACCTAAGGGTATTGCAGTTGTGGGTGCATTCCCTGATTTGTATGAATCAAGGTGAACTGGCCTTTTCTGAACTTTCAAGCTTCTAACAGCTATCTCCATATTTGACAGAATTCCCTGAGTTTATTGCTTTCATTGTTAGTAGCTTCAGTGACCCCAGCTGTGATAGGCAAGCCATATTGTATGACAGCTTCCCTATTTCACCTACCTAAGTCTTTTTGTCAGAGGGCTCTGTTCATGGTAAGCACCAGGGTCTCCTTGTCTTCTTGAGGGCAGTTACCTTGTCTTGAAAGTGCATGCTTCATTTGAACAATTCATTGAGCAGTAGATGGACTTTAAATGATTTTCAATAAAATTTTGATCCAAAGCTCAGGATACACACAGTGGTAAAATTGAGTAGCATATAATATCATCAAACTCTAAATTGTGTAATTTGCTGCGACCCAGATTGTATGTGTTTTATGTGTGTTTAAATAAATATATTAAATACACATGTGTATACATACACACATATATAACAGATCCAAGACTGACTGACTTGATTTGAAATGGTTGAATCTGCAGTGTAAAATGTGGTTCAGCCATGATTAGGAACTGAAATTTAGTACAAGAGAGAAAAGGACTTGATGTAACAAAATCTTTTAGCTACAAATCCCGGTATAGAGCACTTGGGGGATGGGAGGGGGCGGGTTGGTGAGACAATCAGATCGGTAAATTGATTAAATGCTCCTAACCCTGTAATTTTGTGCATAGAGCACCCTGTGCTATGGAAATAACTGTTCTTAGATTTTCATTGTAACTGGACTGTTCAGGTTGCCCAGAGGGAAAGAACATTCCTAATTCTAATAAAATAAACTTTTATTTTGTTATTCCATTAGTTACTTATGTTTATTTTTATAGTTAAAAAAAAGATATATTGGTGGCCCAAGTCACCTGTATTATTACGTGCCTTATTCACTGTTCCTACTTAATATAAAATGACAAGATTTGTTTCCGTTTCTTTGCAGGGAACTGTGAATGAGACCATCCCCAACAATTAACTTGGTTAATGAAACTTTCAGAGCATTTTCTGAAAGCTTTCCAATTTCTGTATTGAACATTGAATTTAAATTGCTCTTTGTGTTGTAACAGTGATATTAGATGCTCAGATTTTTTGTCCCATTTTTTAAACGTAAAATATTTTAAGTCATTTAAACTCCCTTACATTGCTTCCATTGTAAATGGAAGCTCTTAAAAGCTACTGGAATGTCTCCTGTAGGGGTGGAGGGAGAGTTTTTTCTTAGAGAAGGTCCCCCTAAGTCGGAGATCTCCATCATTGATATTCTAGCCAAATCCAGATTTTAAGACAATTTAATTTGGTTTTATTTGGATCTGTACTTATGAGAGTTCATGTATCACTTTTATCTTCAAAGCACTTTACCTTCTGTTACTGTCTACGGAGGTGTAGAAATTGCTCTGTTTTACAAAAGAAGAAAATAAGGCTCAATGAGGTTAAGTAACTTGCCCAAGATTTCAGTTTCTTCTATCTGGGACTCAATCAAGGTTGTACTACCTCTTTTTTATTAATTTGGTCTCAGAATGACCTAGCATTCAGTACCAGGAAAAGTAGCTCTTTACTACAGCATTGTGCTTTTAAACCACATAAGAGATTATATAAATGCCTGCCTGTCACTGCTACTGTTCGAGGAATGTTAAGTACTGTCTCTGATCTTTGATTTGTTGCAGTTTCAACGAATGTGGCTCTGTGTTTTGCCCAACCAAATGAAACCAGCCATGAAAGAATAGCTATTGCCACCTTGCTGATTAGGACTGTCCTCATGGGAAGACCATCATTTGTGATAGTCGAGAGTAAAGGGTTCAGCATTCTTTGATTTGATACAGTGGCAAAGCAATTTGCAGTTAATTGGTCTAGTTATTTGTTCAAGTGAGTTTTTAATATAAAGAATTTTGGATAGCCTGTTGGAACTTGTTACAGAATTTGTTTTATAAGTGATAACCGAAAATGTACAAAACAGCTGAAATTTGCTTGTTCTCAGCATTTCTTGGAAATGGATGGCATATGGGGCTTTAAGAAGAAAAGTAGTGAGTATTATGGGGAAATCTTGGCTCCTTCAGGAACAGGAAAAGGTGTTCCCTCAGATTTTGGCCCCTCAGATTTTGTCAGGTTTCTTTGAGGATAAAGTTGATGTATTTCTGGTTCATTTTGAGGATTTTGCTTCTTAATCTCCCAAGATGAAATCGCTAATTTGGAAATGCTGAACTGGAAATAAATAGTGCCTATTGTAGGAGTAAACAGACAACTTCTGAGTTTTAATTTGTTGCTTATTGTGAAATTAAATCATTTTTTAAGGCGACTGTTAGCCTTTCTCTAGGCAGTAGCAGGTTGGGAAAAATGAGAATTTGTTTGAAAAGCAGTTTTCAGACTAAATCTGAAACTACAGATATGCTTCTTTAGGGCCATTTACAGAGTAGGAGTCAATTAGCATATAGATCAATCACACACATTGATATGTAGCAGCTCTGGCAGCACCAAAAGCACAACTTTATTACAGTAATCCAGGGCTGTCAAGTAAGGCATCTCAAAATCATATCTCCAATAGCCAGGTAAATATTTTAATAGACTACTGTGGGCACTGAGAGGAGCACCTGAAATACACATTACGTCAATTCTCAATTTGGAGATGTTGGTAATTCACAATATTCTTAAATGTAGGTTAAAGAAAAAACTTGGGCCATACTGTTTTGCAATTTATGTTAATCTTGTGTTTGCTACTGAACGCCACTGTCCGTCTGACACACTGGAATCACTTAAAAGGCAGAACAAAAACTAATGCCTAGGTTGTACCCCATAGCAATTATCATTTAATCATTTTGGTTGGGTCCTAGGTATCAGTAGTTTTAAAAGTCCTATCCTTACCCCATTCCTGATGATTATGCAACACAGTTTGACACATGCAGACAAGTTGGGACAGTTGATCTAGATGTGTGTAGTTTCAAGGAAAGAGTACAGGTGAGCACTCTAGGTCATAAAGGACAATGATCCTGTGGCAAATGCACAAGCTCAGGAAAGGGCTATACTGTAGGCTCTGACTAGGTTTTGTGGTTTGCTGTCTTCCAAGGGTCTAGTGCAAAGTGCCCAATTTGTTTTTTGTCAGTTTTCTGGTTTGTAGTCCACCTTGGAAAACCTAATTCATTTCACAAAACCAAAAGAAGAATAGAAACGACAAGCAGAGTAGAAAGTTCACATAAGCTGGCAATATATTCTATTCCCAAGGGAAAGAAATCTATCTGGGGAGTAAATTAGAGTCTGAGCAAAGGTAGTTGAATGGTTATAAGCAAAGCTGTCATTAAGCTATTTGTGCCAAGTCCATGTATAATTCCATTTAATCACTCAGAGTTAAATTCAGAGCACTTGAGTCTCAAGTTTCTCACTGTTGCTTTCATTCTCGTGTGTTAAAACGGTGGATTTTCCTGTTTTTATTCCCCATGTGGTGTGGTGGAAAAAATATTAAATTTCTCATAGTTTTTTATGGGCTTTTCTTTTGTAAAATGGGGATACCAATAGGAGCTATAACTTGCTGAGTGCTTCTTGCCAGATGCCTTATTTTATCTATATCCTGTAAGCAGCCCTAAAACAAAGTAAACATTGCTATTCTATTTTATAAATGAGAAAACAGGTTCATAGACAATTCACTCAAAAATTAGTTTATGGCAGGGTCGTGCTTGTCTAATTCCATGTGTTCATTCCATCATGTTCTGTTGTCTGTTTTATGGGGTTATTTTGAGAATCAAAGAAAACTAGTTGGAAAAGTCTAGTTACAAATAATAAGCATGCTAGTACTAATTTAGGCCCCAAATCCCCAAAACAAACAAACACCCAGAGCTGTCCTGTAGACTCCCAAAGGCAGGATGGGATTGGATCCAGGAACTAAACTGGCATTGTGTATCATCTGTATATCCACATCATTCTAACAGCTTCGGCTTTTCCTGTCAGCAACCCTGTAGCTCTAGGTGTCACATATTAACTGTGGAGAGAAACCCAACAGCCAGCATCATCTCTACAAATGTGGTTCCTGAGAGCTTACCCCTCTGGGTTGGGAGGCAGATTTGGTAGGTCATGGTTTGCTAGCTGCATGTCACAAAAGTAGTCTTTGACAAAACCAAAATGCCCCGAAATTTTTCTTTTAAAATAAATACAAAGTATTAATATATCATAGACAATTGTGGCTAACTTACTTAGTGTTTACTGCTTCAGGTCCTGTATTTTTTAAACTCACAATCCCAGCTGACTCAGAAGAGCATGTGACTCTCAATCTCAGGTTGTGAGTGAGCCCCACATTGGGTGTAGTGTAGATTAAAAATTAAAAATAAAAAAAATCTTATAGACGTTACCATATCCATTTTATAAGAAACAGAAGCTCAAAAATAATTTTCCTGAGGTATTCCTTTTGTATATGGCTGAATGTAAATTCAAACCTAAAATCCTTCAGTGAATACCCACGGTATCAGGCACTGTTTGCTGGAGGTACCGCAGTGAACAAAGAAGTCTCCTGGTTTGCGGGAAGCTATTAACACTGATTCAACATAAAGACTCAATGGGTTGCCAAGGTTCCCCAGACAGTGGCAACCTGGAAGCACATTTTGACCGCTACAGTATTTTATCAATAGCTGCTTCAGACAGCCTGGCCAAAAGTATCTGCTAAAATTATATACACTGGCTAAGGGATTTCCAGCCTTAAGATTGCCCTGGAGACTCAATGACCAGTTGTTCTTTTTGGCTTTTCTTCATTCAAAGCGTTTCTTTTGTTGTTAGCCTCAGATACTCTACTAAGAAGGACACAAAGTATGCCTTTTTCAGCCTCACATTTGAGAACCACCCTAGTGTTTTAATTAGAGTTAAGAAGCAAGCTTCATATTCTCAAACCCTCTTCAGAAGGTCAGTCTTACCTATTGTGAGCTGATGACTTGATTCCCTATGCACAGAGTAACATTTCTCAGCTTGGTGTCTTTGGCACCTATATAAAAGTTTGGTATTTGCTTTTCAAGCTGTCTGCTTTTGCCATAGGGTATTCAAGTTACTTTCAGGTTAGGAGTTTTGAAGGTGATCGTAGGAATGTAAAATTAACTCTGTATAGTAGACAGTTAATTCTTCAGAGAGCTCTCTAGGCTGAACCCTTGCTTTGTAGATTTTAGCTTGCCTTCTGATGGCTGAAGTTGGTTTCTGTATGTAGAAGAACAAAGCTATGCCCTAGAAGCCACTGAAGTGTGCGTTAAATGGCTGTTTCTTAGAATTGTGACGCTAGGGGTTGTACGGTGAGGATTTGGTTCTCTGGAATCAGTGCGCCATGGTGGGATTCCTGAGGACTGAGCAAACATGCAAAGTAGGATTTCATCTTAAATTTTCTGAGGGACACAATCTTGTTTTTAGATTATAAATACACTCAATGAATTTCCTAGCTTACTCTCACAGGGAGGCTCCTTGTGTGTACTCTCCCTCTGCAGGTCACATCATTTGCTCAGAGGGAGTACGGCATAAAACGATAGCCAGCATTTATGGAGCACCTCTTGTGGGCCTACTTGGGCAGTAGACATTCTGATGGAATGCTCTAAAATTGTAAGTTCTTGCATATGCTCATTTATAACCTAATTGCTGGTCTTCCTGGTATGAACAAAGTTGTTTGCTCATTAATAAATTCCTACCATATAACCCTGCCTTGTGGTTCATTTCTACATTACTAGAGCAAATACTAAAGCATTTTCTAGTAAAGAAGGAAACATAACTGAGTGTCTGACAGCTTTGGGAAAAGATGCCTTCTTTGGATAGGAAACGAATTTGTATCAAAAAATCCTGCAACTGTTCTGAAACATTGTGAAGGTCATGGCTGCAAATATCAAAGAGTGATAGTGTTCTACATGCCTTTGAAGAATTAATTTTTACTTTTTTTAATAGCTTGCAATAGAGTAGGTTAATTATTATACCATCTATTTACGTTGAAGTCATTAGTACAAGTCAGTGCCTTAACGATGGTCAAATGGTTGCCCACTAACCAATGGAAATAAACTATTGTTTCAACAAAATTGCTTCATAGATTCTAAATGTTATTTCTTTGAGACACTCAGTTGTGTGTTCTTTAAGATAAATTCTATAATTAGAGGCCTAGCCCTGAACAGACACTGAGGAGAACAAATCAGATAGGTCAGTAATGGTTTGGAGATAGATGTTCCTGGAATAGGAATCCTCCACTCATATTTTAAATTGATACATAGAAATCAATATATCATAAAATGAACACATCTTACATGCTGAGTTTGATGTTTTGACAGTGTATACACCTGTGCGATAACAACCCAAAAGAAGATACAGAACATTACCATTATCCCGTGCAGTTCTCTTGTGCATCTTCCAAATAAACTTCCTCCCATTCCTACTCTAATTTTTAGCATTAAAGAATTTTTTTTGCCTGCTTTTGGACCTCCTGTAAGTGGAATCATACAATATGTCCTGTTTTGCATCTCACTCTTCTTTCACTTAAAATGCTTTAAAGATTCAACAATATCATATGTTCTGGTAAATCATTCTTAATTGCTAAGTAGTATTTCATTCTGTAAATATACCACCATTTGTTTGTCCATTCTCCTATTGACGAACTTTTAGGTTGTTTCCAGCTTGGGGCAATTATGAATAAGACTGCTATGTATATTATTATATAAATTTAAAATTTTGTTTTATGGACACATGTTTTAATTTCTCGGATAAATGCCTAACAGCAGAAGATTATTGAGTCACATGGTAAGTGTATGTTTAACTTTTTAAGAAACTGCCTTCCTGTTTTTCAAAGTAGCTTACCACTTTGTATTCCCATCAGTGGTATATGAGAGTTCTAGTTGCTCCATATCTTTTGTCAGCATTTACTGTTGCTAGTGTTTTTTTATTAGCTATTTTAGTCGGTATGAAATAACCTGTGATTTTAATTTACATTTCCCCGATAATTAATGATGTTGAGCACTTTTCAGATGCTTACCTTACATTTGTGTATCTTTCATGAAGTATCTTTCATGTCTTTTCCCATTGAATTGTCGTCTTACGATGATTATTCTGTGAATTCTGGATACAAGTCCTTATAATGGATATATGTACTGTGATTTTGGTGGTGTTTGGTTGTAGACAATGGGTTATCTGTTCACTTTCTTATTGGGATATTTTGATGAGCAGGAATTTTTATTTTGATAGTCTGATTTTTTCTTTTATAGTTGTATGACCTCCAGGTCACAACATATTTTCTTCTAAGTTTTGGGGTTTGGGGTTTTATGTTGACATGGATAGTGTATGATCCATCTCAGTGGTTTTAGGCTTTACATCTTTGGAGTTTTACATTTAGATATATGATCTATCTCAAATTAATTTTTGTATTCAAAATGAGGTTTATTTCAACATGGATATCCAGTTTCAGCAACATTTGTTTTAAAATTTTTTTTTCACCTACTAGATTGACTTGGCATCTTGGTTGAAAATCAATTGACTATGTGTGGTTATTTCTAGACTCCCCATTCTTTAATCTGAAAGACTTTTTTTGGGCATTTCTTTTCTTGTAGTTTCTCTGGAGATGAATTATCTCAGCTTTTATATGTCATAGGATTTTTTTTTAAGATTTTATTTATTTGACAGAGATCACAAGTAAGCAGAGAAGCAGGCAGAGAGAGGGAGAAGCAGGCTCCCTGCTGAGTAGAGAGGCCAATACGGGGCTCTATCCCAGGACCCTGAGATCATGGAGCTGAAGGCAGAGGTTTAACCCTCTGAGCCACCCAGGCACCACCATAGGATATTTTTATTTTACTTTTGTCTTTGAGTGGTATTTTATTTTATTTTTTTAAAGATTTTATTTATTTATTTGACAGAGATCACAAGTAGATGGAGAGGCAGGCAGAGAGAGAGGTAGGGAGCAGAGAGCCTGATGCGGGACTCAATCATGACCTGAGCCAAAGGCAGCGGCTTTTTTTTTTTTTTTTTAAAGATTTTATTTATTTATTTGACAGAGAGAAATCACAAGTAGGTAGAGAGGCAGGCAGAGAGAGAGAGGAGGAAGCAGGCTCCCTGCCGAGCAGAGAGCCCGATGCGGGACTCGATCCCAGGACCCTGAGATCATGACCTGAGCCGAAGGCAGCGGCTTAACCCACTGAGCCACCCAGGTGCCCTTTGAGTGGTATTTTAGTTGGATATAGAATTCTATGTGTTTTTTTTTATTATTTAAAGATTTTATTTATTTGACTGACAAATCACAAGTAGGCAGAGAGGCAGGCAGGGTCAAGGGGGAAGCAGGCAGAGAGGGAGAGGGGGATGCGGGGCTCAATCCCAGGACCCTGAGATCATGACCTGAGCCAAAGGCAGAGGCTTAACCCACTGAGCCACCCACGTGCCCCTAGAATTCCGTGTTGACCTTTCCTTCTTTTTTCAGTACTTTAAAGGAGTCATTTATCTATCTTCAGGTCTCATTTGTTTCTGGTCATAAGTCATCCTTTATTTTTATTATTTATCTGTGGGTAATGTATGTTCACCCTCCCACCCCTCCCATGATTACATTGGCTCTTTATCTTTGATAATCAGCAGATTGACTAGAAATTGTTTCTCCTTGTATAGAGTTTTACCTAATCTCTTGGATCTGTGTTGATGTTTTTCACTAATATTGAATATTTCTTGTCCATTATCTCTTCAAATATTTCTCTTGCTCCATACTGTCTCACCTCTCTTCTCCTCCTGGGACTCCAACTACACATATATTAGATGATTTGATATTATCCTGTAGATCTCAACATTCTTTTTTCTTGTTCTCAGTTTGGATACTCTCCGTTTAGCTGTCCTCACGTTTCCTGAATGCTTTCCTGTTAACTCCATTTAAAGAATTATTTCTGATACTGTATTTTCCTTTTTTAAATAAACTTTTTTTTTTAAATGTAAACTCTACATTCAGTGTGAGGCTTGAACTCACAATCCTGAAATCAAGAGTTACAGGCTTCACTGACTGAGCCAGCCAGGCACTCTGATATTGTATTTTTAATTTCTAGCACTTCATTATATTTGTGTAGTTAACATGTGTCTGCTAAAATTTCCCCTTTCTTCATGAACATTGTCTACATTTCCACTAGATTTTTTAAAGCATTTTCATCATCACTATTCAAAAAACCCTATCTTATCTATTGATTCCAGTATTTAGCCTCCACCAGATTTTTTTAACATTCTAACCAGAGATATTTTAAAGATCCTGATCTTTAGGTTGTCTCTAATTCTGCTTCTATCGAACCTTTCCTCCATTACCATAGATCTTATTTTCTTGCTTTTGCACATGCCTTTGATTTGATTGTATGCTGGACATTTTGCATAAAAAATAGAAATTGGATCTGATCTGCAAAATGGGGCAAAATGGGGCATGCCCATTTTTCTTTCAACCAACTTGAGTAGTGGCTCAGTTAACCTAGGTATGGGCTTTATTTTAATTAAATCCACCATTAGTTTTAAATGTTTTGAAGGCAGAATCAGCACTTTCCCTTCAGTAAGTCCTGGGTTTGGAACGTTGGCAAGATTCCAGAAATCTGACTTAGCTTCTCAGCAAAGTCATCAGTCTTTGGAAAGGTGAGAAGTCTCAATGTAAAAAACTGACCTAGCCACCAGGTTTTTTTGGTCACTGGAATGGGGTTTGGAAGGTATTTTTCTCAGTTCCTGCATGTGCCCTACACTAGCCTTTAAGGAATAATGCCCACAATGCTTTGGGGACGAGTCTCTCAGCTCTCCTGCCTCACTCTTCACCTTCAAGAGTACCTCTGATGGATTTCTTAGTGTTCCTCCTTTGTGCCCTCATTTTTAAAGGGTCTCTTGCACTTGCGAGAGGCTCCACTTAACCTCTTAGGCAGGACTGATCTGTCTCAACTCTCCTACCCCACTCCCACTTTTCTTTCTTTTTTTTTTTTTTTTAAAGATTCTATTTATTTATTTGACAGAGAGAGATCACAAGTAGGCAGAGAGGCAGGCAGAGAGAGAGGAAGAAGCAGGCTCCCCGCAGAGCAGAGAGCCCGATGCGGGGCTCGATCCCAGGACCCTGAGATCATGACCTGAGCCAAAGGCAGAGGCTTTAACCCACTGAGCCACTCAGTCACCCCCCACTCCCACTTTTCATCTATTATCTCCCCATACCTGGTTAAGACCCAAGAGATAAGATTGGTGAATGGGTGCAGACCCCATTCTGTGGATTTGGGTCCTCCTGTTGCAAATGTCATGCCAGTCTATATGGACCTGTTAAAATTTTGTTAAATTTCATCTGGTTTCTCATTATTCCCCTATGGTGGATTCCTCTTCCCAGCATAGTTCAGCCAGGAGTATGAACAGCCATGGGTCTTTCTCTCCTCTGAAGGATGTAGCACTTTCTGGAGATTGGTTCATTTATGTTTCTTTATGTCCTTATCTTTCTGATGGGTTTTAAAAGATTTTTGATTTTCTAGCTGATCTGTCCTTTTCTTTGTTTGCTAGGATAGGATCTTGTGATTTTCAAGATCCAAATCAGAAGTGAATTCTAGGAATGAGAATTTTCAAAGTGGTTTCATTTACATATTTTATTAACTAATTTATAAAATTAAAAATAAATGAATAATAAAAAGTCAAATTTTATTCAATGGTAAGCAATGAAAAATAAGTCATTTTCCCATTGTTTCCCATAGCCCTCTTTGCTCCCTGTACGGAGACAAACATCATTATCAGTATCTTGCAATTTCTTCTTAATTCTATTTACAAAATGTGAATCTCTCCCCACCTTATTTTTTTAAGAAACAGAAGCATACCATATTTTTTACTTTACTTTTTTCATATAATCATTTCACCATCTTGAAGTATTTTACTGGCTATAACGTGGGTTAGTATGGATGTACTTCGGTTTATGTAAATAATCCCCGGTGATTTGAGTTGTTGCCAGTATTTTTTCTCACAATGCAATGTATAGTCCTTTGTCCACATTCACTGTTGAGTATATCTGTAGTATCAGGAATGGGTATATTTAAAATGTTCCATGAAGGTCCATGGAGCTTCTCGTTATTTTATAGTGTTTCCTAGGTGTTGGCTGACCCTTAGGAGTTGGTGGTATGAATTTTGGGAGGCTCAGTACCAAATAAGAGGCGTAAGGTGCTGTGCTAGAGTTGCCTAGCAGGTGGCATCAGAACAAAGCTGGCTGTTAGACTCTATTAGCACAGACCCTTTCCCCTCCCCGCTTCCTCCCTCCTTTCCTCTTTTCTTTTCTTTTTCAGGGGTGTAGCTCTTTCTTTCCCCTGCTTCCTTAAGCCCTACCATGGGAGAGAAAAAGACGAATGTCATTTTGTTTGGAATGCCTTAACCAGCTGTATGACTGAAATGATCCTGATAAGCAAAATTACATCCAGGGAAGATTTCTAAGGGATATGAAGACCCATTTCTTATATAAGAATCGTGTCTATGTAATTCTGGGATCTTCCTGTGAAGATACTATTTTTTTTTGAGGAATTTGTTCCTAATTACACAATTAAAGCACATTAAGCTTAGTTATTAATTTGAGAAATCAACATACTTTCTTACAAAAAAGGCCCTTGCACAAAAAGTGCTCCATCTGTTTCCTAAGATCTGGGATCCAAGGAGAGATATATAAACATACAATAGTAACAATATATATTTATTTAATAACACAGGCATTAAGAATGTCAGGTAGTCCTCACAGGACCCCTTTCAGGGAGATTTTATACATTGGGAAGTGTGCCTATGAGTTTTCCACCAACATCTTCCCTAAGACTTCCCATCTCAGTAATTGACTGTACTATTTTTCATCCAGTTGCTTTTAAAGTTAGAAACCTGGTCATTTCCTGTGATATCTATCCCTCCTCTCATTCTCCCATATCCAATTCTATAGCACAGGAAATTTGTTTTGCCTCTAACATCCTTGAGAATCCATTCACTCTAGTCAAATGAACTATTTCATTGTCTTTTGTTTGCACTATCATGTGGTCTCTCCCAGATTATCAGTCCTTATCCCCCTCTTGATTCATTAGCTAGCATGAACTCTTTATTTTTACTGCTTATTATTTTTTTTTTTAGTGTTTCTACGCTCAATGTGGGGCTCAATGACCCCAAGAACAAGAGTCACATGCTCTTCTGAGCCAGCCGGATGCACCTAACACGAACTCTTTAAGTCTGACCGTGTCACTCTTTGCTCAGAACTCTCTAGTGCCTTTCCAGTGCCCTTAGAATAAAATCCCTCACATGAGCTCTGTGGATCTACACCACTAGTCTTTCCTACCTCTCCACCTCTTGCAACCAACTCCCTTCCCCTTTCTTCTTTCCAGTCACACTGGTCTTTTTGTGCTGCAAACTGGCCAAACTTCTTCCATCCTCAGGGCCTTTGCACAAACTCTTCCTTTGCCTTAGGATTCTCCCAGGGCTGCCCACTTCCTCATCCCTTGTTCTCCAAGCTAATGCCTTATCTCCTAGATTTCATTTTTTAAAAACCTCTTATCCAGGGAAACTACTCTTTCCAAACAAGTCTATATTGGATCTCCCTGTTATTTGCTCTTTCTACTCCGTATTTCTCCATTAGCATTTACCAACCTTCTAATTATATAGTTATGTGGTTCTTTTCATTTAATTTTATTTTCTCTAATAGGAATAGGTAATACATCCACTTGGTAAAAAAAATTCAAATTGTACACAAGGTATAGAGTAAAAAGTCTCTTCCTTGTTCCTCTACTATCCAGTTGTTCTCCTTACTAGTAATCACTTTTAGCATTTTGGATATCTAACATATTTTCTGAGTAGACAAGCAATTATGTGCATAATATTCCTCACTTTGCCTTCTCTTTATTAACACAGATACTATATACATTTTTCTGCACCTTGTTTTTATCAGTTAATAATGTATCTTGACAATTCTTCTATGTCAATATGTAAATAGTTGCCTTTTTTCACATACTAGATAATACGGACTTACCATAAATTTTTAACCTCAATTATTAGGCATTGGGTTGTTTTCAGGCTTTGGTTATTACAAACAATGCTTCATTGAATAACTTTGTATGTAAAGTCATTTCCTGCAAAAATACCTACAGAATAAATTCCTAGAATTGAAATAAGGGCATTAAAGGTTATATGCATTTTAAATTTTGGTAGTTACTGCCAAACTGCTCTTAATGGACATTGTATCAGTCATATTCCCACTAGCCACAAATGAAAAATGCATGTTTCCCTCACAACTATGTTAGTGAAAATTTTTTTCTTTGCCATGTAAGAGGTGGAAAGTATCTCTTGGAAACTTTAATTTGCATGTTTTTTCTTCCTTGCAAAGTTACACTTTCATGTTTAACAGTCATTTGTATCTCTTATTTAGTGTACTGCTTCTTCATAAATTTTGCTTATGTTATTAATGTCTGATTTCCTCTCTCTGCTTTAAGGTCGGTGCTGTGGGTGCAGGGATCTTGTTAGTTTTGTTCACTACCTGGTTAGTTCCAGGTATGAGAATGAATGAAGCTCAAGAAATGACTGGCTCATGTCATGCCGTAGTCAAGTTCAGAACTTATGTTTGACTCCAAAGCCCACCTGTTATCCCCACGATCACACCCGGGAAAATCCAAGCTTTTAACTCACCACACCAGGGGCCAGATGGGTAACGTAAAACGGCTTAAGTGTGTCAGGAAGTGGATTGCGGCAAAATGGCGAACCTATGGACAGTCCAAGTGGTTTTTCACATCTGTTTTACTGAAGTTTGGGAGTGGAAGTCCATTGTATCTTTACATGCCCCGAGGCCGGGTTTCTGGCTTTCTTGTGAAATCTCCTGGTTTTTAAGTATTTCCAATAAAAACATCACATGCAGCCCACCCGCAGCGGATTTGCAAATTCTGGCGTAGAGATTGGGAGCCTGATGGGGCGAAGACCTCAGGGAAAGCTAAGAAACGAGGTTTTTGTTTAAGTCGAGAATGGGGTTCTCTACCCTAGGGGCTGGGGACCAGGACTCCCGGAAGGACTGAAATAAACGCAAAGTGGCGGGAGGATTGCGAGGCCTTCTCAACTCTGTCTGGCCATTCCAGCCAGCGCTGTCCCGAGCTTCTCTAGCAGTGCCCAGGGCGGTCAGGGGTTGCCCTAGAGGAAAAGAACCTCTGTATTCCCTCACCCGGCCCAATAGCGTCAAGCGGTGGGTAAAGCAGCAAAACACCCTGTCCAGGTTTCCCGAAAACCCTGCCAGGTGAAGCGTCCTGCCCAACCACCGCTTTGGTTCGCCGCTCAGGCCCCTCCCAGCTTCCCCAGCTCCTTGACTTCCGTTTGCCTGGTCGTCTGGGAAACGGCCAACTTCCGGCCGCGAAGCCGGGGGGCGGAGCCAAGATGGCTGAGGAGAGGCGTACGATGGTGAGCGCAGAGGTTCTCCTTAGTGTCCCGGCCGCTAGGCCGGGTAGCGCCGCCCGGGGCGGAGCGGAGAGGCGAGGCAGGCTGGCGGTCGGTTGCCCCGTGAGGAATGCGGAGCGGGATCTGGAGTCGCTCGGGGTGCGCTGGGCGACATGGCCCCGCTCCTGGGAGCTTCTTTGCAGCGCTGGGCCTGTGCTGGGCTTGTGGTCCCTTTTGGGGTGCGCTGGACGAAAAAGGGAGATTTTCATCAGAAATGGCTCTTTTCCTAGTCCTTTCTTTTCCTTCTCACGAGTTTTGGAAAGGAAGCACTACCGTTTGTGCAGAGACAGTTTGTGTTAATCCCCTGGATTAGGAGTCGATTATGACAGAGCCTGGCAACTTTGAGCGTCACTGCCTTCTGCCGGTGGGTCGGGACCATGTTTTCTCTGTTGTAATTTAGTTTGGGAAAGGGCTGTTTGGGGATTCAGCTGAAGCTTGAGTTAACCATTAATTAGACTCCACAGAACTGCTAATACAAAGTAGTCCAGATAAGTTCGGGATAACCCAGTGGTAGTTATTTATGAAGTGTATATTTATAATTGGATCTAATTTCTGTAAAGTTGTAAGTGTGAAAACGTGTCTGCTTTGCTTTAATGTCCGGTTTCAAAGCATGTTCTACTCACTTGTTAGAATGGCTTTATTAGGGCCACCCAGGTGCCCCTAATAAAGCCATCTCTACCTTCGGGTCCAGTCTTGATCTCAGGCTCTTGGGATTGAGCCCCCGCATCTAGCTCTCTGCTCAGCGTCCCCGCTTCCCCCTGCCAACCCCCCGCCCCGCCCCGCTTGCCTCTCTACCTACTTGTGATCTCTGTTAAAAAAAAAAAAAAAAAAAGAATGACTTTATTAGTTATCTATTTGGAACGTATTGCTTTGAAAAACAACCTTGCAAATACAGGAGACAAAATAGCAGTTTTGGGCTGACGGTTTTACAACTTAGTTTTGGCCGTTAAGGAGCAAGGCCAATACTGTCTATCAGTGGGTTTTGTTTTCTATTCATTTTTCATGTCCAGAGAAGTCAGATTATTTTTGGTGTAATCATACAATTCTGAATACAGGGAAGGAGGCCCAAAGCAAAGACTTTTAAGCTGTAAACTAAAAAAATCAATAAATAAATAAATAGCATGATTAGTGTTACTGGGTTTTAGATATTAGAAACGTGAAAGAAAATAGTTCATCTACAGAAATGTAAGTTATACTGCTAACACTGTGTTGTAAATAGAGCTTATTCTCTAGTGCTCATTGCAGATATGATCATAAATAGAATATGAACCTGATTTCTCTGATGGCAGAATTGTCCATTACTTTTGAATCTAATTCTAAATTCTAATTCCATTCTAAAGAGAATGGCTGTTCAGTATGACTGTAGCACTTGAACCTGAAGTTAAACTGTTCGTTTTAATTATTGTCAAGTTTATTGCTGGCAGTGTTTTATTTGTAGTAATTTCAGCTTTTCACATTACTGCTGCAGGGAGATTTGAATTTCTGCCCTTTTTGGAAGCGATCTGGTATCTTGTAATAAAATTAAAAGGGCCTAACAGTCTCATTCAGTCAATCAACAGACCAGTATCCCACTGAAATAAAAGCAGAATATAGGCATATAGTGCAAGGGTATTCATTGCAATATTGTTTATAATGACAAAATGCCAGAGACAAGGTGATACCCATTAATAGGGTAATAGATGACTTCTGATACTTCCATTCTGAAAATTATTATGTAGCTATAAAAAAGTGTTATTAGAACTGGGGATGCCTGCGTGGCTTAGTCGTTGTCTGCCTTCAGCTCAGGTCATGATCCCAGCTTGGGATGGAGCCCCACTTTGGGCTCCCTGCTCAGTGGGGAGCCTGCTTCTCCCTCCTTCACTCCCTCTACTTGTGTTCCCTCTCTCACTCTCTCTTTCTGCTAAATAAATAAATTTTAAAAATCTTTAAAAAAAAAGTGTTAGCACTGTATATGTTGATGGGGATGGTATACATTTTAAAAAAGCTAGATACGGAGTGGAGTGTTAAAAAAGAAAATTTAACTGAATAGACTTTAAAGATCTTATTGGCTTTATTCAGTGATTAATGAATTAATCAATTAGTGACTTAATGAATTAATGATTACAGTATTCATTCTGTACAAAATGGAAGGCTTTCATAGGCAGAAAGGAGTTGAACAGGGAAGTTATACTAGACAAAAAGTTTGGTTATTGCAAGATCACTTTCCTTTAGATGATGGCAGGGGTCTGTCAGGCATGTTACCTCGCTAATACTTAATGGGTGATTTTTTTTTATTAAAGATTTTATTTATTTATTTGACAGAGACACAGTGAAAGAGGGAACAGAAGCATCGACAGAGGGAGAGGGAGAAGCAGGCCTCCCGCTGAGCTGGGAGCCCTATGCGGGGCTCAGTCCTAGGGCTCTGGGATCATGACCCAAGCCAAAGGCAGACGCCCAATGACTGAGCCACCCAGGTGCCCCTGACTTTTTTTAATTGAGATTTTTTTTTTTTAAGTTTTTATTTCTTTATTTGACAGGGATAGTGCAAGCAGAGGGGGGGAGTGGCAGGTTCCCAGCTGAGCACAGCTTGATCCCAGGACATGGATCCTGACCTGAGCTGAAGGCAGTCACTTAACCGACTGAGCCACCCAGGCATCCCAAGTCTTAATGTTATTTTAACTGACATTTACCTGATTATTAATGGGGTGGAGGCAGTAATGTTTGCCCCTTTTCCTTTTTTGTTCAATGCCTGATTCATGTATTTTGCTTTTTCTTTCTTCTTTTTCTTTTTTTTAAGAATTTTTACTTATTTATTTGAGAGAGCAGAGCTAGTGAGGGGAGAACAGGAGGGGTGTGGGGGAGGGACAGAAGAAGAGGGTGGGGTAGAGGGAGAGGGAGGAGCAGACTCCCGGTTGAGCAGGAAGCCTGATGTGGGGCTCCATCCCAGGACCCTGGGATCATGATCTGAGCCTAAGGCAGACACCTTACTGACTGAGCCACCCAGGAACCCCATGTTTTGCTTATTTTTCTACTTTGATATTTTTCTTATTTTCTTTTTATTGTTTGTTTTGTAGTTACAGTTTCTGGCTGTTAATCCTTATCTTTTTTCTTTCTTTCTTTCTTTTTGGTTTTGTATTGCAAATATCTGCTCTTAGTTTTCTGTCTTCCCTTCCTTTTTGGAACAGAAGTTCTTAATTTTAATGTAGTTGAGTATTTAGATCTTTTCTCAATTGGTTTGTGCTTTTATATCTTCCTGAAGTAATCTTTCCCTAGCCTGTATTTTCTCTAGAGGTTTTTAAAATTTGCCTTGTTCATTTTAGTCTTCTATCTATCTTAATTCATTTTAATTTCCCTTATAAAGCTTTGTCTCTTGAAGTCTGTTTTGTTTAATGTTAATATTGCTACTTTAGTTTTCTTTTTGTTTCTGTTTTCCTGGTGTAAATTTTTCTATCATTTACTTTGCTTTTCTGTTTTAGATGTGTCTTTATATAAATAGCATACGTCTAGATTTTTAAAAACATCTATCCTGATAATTTAACTGGAGAATTTGATTTTTTTCTCCTTCTTTTCTTGCCTTCTTTTTTTCTTTTTTGCTGAGTTTCTTTTTTCTCTCTCCTCTTCTCATTTAATTACTTGTAACTTATATATAATTTTTAATATTACATATTGAACTGAAAGTTCAAATTTAAAATTCAGTAATGTAGGGATTATCAAATGCTTTATTACCCTTTACTTTCTGCCAGTTCATGCAGCTTTTGTTCAGTTTTGTAGTTTTTGTGTTTCTCAACACCACAAATTACACTTTTGTGTTATTTAGTCAGTGAATGTTTAGAATACTTCCATATTTTACCAGTTCCTTTGCTCATTCCACTCCTTCATTCTGGGGTTCTTCTTCTTCTTTTTTTTAAGATTTTATTTATTTTTCTGACAGACACAGTGAGAGAGGGAACACAAAAAGGGGGAGTGGGAGAGGGAGAACAGGCTTCCCGTGGAGCAGGGAGCCTGATGCAGGGATTGATCCCAGGACCCTGGGATCATGACCTGAAGCGAAGGCAGACACCTAATGACTGAGCCAACCAGGCGCCCCTGGGGTTCTTTTCCTTTTTCCTAATATGTATCCTTTAAAAAGTTTATTTAAACAACATTTTTTTTAAGTTTTTTTTTTTTTTTCCTTTAAGTAATCTCTACACGCAGCATTGGGCTCAGACTTAAAACACTGAGATCAAGAGTCACATTCTCTTCCAACTGAGCCAGCCAGGTGCCGTGAAAGTTAGTTTTGATAGATGTAAGAGTTTAGATCTGAGGTTGGCAAACCATTTTTTAAAAGGGCCAGTAATAGGGGCGCCTGGGTGGCTCAGTGGGTTAAGCTGCTGCCTTCGGCTCAGGTCATGATCTCAGGGTCCTGGGATCGAGTCCCGCATCGGGCTATCTGCTCAGCAGGGAGCCTGCTTCCTCCTCTCTCTCTGCCTGCCTCTCTGCCTACTTGTGATTTCTGTCTGTCAAATAAATAAATAAAATCTTTAAAAAAAAAATAAAAAAATAAAAGGGCCAGTAATAAATATTTTGGGCTTTGTGAGCCAGTCTCTGTTGCAAGTAACTCAGGTATGCAGTTGTAGTGTGGAAACAACCATAGACAATAAATAAACGTGTGTGTGACGGTGTTCTGATAAAATTTTATTTTAGACACTTAAATTTGAATTTTATACGATTTTCAGGAGTTAAAAAATATTAAAAAATGTAAATACCATTAAAAATGTAAAAACACGGATGCCTCTGTAGCCCTATTGTTTGAGTGTCTGACTCTTGGCTTTTTTGTTTTGTTTTGTTTAAGATTTTATTTATTTATTTGACAGAGAGAGATCACAAGCAGGCAGAGAGGCAGGCAGAGAGAGAGGAGGAAGCAGGCTCCCTGCTGAGCAGAGAGCCTGATGTGGGGCTCGATCCCAGGTCCCTGAGATCATGACCCGAGCCGAAGGCAGCGGCTTAACCCACTGAGCCACCCAGGCGCCCCTCTTGGTTTTGACTCAGGTCATGATCTCGTGCTCATGGGGTTGAGCCCTGCATCAGGCTCCCTGGTCTACTTCAGTTTCTTTCCCCCGCGCCCTTGCCTGCTCACACAAGTATGTGTGCTCACTCGCTCGCTCTCTCTAAATAAATAAGTAAATAAATAAAATCTTTTTAAAAAAATATAAAAGACATTCTTAGTTTGTTGGTCATATAAAAACGGGCTGAATTTGTTTGACCTGCAGGCCATAGTTCGCTGACCTTGTGTTTAGATTAACGTTCATTTTACTTAGCACCTGAGACATGGGACTGATTTTTCTTATCATGTCTTATTTACCATTTTCAGTTGTTGAGATCCCAGCTGTCAGTCTAATTGTCTTTTCTGTATAGCTCATCTGGTGATACTTTTTTTTTTTTTTGGATGCTTTTAAGAACTTTTTGTCTCTGGTTGCAGGTCCTTGTGATATATGCAAGTGTGGGTTTATTTTCATTTAACCTGGTCAGGATTGGTTGAGCATTCTGAATCTAAAGATTAGTGTCTCTCATTACTTCTGGAAATTTTCAACCATTATTTTTGCCTATATCTTACCATATCATATGTAACATAGGAAGTAGTTATAAGAAAAATCCATTTGAAGATTTCCTGCAAAGTTAGAGCATAAGATAGTATTTACTATATTCAGTAATGTCCCTTTAAAAAAAACTCCCTCATAGGGGCGCTGAGTGACTCATTTGGTTAAGCAGCCAACTCTGATTTCAGCTCAGGTCATGATCTCAGGGTCCCGGGATCAATCCCTGCATCGGGCTACATGCTCAGCAGGGAGTCTGCTTGAGGATTCTCTCTCCCTCTCCCTTTGCCCCTCCCCCTTGCTCATACTTGCTCTCTTCCTCTCTGAATTAAGTAAATCTTAAAAAACAAACAGCAACCCAACTCCTTGAGTTGAGTGCTAGGTAATTTCTGTATAGATGACTCATAAACTTCTTTTTATCAAAGTTACTACTTTTTTGGTTTGGTTGTTAAGATGTATAGCATTAAGTATAATGGTAATATGCAGTGCCTAAGAACTTAGTACATTTATTTGTGCACATTTTATGCATTATAATTATAAATTACACAGGGTGTCTAGGTGGCTCAGTTTGTTAAATGTCTAAGTGGCTCAGTTGGTTAAATGTCTGACTCTTGGTTTCTGCTTGGGTCATGAGCTTGGGGTCATGGGATCAAGCCCCACATCAGTCTCCTCTCTCTGTCTAGAGTTTGCTTGAGATTCCCTCACCTTCTCCCTCCTCCCGCTCATGCTCTCTTTCAAATAAATAAATAAAACCTTAAAAATATGTATAACTATATATTACACATAAGTATATATTATAAGTATGCATTATACATTAGTAATAGTTTGGATAGCAAATGTATGACTTGATATTTGCTTTTTAAACCACATTAAAAATGATTTTTAATTTTTCTTTGTGCCTGTGTGTAGTTAATGGATTAATTGCATGATTGGAGAGCTACTGATTATGATTATTTGAATGCTTTTTTAAGTTAGCAAAATTTATGGTGATGGTTTAACATAGACTCCTCTGTTTTCAGAGAACTCCCTTTCCTGCATCTGCTGAATCTCGGAAACCCCGGCTAAAAAAAGGTTGGTTTGCAGTTTCATTGTATGTGTCTATTTGCACAGAATTTCTATTGATTCTTTGTTGTGTATGCATTAGAACTTTTAAAAATGTGACTTTTGGAGAAAAGCAGTAATTGTCTAAATATTCCTCCACACCATGCTCTTATTTTATGGAGTTGTTAGATATTTTGGGATTGATTTTGCCTGTAAATATGTTTAAATGGGCCTTTATTATTATGTCAGTAGGTATTTTCTTCTTGTGGAAAAAAACACTGAAGTTCCCATGGTACGTATCAGACCTCATATAATCTCATGTCTATGTTAAGTAAGTATGAGGTTTTATGAAAATTGAGTCTGTGAAGACTAGGTAAGACTATGAAGAACTGCATTTAAAAATCTGATAGAGATATGTTCTATTTTATTTAGAGGAATAGGATTCCTTAATTTGTTAACTTATAGTAAAGTCTTAGTAAGGCTTGTATCAAATTGCAGCGTACTATATTGGCTATTCCGTCGATGTCTAATAAGCATGTCTAATGTCTAACAAACTTAGAAAATACCCAAACTTTTTATTTAGCAGAAAAGACCATCTATTTTATTATTTACCCATGTATCTATTTAATTTTCTAGATGAGGAAATCCAAGGCTGAGGGAAGGGGCATGACTTATCCAGGGTCATGGGTGTAGTTCTTGTCTGCATTATGAGTTATGTTTAACAGGCAATACATCCTTTTGCAGCATGTGTTTTCCTGTTGTCTGCTAAGATTTTTAAATTTCATTTGCCAGTAAATTGTTTAGCTTACTTGGGGAATTTCTGTTCCTCTGAAATTATAATACAAGTTGTTGGAACATATGATTGCCTTCAGAACTTGTTTTCAGAGTTTTTCAGGAATACTTCTTTCATTGAAAGAGCATTACATTTATAATTTAGATTATTTGTGAGGCTTAGGTGTTTCTTATAATATCTAACATAGTTGCTAATATTTTTTACATCATTTCTGGACATGAGACCCATCTTGCTGTGATGTTTCTCATTCCGTTTAAATGCTGATGTATTTGGCTAGTTAGGTAGCTAGGGGCTAGTGGGTTTTATGATTGTTTCTCCAGTGTTCTTTCCATCTTCCTCCAGAGTCAGACTCCATGGTTTGACTGACTCCCAGTCCAGGAGAGCTCTAATTAGTATATACCAGTAAAAAATTGGCCTGTCCCCAATTCAGGCTAATGAGATACAAAGCTGATAGCTATGGGGTAAAGGGTCACATTTGACACGTTATGCTATAAGAAGTAACAGTGCTAGTTGAGAGGCAATGTGAGGGGCTTGGGAGGGTAGGAAAAGAATAAATGAAACAAGATGGGATTGGGAGGGAAACAAACCACAAGAGACTCTTAATCTCACAAAACAAACTGAGGGTTGCTGGCGGGGGAGGGGAGGGAGAGAGGGTGGTTGGGTTATGGACATTGGGGAAGGTATGTGCTATGGTGAGTGCTGTGAGGTGTGTAACCCTGGCAATTCACAGACCTGTATCCCTGGGGCTAATAGTACATTATATGTTAATTTAAAAAATTATTAAAAAAAAAAAAGGAAGTAACAGTGCTGTAGTGCCCCATCTAATCCTTTCTTCCCACTTTCTGATTTCTGTGATTAAAATTTGTTTTTTCCTGTTCTTGAATCCTTCATACATGAGTACTTACCAGTTCCAGGACCAGTGATAGGTGTCGGGAATACAAAGATAAATAGGGCATGGATTATGCCCTCAGGAATTGGCAGTCTTCAGGACATAGAAGATATAAGCAAATTATTGAAGTGTAGTGTATGCCTTCCAGTTTTTTCAACTCTTTTTGTATGAAATGTCTAGAACTCTTTGACATTATTGCTTTGGTTCTCTGGTGAAATTCATTGTTCCCCCTGGAAGTATAAAGGTCAGGACTAAACAGAGTATTTCAGGGGCGCCTGGGTGGCTCAGTGGGTTAAGCCGCTGCCTTCGGCTCAGGTCATGATCTCAGGGTCCTGGGATCGAGTCCCGCATCGGGCTCTCTGCTCAGCGGGGAGCCTGCTTCCTTCTCTCTCTCTCTCTACCTGCCTCTCTGCCTGCTTGTAATCTCTCTCTGTCAAATAAATAAAATCTTAAAAAAAAAAAATTTAAAAAAAAATAAATAAACAGAGTATTTCAGGTGTGAACAAGACCAAGTGGAATATCTGGAAGGTAAAAATCTCTTCATCTGGATCTTTTATTTCTTTTAGTCCAGCACAGAGTCTAGTTGCCTTTTGGTCACCCATTTTACACATTTGCAATACCACTACATTTTACAGTTCGAAGGATATCATTCATGTAGAATACAATGACTACAGTTAAATGATACCTTTGGAGTTGTGCAGAGAAGTGTCACAGGCACCTAAAATATCAAGGGTATACCTCTTAACCTTCCTTAATTTCTGGGTTCCACAGCCCAAGATTTTAGCTGTCAGAATGGTGAATTACATTTACTCTTCGGAATGTTGTGCTGGCTTTTGAATTCCTGGGGTAACCCCACATGGTCATGATATATTAACCTTTTTACATGTTACTAGATTCAATTTGCTAAGTTTTGTTAAGGACTTTTGCTCTGTTCACGAAGGCTGTTGGTCTTTGTTATTATTGTTCTTTTTTTTTTTTTGCAATGATTTTGTCTTTTTTTGGTATCAGGGTTATGCTGGCCTCAAAACAAGTTGGGAGCTATTCCCTCTTCTCTTTCCTGGAAGACTTTGTATAGAATTGGTGTTGTGTCTTAAATGTTTGCTAGAGTGTGACGACGAAGCAGTCTATGTCTGGATTTCCTCTTTGTTGGAAGACATTTAAGTACAAACTCAGTTTCTTTAATAGATATGGGGCTATTCAGATTGTATGTATTTTTAAAAAGATTTTATTTATTTATTTGACAGAGATCACAAATAGGTAGAGAGGCAGGCAGAGAGAGAGGAAGGGAAGCAGGCTCCCTGCTGAGCAGAAAGCCCAATGCAGGGCTGGATCCCAGGACCCCGAGACCATGACCTAAGAAGAAGGCAGAGGCTTAACCCACTGAACCACCCAGGTGCCCCAGATTATATGTATTTCTTCAGGGAGAGATTTGGTAATGTTTTTCTTTCAAAGAAATTTTGTCCATTTCATCTCAGTTATCAAATTTATTGGCATAAAGGTCATGATACTCCTGTAGTTTTCTTTTAATGTCTTTTTAGACCTTCCTTTTAGGATGTTTTGTGGTAGTCCCTCTGTTCCTGATTTTGATGTTTATGTCTGCTGTCTTTTTTTTCTTGGTCAGCTTGGCTAGAGGTTTATCCACTTTCCTGATCTTTTCAAACAACCAACTTTTGATTTTATTTTTTCTTCTCTCTTTTCTGTTTCAATTTCATTGATGTCTGCGCTTATCTAATACTGTGTTTAATTTGCAGTTTCTTTTTTCTTTCTGCAGTTTCTAAAGGTAGAAACTTAGATTATTGAGGTCTTTTCTGTTGTAAGCATTTAGTGCTTTACATTTCCTTCTAAACACTGTTTAACTGGTTCATATACATTTCAAATGTTTTGACTTTTATAAACTTCTGAATATTTTAAAATTTCCTTTGTGTTCCCCTTTAACCCATGTACAATTAAGAAAAGTATTGATTAATTTCCCTAAATATGGGATTTTTCCAGATATTTCTTTGTTGTTGTTGTTACTGGTTTCTAGTTTAATTCTAGTTATAGTTAAGAAACATACTTTATGTGATTTGTTTTATGGCCCAGAATGTGGTCTATGTTGGTGAATATTCCATGTGCTTTGAAAAAAAGGTGTATTGTTCTGTTGGATGGAGTAATCTATAAATGTCAGGTCAAGTTGTTTGATAATGTTGTTCATCTTTGTACTTATTGGCACAGATATTAATATCCTTATCGAGAAGATACTGATAACCCTTAATGAGAGAAAAGTGTTGAAGTAGGCACATGTAATTATGAGTTTGTCTGTTTCTACTTAAAGATCTATCAATTTCTGGGATGCCAGGGTGGCTCAGTTGGTTAAGCGGCTGCCTTTGACTCAGATCATGATCCCAGCGTCCTGGGATCGCGTCCCACATCAGGCTCCTTGCTCAGCAGGGAGCCTGCTTCTCCCTCTGCCTCTGCCTGCCACTCTGTCTGCTTGTGCTCACTCTCTCTGACAAATAAATAAAATCTTAAAAAAAAAAACTATCAATTTTTACTTTTGTATTTTGAAGATCTGTTGTTGGATGCAAAAACATTTAGGGTTGTTTGAGTTCTTGGTGAATTGGCTCTTTTATCATTATGGAATGTCTCTCTTCTATTCCTGATAATATTCCTTATTTGAAGTCAGCTTTGTCTGATGATAATAGAGCTGTTCCAGTTTTGCTTTGATTAGTGTTTGTATAGGTAATGCGTAGTTTACATACAGTCAAATTCACCTTTTTTTTTTTTTTTAAACATAAAGTTCTGGGAGTTTTGACAAGTGAAAATAGTCATGTGACTACCACCACCACCTCAATCAAGGTATGGAACAGCTTGATCAGTCTCAAAAATTGACCTTGACTTTGTAGTAAACCACTTCTTCCACTTCCAGTTGTTGGCAATCACTGATTTTTTTCTACCTATAGTTTTGTCTCTTTGAGAATATCATTTATTTATATATTTTTAAGATTTTATTTATTTGAGAAAGAGTAGGAACAAGCTCACAAGCAGGGGAAGTGGCAGGCAGAGGGAAAGGGAGAACCAGGCTCCCTGAGGAGCCAGGAACTGGATACAGGGTTCGATCCCAGAACCCTGAGATCTTGACCTGAGTCTAAGGCAGATGCTTAACCAACTGAGCCACTCAAATGCCCCGAGAATATCATTTAAATGAAGCATACATTATGTAACCTTTTGAGTGGCTTTTTTCACCTAGTGTAATATTTTTGAGATTTATCCATGTTGTATATTTGAGTTTCTTTTTATTGATGAGTAGTATTCAGTTGTGTGTGTATACTGCAGCTCATTCATCTACCCATTCACCAAAGGACATTTGGGTATTTGGCTATTACAAATACAGCTGCTATAGAAATATTTGCCTAGAGGGTTTTGTGTGAACATATTTTTATTTCATTTGTGAAGTGTCTTGGAACAGGATTGCTGGATGGTATTTTGAGTATCTGTTTAGTTTTATTGGAAATTGCCAAACTGTTTTCCAAAGTAGTTAAACTGTATTTCCTTCTGCAAAGTGTGAGTGTTCCTTATACCTCATAAATTATTTGGGAAGTAGTCTTTCCTATTTAATTTTCTGGAAGTTTGTGGAGAATGGACTAATTTCATCCTTAAGTATTTGTTGTAATGTTTCTTTGAAGCCATTTGGGCCTGATATTTTCTTCGTAGAAATGTTTTCAACAACAAATTCAACTCACTTAATAGAGATAAGGCTAAACAGATTACTTAATTCTTCTTAATTGAGCCTTGGTAGTTTTTGTCTTTCAGGGAATTTTTTTCACTTTATCCAAATTGTCTAATTTATTGCCATGAGTTCACAATTTTCCCTAACAGATATTAAAAATACTGTGAAGCCTCTATAATTAAAACAGTATAGTACTGGTATACAATTAGAGGATAAACCAGTGTGGGTTGCGGGGGGCACCTGGGTAGCATGATTGGTTGAGTGACTGACTCTTGGTTTCAGCTTAGGTCCTGATCTTAGGGTCATGAGATCCAGTACCAAGTGGGCTTCATGGTTGAGCAAGACTGTGCTTGTCCTCCCTCTGCCCTTTCACCCTGCTCATGTATACACTCTCTTTCTCAAATGAATAAATAAATCTCTTTTTTTGAAATATAAATCTTAAAAAAAGAGAGAGAAAGAAAAGAAGCCAGTGGAAAAAAAAGTTCAGAAATAGACTCAAATACACTTGGCAATTTATTTGTTTATTATTTTTTAAAAAATTTTATTTATTTGAGAGGGAGAGAGCACAAGCAAGGGTGGGAGACACAGAATGAGAAGGGGAGAGGCAGAGGGAGAAACAGGCTCCTAGCTAAGCAGGGAGCCTGACGTGGGGCTTGATCTCAGGATGCTGAGATCATGACCTGAGCCGAAGGCAGGTGCTTAATGACAGCCACCCAGGCGCCCCTACATTTGGCAATTTAGTATATGATAAAGTATATGGTGTCTCAAATTACTGGAGTAAAGATGTATTTTTTAAAAAATTGTGCTGGGACAACTGGATAGCCATTTTGATAAAGAAAAAATTAGATTTATACTTGATATCATACACAAGAATAAACTCCAGATGAGTCAGAGATCTAATCTAAATGTACATAACCATGCAAATACTAAAAGAGGTATTGCCAGAGGTAATACAAGATTGTTAAATGTTATCTTATATAAATATTACCATATATTATATATATATGTATATGTATATATAGCATGGCAAAAGGCACAATAAGGAAAGACAAAGCAAAATAATATAGTGAATTAATATATTGGCAACATATATCACATATAATACCTGATATCCCTAATATCTAAAGAACTCTTAAAAACTTGGGTGGGGGAAGAAAGACAAATACTCAATAGAAAAATGGATTGGGGTGCCTGGTTGGCTCAGTGGGTTGAAGCCTCTGCCTTTGGCTCAGGTCATGATCTCAGGGTAAGCCCCACATCGGGAATCTCTGCTCAGCGGGGAGCCTGTTTTCCCCTCTCTCTCTCTGCCTGCCTCTTTGCCTATTTGTTATCTCTGTCTGTCAAATAAATAAATAAAATCTTAAAGGAGGAGAAATAAAAAATATGTATGTGCTTATTTTCATACACACACACAAAATTCACCAGAAGGCTATATCAGAAACAGATGAGATTGGCTATCTACAGGGCCTTGTGTGGAAATGCCATGGAAAGGATAGGGGATATGACACTTCTTTAGGTATGTCTTTCTGTGTATTTCCAATTTTTGGTATCATGTATTGTTTCAGTAAAAATTGGAAAAACAAAAATCTTTTCTTTTTTTTAAAGATTTTATTTATTTATTTGACATACAGTGACAGATGACAAGTAGGCAGAGATGGGGGAAGCAGGCTCCCCGCTGAGCAGAGAGCCCGATGTGGGACTCGATCCCAGGACCCTAAGATCGTGACCCGAGCCAAAGACAGAGGCTTAACCCACTGAGCCACCCAGGCGCCCAAAAAACAAAAATCTTAAAAATAAAATGCGAGCAAAAGCAAATATGCTGTGGTTTATTGGAGTCAAGTTTTCTTACTGTTGGAGTAGGGAGTTATAATACAGAAAAGGGAGAGGTGAGATTAAAGCCTAATGGATTAGATTGGAATCGAAGATATCAGTATTGCAACATGGCTTTTAATATAGATACATGATTAATAGAATATATTTTTTCCTACTTCTGTCCACTGAGAAGGGTTAGCAGCAATGACATCCTAGTAGCCATGAGCACGTTTAGCACCCAGATCTTAGTTTCTATGTAGTGTTTTTCAGTAAAAGGAACCAGGGTTCCTTAGAGAAATTCTGCCTAATTCCATAAGTAAGGCTAGGAGAGTACAAGATGAACCTGGGATATCTTGTGTTAGAAAGTTTGTCAGAACACAGAAGTGGGTTTGAAGGGCTTTCTCTGTCCACTGGCCAGTTCTAGAGTGATTTAACCCTTCAGCAATATAGCAATGGTTTATAACACATGGAATAAAATAAGAATGCATCAGTGCATACTGATAGAAGTATACTAATATGGAAAAGGAAACACTCATTTAAAATAGAATGATAACTAGTAAGTGTAGAATGAAAGAAAATTAACGTTTGGCAGCCATCATTGCAGTAATCGATTCATGCAAAACTCAGTGGATCTAAACTAGTGGGTAAAAGTTTGATGGGGAACAGGATATTTACTTAAGTCTTTAAATATCTCTCCATAAGATGTATTTTAATTATAAAGTAGTAATAACTTCATAGTGGAAAAGTTTGCCAGACACTACCTTGACCAAATGATGTAAGTTAAACGTCACAGTGATGGAGCACATCAGTATCCTATGCTTTCTAAATCACTTCTGTGGTATTCTTGCCAAAAATCTTGAAGAAATATTAGATGAACCCAAATTGAGACATAGTCTACAAAATAACTAGCCTGCATTAAAAAGAAAAATGTCAAGGTAATGGAAGACAAAAATTAAAGAGGACTAAAGAGACATGACAGCTAACTCCTAACCTATGGTGTTAGATGATTCTAGAGCAGAGAAACATCTTTTTTTTTTTTTTTTTAAAGATTTTATTTGTTTATTTGACAGAGATCACAGGTAGTCAGAGAGGCAGGCAGAGAGAGAGGGGGAAGCAGGCTCCCAGCTGAGCAGAGAGCCCGATGCAGGGCTCGATCCTAGGACCCTGAGATCATGACCTGAGCTGAGGGCAGAAGCTTTAACCCACAGAGCCACCTAGACGCCCTGAAAAACATCTTTTTTTTAAAGTTTATTTAGTTTTAGTAATCTCTACGCCCAGTATGGGCCTTGAACTTAAACAACTCTGAGATCAGGAGTCGCATGTTCTTCCAACTGAGCCAGCCAGGTGCCCCCAGAAAAAAAAATTTTTTTTCAAAAAGAGTTTGTTTATTTATTTGACAGACGGAGATCACACGTAGGCAGAGAGGCAGGCAGAGAGAGAGGAGGAAGCAGACTCCTTGGCTAGCAGAGAGCCCTATGTGGGTCTCTATCCCAGGACCCCGGCATCATGACCCGAGCCAAAGACAGAGGCTTTAACCCACTAAACTACCCAGGTGCCCCTGACCTTTTTAAAGCATACAGTCCAGTGGCATTAGTTACATTTACGGTGTTGTGCAACCATCACCACTATTTCCAAAACTTTCATCCCAAACAGAAACTTTGTGCCCATTAAGCAGTAATTTTCTGTTGTACCTTACCCCCTAGTTCCTAGTAACCTCTACTTTCTTTCTCTGAAATTTACCTCTTCTAGGTACTTGGTATACTCAGAATTGTACAATATTTGTCCTTTTGTGTCTAGCTTATTACATTTAGCATAATGTTTTAAAGGTTCATCTATGCTGCAACAGGTTATACAGAATTCATTCTTTTTTTTTTTTTTTAAAGATTTTATTTATTTATTTGACAGAGAGAGATCACAAGTAGGCAGAGGCAGGCAGAGAGAGAGAGTCGGAAGCTGGCTCCCTGCTGAGCAGAGAGCCCGACGCGGGACTCGATCCCAGGACCCCGAGATCACAACCCGAGCCGAAGGCAGCGGCTTAACCCACTGAGCCACCCAGGCGCCCCAGAATTCATTCTTTTTTAAGGCTGAATGATAATCCATTGTGTGTGTATCTCACATTTTTTTTATCCATTCATTTTTTTAATGGACATGGGTGGTTTTCAACTTTAGGTTGTTGTGAATAATGCTGCAGTGAACATTGGTGCACAAATTTCTGTTTGAGATGCTGCTTTCATTACTTTTGGGTGTGTATCTAGGAATGGAATTGCTGGATCCTATAGTAATTCTATGTTTAGTTTTTTGAGGAAATGCCAGATTGTCTAATACAGCAGCTGCATGTGCAAAGGCTCTAATTTCTCCACATCCTTGCCAACATTGTTTTTTCTGCTGCCTTTTTTTTTTTAAACATAGCTATCCTAGTAGGTGTGATGTAGTATCTCATTGTGGTTACCATTTACATTTCCATAATGATGAAAGATATTGGGCATCTCTTCTCATGTTCTTATTGGCCATTTGGATTTGTTCTTTGTAGAGCTATCCATCAAATGCTTTACCCATTTCTATAGTGAGTTGTCTTTTTGTTGTTGAGGTAATTTTTGAGGTTATTGACTTATTTTATTAGTGATTGATTCATGTCTTTTTTTATTTTAAGTTATTTGCTTCAGTTATCTCAGGGTTTTATTTAAAAATTTGATTCTGAGAACCTTATACAGTACCGTTTTTTTATTATGTGATGTTCGTCTCCATACAGTACATCATTAGTTTTTTATGTAGTGTTCCGTGATTCACTGTTTGCATATTAACACCCAGTGCTCCATGCAGTACATGCCCTCCTTAATACCCATCACTGGACTAACCAATTCCCCCATCCTCCTCCCCTTTAAAACCCTCAGTTTGTTTCTTGGAGTCCGTAGTCTCTCATGTTTCATCTTCCCCTCTGAATCCCCCTCACTTCATTTTTCCCTTCCTTCTCCTAATGTCCTCCATGCTATTCCTTATGTTCCTCAAATAAGTGAAACCATATGATGATTGGCTTTCTCTGCTTGACTTATTTCACTTAGCATAATCTCCAGTCCCATCCATGTTGATGCAAAAGTTGGGTATTCATCCTTCCTGATGGCTGAGTAGTATTCCATTGTATATATGGACCACATCTTTATCCATTTGTCTGTTGAAGGACATCTCTGCTCTTTCCACAGTTTGGCTGTTGTGGCCATTGCTGCTATGAACATTGGGGTGCACATGGCCCTTCTTTTCACTGCATCTGTATCTTTGGGGTAGATACCCAGTAGTGCGATTGCTGGGTCATAGGGTAGCTCTATTTTTAATTTTTTTTGGGGAACTGCTACACTGTTTTCCAGAGTGGCTGCACCACCTTGCATTTCCACCAACAATGTAAGAGGGATCCCCTTTCTTTACAGCCTCTTCAACATTTGTTTTTTCTTGGTTTGTCAATTTTTGCCATTCTAACTGGTGTGAGGTGGTGTCTCAGTGTGGGTTTTTTTTTTTTTAAGATTTTATTTATTTATTTGAGAGAGAGAAAGAGAGAGCATGAGAAGAGGGAGGGTCAGAGGGTGAAGCAGACTCCCTGCCAAGCAGGAAGCCGGATGTGGGACTGGAATCCGGGACTCCAGGATCATGACCTGAGCTGAAGGCAGTCCCTTAACCAACTGAGCCACCCAGGCGTGGTTTTGATTTGAATTTCCCTGATGGCTAATGATGATGAATATTTTTTTCATGTGTCCGTTAGCCATTTATACAGTACCATTTAGTTTAAAAAAGCCAACATTTTTTTCTCTCTCTTCAGTCTGAAAAGAAAGACAGATTTAAAGGAATTGAAAGTCTAGTCTTGATCTAATTTTGGAGGTAAAGTTTTAGCTAAGCATTGTCCTCTTTTTCCTCTTTAGTATCATGTAGAACTGGAGTGATGAGCAAGTTTTTTATATTTAAAAATTATCAAGGCACCTCTTGTGTGCAGAGAATTATGTGAATTGACATAATACTTCTGAGTAAAAGTTTGTCAGTAAGTATCAGGAACTGTAAAAGTTCATATTATTTAATTTAGTACTTCCTGTTTTAAGAATCTATCCTAACAAAGTATAATCAACACATATGTAATTTTTTTCTTAAGCAAAATATTCATTACAGAAGTATTGATAATAGTGATTTATTGGAAACAATCTACATATTCACCAATAAAACAAGCTAAGTGATCATTCATTCATGCAAATAAATACTATGTAGCTATTTAAAATAATGTTTATTTTTTAAAAGGATTTAGAATTGTCTACAAATATTTTTCTTAAAAAGCAAAGGATTAAGAAGAAAATGATAAATTGACAACCATGATTATGATTATCATGATTATCTGTGAGTAGTGTGAACATGTGAAGTTTTAATTTTTTTTTGTTGTTCCTTTCTGTATTTTCAGTAGTAAATAACAGAAAATCCAACTCAAAGTGGCTTAAATAATAAGAAATTTTTTCGGCTAATATAAGAGGAAGTCCAGAATTAAAATGGGCTCTAGCACTGGTCACACAATTCATTGATATATAAAGCCCTGAGTTCTTTCTGCTTTTCCACTCTGCTCTGCGATGCCTGTTTTTTCCTGAATTAAAGCTGCCATTAGCATTAGGCATCTGTTGGTCCAATGCCAGAGATATGGTCTGGCTTCCTATGGTTCTCTTTTAAAAATAAGAAAGGCCTTTTTTCCCCCAGAACCTCTTAGGAATACTCTTTTCATTGGGTCAAATTGATAGGCCTGCCAATCGTGGGCAAGGGAGATAGGATTACCATGATTAGTTTAATTTAATCAATTGATAAGGAGTGAATTTTGAGGAGTCAGGGTAATCATTGCTGGCTGCAGAGCACAGAGGATAGGTACAGACGATAGGTAAGTGGTATATGGATATATAAATGAGGCTGCAGGGGAGGCTGTCAGACTGTCCTCCCTCTGGCACAGTGTTTTAGGAATCATTAGTGCTGAGCTTACTTCTCTTTCCATTATCTGCGTCATCTCTGTTTTTCTCTTTCTGTTTATTCTGTATCTTTGCTTGTAGTGCTGCTGCTACTGATTACTTCTCTTTTCCTTTCTTTTGCCTTTTATGACAAAAACATTTTATTTAATTAATTAATTTATTTTTAATTTTTTAAAAAAGATTTTATTTATTCATTTGACAGACAAAGATCACAAGTAGGCAGAGAAGCAGGCAGAGAGAGAGCGCGGAAAGCAGGCTCCCCACTGAGCAGAGAGCCCGATGCAGGGCTCGATCCCAGGACCCTGAGATCATGACCTGAGCCGAAGGCAGAGGCTTAACCCACTGAGCCACTCAGGTGCCCTGACAAAAACATTTTAAATAGTGTAGATATCTGAATCACACATTTTAATATTGTATGGGTTTGTAAAATGATTGATTCTGAAAAATAGAATATCAGAAAATAGTTTGTTTTGTATAAAACTTGCTTTAATATTACTTAGTAATTTCTCTTGAATTCTGATATGAAATTGGGCTTCCAGTTAAGATGATACAGTAAACTCAAGTTTTGGTCACTCCTGCTCCAGATACAGAGCAATAAAGAATGAAATGTGAGTAGAAAAAAAATACAGTGCCAACCTGCAGGAATTGTCTTTAGGCAAATAGACTATTACAGAAAAAGGAAAGGATAATGGTTCTTATTTTATTTATTTTATTTTAAAATCAGAAAAATCAACACAAGTTCATCATAGAAATTTGGAAAATATAAGGAATATAAAGAAAACAGGATAAATATCAGCCTTAAGAACTAATGAACTTTAGTTGAAAAATTAAACATTAAAGTAGTATTTTGCACAAAAAGCTTTCACATTTCACTGTGAAATCCTTGGGTGTCTTATTAACCTGTAGTTCAGATTTTCTCAGCCTTGACAGTATTGACATTTTGGGCACAATAATTCTTTATGGTGGGAGATTAACCTCTGTGTTGTATGTTGTAGGATGTTAACAGCATCACTAGCCTCTACCTAGTACAAGTTAGTAGTGCCCAGTTGTGACAACCAAACGTCCCAGATATTGCCGTATGTCTCTTGGGTCCAAAATTATTCCTAGTTGAGAACCATTGCTTTGTTTAAACAGTATGACACTTGAAGGTGGAAGGCAGGAAGCTGATAAATTTAACATGAAGAGTTCACACAGAAGTTGAATTAGCAAGCAGAAAGACTTCATCTGAACAAGGAATAGTTGAGGGCATTTTGACTGAGCATCTCTGAGTCTGGACTTGCTTGTTGTCTCCCAAAGACATCCCACCCCTCAGTCTGAGAGGCCTGTAATCCTCATTTGACTCTTGAGGATGGTGACTGCCAGCTGTGGAAGGGGTAAATCACTTTCCGTTTGGGATTTTTGTTCAAATATATCTCAACTTTTTCACGAACAAGGAACTTCTTGTTTGGAATTGTTTACCAGAATTACTTGATGGTTCTGAGAAAATAATATCCTACATGGGGCTACTTAAGTCCTCTTATTTTTCCCTATGGTATGACCTCAGGTGACTTTCTTCTGGCTTTCAGTTGAGGACCCTAACCATCATTGAGGTGAGTGAATTGATTTACTTCGTGGGTATATTTCCGTTGTTTAAGGAGTTTCCACTGGACGCCTTTTCCATTTGGGGGTGGTTATAGCCCAGCATGAGTTTTGTCTATAACCTGAGACAATATAATTACTTGTGAGAAACTTGGTCTCAGCTTGAGGTTTGCTTTCAGGGTATTTTTTTAATAGAAGACATTTTTTATTGAGGCAAAATATATGTAACATAAAATTTACCTCTTTAAACATTTTTAGATGTACAATTTAGTGGCATTAATTACATTCACTGTGTTGTACAACCATAACCACTATGTATTTCAAAACCTGTTTCATCACCATATACAAACACTATGTACCCATTAAATAATAACTCTCCATTTCTTCCTCACCTCTAAGCCCTGATAACCTCTGTTCTACTTTGTTTCTCTGAATTTGCCTCTTCTAGTTGTTTCATATAAGCAAAATCATATAATATTTGCCTTTTTGTATCTTGCTTTTATTCCACTTAGCATAATGTTTTCAAGGTTCATCTGTGTTGTAGCATGTTGTACGGAATTCCATTCCCTTTTAAGGCTGAATAATATTCCATTGTATGTATATACCACATTTTGTTTATCAGTTTGTTTGTTGATGGACATTTGGGTTGCTTCCATAGAGATTTTTTCTTTTGAATTAAAAAAAAAAATTTTTTTTTTTTAATTTTAGGTAGGCTCCCTACCCAATGTGGGGTTTAAAATCACGGCCCTGAGCTAAAGAGTGATAGGCTTTACTGACTGTCTAGCCAGCTGCCCCTCCATTAGATTATTTTTAATGTGTTAGGTTTGTTTTAAGGTTTATTTATTTATTTTAGAGTGGGGAGAGGGGCAGAGGAAGAGAGAATCCCAGGCAGACTCCCCACTGAGACCAGAGCCTGATGTGGAGCTCGAACCCATGACCCAGAGGTCAGACCCCAGTCAAAACCAATGCCCAACCCACTGTGCCACCCGGGCGCCCCATAATGTGTCAGTATTAAAGAATGTAAAGGTTGTGGAGGTTGGGAATGTTACAGATATTCTGGAAATATGTCATTTTCTATGCTGTGTATAACAATTTCTTCTACAAAGTAATTACTATCTGTTTTTTGGTTTCCAGTACTGATTTGATAGATCCGTACTTTAACTTCATTAATACTGTTCCCTTTTTCTATGTTTCCATTCTTGCGTACATAGAATTGTAGAGTCGGAAGGTAATTTAGTTGTTATCTAATTCAGTTTACAATTCACAAGAGATTGCTCTTACAGCATCTTTGATAAACAGTTATCTCACTTCAGTGTTTCCCCTGTAACAGTGAATGACTTTTATTGATTTGCTTTTTGAAGAGATAGTTAATCTTAATTGTCCCCATATCTTCAGCTCTGTTTTCTTAGTCTATTGTAATCTGGCTTTTGCCCTACCACTTCACTGATTAAATTGAGCTGAGCATTGGCATTTTTTTTTATTGTGGTAAAATATACAGAACATGAAATTTATCATCTTAGCCATTTTCAAGTGTATATTTTTGTGGCATTAAGTACATTCACATTGTTTAGCTGCTGTCACCACCGTCCATGTCCAAACTTTTCCATTTTCTCCAGCTGAATCTTTTTTGTTTCCTAAATTTTATTTTAAATTATACAAAATATTCCAGACCAACTAGTTCTAATCCTCATCTTCCTTCTCTTCCTCATCTTGGTTAATCCGGAAGTAATGTAATTCATAACTCTCTTTGCTGTTAGCGACTGTGTGCAGCCAGTCACGGAGATTGTTCTTCTTCAGGTGTGTTTTGGTGAGATATTTCAAATACCTTTTGGAAAAAGGCACCTCAGAAGTTACGGGGTAATCTTGCTTTTGCTCCTTTCAGTTGTTACCACCCCTCCACAGAGATTTTCAGCTTTTCCATTCACTTTGATACTCTCTTGAAGAAAACTGCTCAAAATTGGCAGCATCCATGATACCATCTTCTACAGGGTGGGTGCAATCAAGGGTAAACTTCAGAACTTGCTTTATTTGCCCCCCTTCGCCACAAACTCTTTCACGGGTGCCATGGTGGCAGGAGAGGCAGAAAGGGCTCAGACTGAATCTTTGTACCCATTAAACAATAACTCCGCATTCCTCCCTTCCCCCAGCACCTGGGACTCACCATTCTACTTTCCTTTTCCTTTTTCTCTTTTTCTTTTTTTCCCCCAGTTTTATTGAGATATAACTGACATGATATTATATTATATAATGATGATTTGATAGTGTGTATATTGCAGAATGATTACTGCAGTAAGTTTAGTTAACATCCTCATATAATTTCAGAATCTGTGTGTGAGATGAGAACTTTTAAGATCTCTTAGTACTTTCAGATATATGGTTACTGTATTGTTTACATTAGTCACTGTGCTGTACTTTACATCCCAGAACTTATTTATCTTATAACTGGAAGTTTATACCTTTTGACTCCCCTCATGCTTTTGCCCACCCTCCACCCCCACCACTGGCAATCACCAATCTGTTCTCTATGAGTTCGATTTTTTTCCTTTTAGATTCGGCATATCAGTGAAATCATACAGTTTAATCTTTCCCTTTGACTTTACTTGACTTATCATAATGTCCTCTAGGCCCATCCATGTCATGAATGGAAAAAAAAGAATCTTTCTTTTTTTTGTGGCTGAATAGTATTCCTGTGTGTGTGTATGCGTGTATCACATTTTCTTTATCAATAATATTCTACTTTCTGTCTCTTGATCAGTCCAGGCTTATGTCACATAAGTGGAATCATATGGTATTTGTCCTTTGTTTCTGGCTTATTGTAGTTAGCAGTAATATCTTCAGGGTTCATCCATGTGGTACATGTGTTGGAATTTAATTCCTCTTTAAGGTTGAGTAATATTCCATTCTGTATTCCATAATATACCACATTTTATTTATCCGTTCAGTCATGGATTGTCATTTGAGTTGATTCACCTTCTATTGTCAGTAACACTGCTATGAACATTGGTGTACAAGTGTCTGAGTCTCTGTTTTTCTTTTCTCTCTCTCTTTCTTTCATTCGTTGTTTTTTTTTTTTTAAGAGTTCAGCTTTTTATTGAACATGTTATAAAAGAGATTTAGTCAAATAGACCAAAGTGCATACTGTCAGCCTCCTCAGGTTCTTCTTTCTATGATTCACTTTCTTTCCTCAGCTGAGGCCACAGTGGTGAAGGGGGCAGGTCCGCCACCCTTTGCAGATGAGACTCCCGTGTAGACAATGGCCAGAGTCTTTGCCCTCAAGCCTGGTCAGAGAGATTCATCATTTACTTTGGCTGTGTTGATGAGAGCATTGATTGTAACCTCCATAACCGTCACCTCCTCATTGTGCAGGAGGGCCCAGGAGATGCTGGTGAAAGTGTTGGACTGGCAGCTGCCAGGCTATTCACAGGATGAAGTGGAGGCTTTGCCCCAACATGGCCTTAGCTTCTTTGGAAGGACTACTTTAGCAGCAAATGCAGAAATGGCTCCCTGCTTTCATTTCTTTTAGGTGTATACTTAATAGTGGAATTGCTGGATCATGTGGTAATTTTGTTGTTGTTGTTGTTGTTGTTGTTTTTTAAGGAACAATGCTGTTTCTTTTTAAAGAAACATTTATTTCATTTAAATGGAAGTGCTAATAAGATCTATAGATCCTAAGCGTCCAAGTCTTTTTTTTTTTTGAAGATTTTATTATTTGTCAGAGAGGTAGAGAGATGGGGCAGGGGGTGGAGAGAGAGAACACAAGCCAGGGAGAGCAGCAGGTAGAGGGAGAAGCAGTCTCCCTGCTAAGCAGGGAGCCTGATGTGACACTTAATCCTAGGACCCTGGGATCATGACCTGAGTGAAAGGCGGACATATAACCCACTCAATCACCCAGGTGTCCCCCCCCCCTTTTTTTTTTGATAGAGAACGAGAGAAAGAATGCATGCATGAGGGTGGGGCAGAGGGAGAGGAAGAGAGAGAATCTCAAGCAAACTCCCCGCTGAGTGTAGAGCCTGAGGTGGGGTCAATCTCACAACCCTGAGATCATAACCTGAGCCAAAATCAGGAGTTGGATGCCTAACTGACTGAGCCACCCTGGTGTCCCTTAAGTGCCCAACTCTTGAATTTTGACAAACATATGTACTCATGTAATCATTACTCAGAACAAATTAAACGTCTTTCTCATCCAGAAAGTTTCCTCATGCCCCTTTCCAAGCAGTCCTCCCTTTGGTTCTCTAGGAGGACCCACTCTGATTTCTGTCCCTATAAATTAATTTTGTCTGTGCTTGAAGTTCTTACAGAGGGAATGAATAATACATACTGTTTAGCTTTAGTTATCTTTTCCTCCGTTTTTGAGATTCATCCATGTTGCTGTAATGTATCAGTAGTTTTTTAGTTTTTAATTTTTTTAAGATTTTATTTGTTTGTTAGAGAGAGAGAGAGACAGAGCACAAGCACAGGCAGACAGAGTGGCAGGCTAGAGGCACAGGGAGAAGCAGGCTCCCTGCCGAGCAAGGAGCCCGATGTGGGACTCGATCCCAGGACGCTGGGATCATGACCTGAGCCGAAGGCAGCTGCTTAACCAACTGAGCCACCCAGGTGTCCCAGTTTTTAATTTTTTTAAACGTGCTAATATTCCATTGTATGTCTTAATATACCAGTTATCCATTCTCTTACTGATGAACATTTGTGTTGTTTCCAGTTTTTGACTGTTATGTAAAAGCTTCTGTGAACATTCATTTATGTATTTTTTTGTGAGTGAGTGACATGTGTTTTAATCTCTCAACAGTAAGTACCTAGGGAATGAAATTGCTGGGTCATATATAAACTGTATGTATTAACTTTAAATGAGCCTGCCAGACTGGTTGCTATAAATTCTTTGGTACTCTCAGTCTTTTTCATATTAGACATGCTGGTAAATATGTTGTAGTATCTTATTATGACTTTAATTTGCTTTAAATTTATCACTGGTGATGTTGAATACTTTTTCAACAATACTTACTGATCACTTACTTTGTGAAAGAAATATTCAAGGCTTTTGCCTGTTTTGAAATTGGGTTATTTGTTTTCTTCTTATTGATTTGTAAGAATTCTGTACTGAGGATACAAGTTCTTTTGTCTGTTCTACATATTATGATTCATCCCCGACTGATTCTTTCCTGTTCACTTTCTTAATGCATATTTTGATGATTTTAATTTTTAGAAGTTTTCATTTTGATGAGGCTGATTTATGTTTTTTTCTTTTATGATTAATGCTTTTTGTGTCTTGAGAAATTTACCCTTAGTCACAGAGTTTTGTGCCCCCTCCTCTTCTGTACTGGTATTATAGAAATTAATTCTTTTTGTGAAGGAGGTATTTACTTTGATTGATGACACTTTTTTTTTTTTAAAGATTTTATTTATTTATTTGACAGAGAGAGATTACATGTAGGCAGAGAGGCAGGCAGAGAGAGAGAGGAGGAAGCAGGCTCCCTGCTGAGCAGAGAGCCTGACGTGGGACTCGATCCCAGAACTCTGGGATCATGACCTGAGCTGAAGGCAGCGGCTTAACCCACTGAGCCACCCAGGCGCCCGATTGATGACACTTTTTAAAAATCAGTACATAGCATGCATAAAAAAGTGCATAGATCATAATTGTATAGCCTCAATAAATTTTCACAGCATCCCAGAGGCCCTCCCTCCTGCTCCCTACTACTCCCAAATGTGGTTACTTATATCTGACTTAAAGTATGTGGATCAGTTTTGCTGTGCTTTTGAACTTAATATAAACAGAATCATTTAGTATGTACTTAAAAAATATCTTTTTGTATCTTTTTCATTTGTTATATAGTATTCCACTATAAGGCTATACCCTACTTTATTCAGTTTACTCTTTATTTGTTTGTTTATTTATTTTTAAGTTTTTATTTATTTCTGAGAGAGAGCAAGTGAGCACCAGAGGAGGGGCAGTGGGAGAAGGGAGAAGCAGCCTCCTTGCTGAGCAGGGAGCCTAATTCGGGGCTTGATCCCAGGACCCTGGGTTCACGACCTGAGCTGAAGGCAGATGCTTAACCTACTGAGCTACCCAGGTGCCCCTGTTCAGTTTACTCTTGATGAACATTTGGGATACTTTGATTTTAAGGTGTTATGCATAATGCTACAATGAAGTTATTTGGGTATACACATGTACTTAGGAGTAGGATTGCTTGGTCAGTGGAAGGATAGATTTAGGTTCAGTAGATATAAGTAAGCAGTTTCCAGATATGTTTAATCTCTTTTGTATGCATGTACACATGTGCATTTGTCTCCATGCATTTCTATAGGCATAGAAATTCCTTAAAAATAAAAAGTTCTCTTCTGCTTTTCCTATCATAGAAAAACCTTTAAATCTAATTTAATTTTGTGTTGCTAAGTTACATCTAGTTGACAGCACAAACACATTTTAAAATTGGAAAATCTTTAATGGTTGGGCAGAAACTTGGTGTAGTTTAATGAGTAACCATGAAGATTTGGGTTATAGCCCTGCCTCATTCATTAATTAGCTGGTGAAAGTGAGCAAATCACTTAGCCTCTGGAGTCTTAATTTCCTCATCTGCTGTGTTGGAATAGTCCATGAGGTATAGAACTTGCTAGCCTCAAAGGACCATTCAGTGGACTAGTAGGGGAGGAAAACACTTTGATGTGGATATATACGAAATATATATATAAATAAATTATATATTCTAATATATTCTGTGTACTTAGAGAATATAAGTAATTCATACGAATCAATATATAATAATAAAAATTTATTAATATAAATGGGGGGATACATACATACCCATGCATCCCTAAAAAGGATAAATATAATTGTTAAATTTTGATTTGAGTAAGTAAAATAGGATATGTAGTAAAACCATAATTGATTTTTTTTGGTCATAATTGATCTTTTTATATGACTTTTTCTTTCTTCCTCATCTATTTTAAGCTCACAAGAAGCAAACCAATTGGATAGGAAATAATTTAAGAATAATAACTTTTTAAAAGCCAGCTTCTGGCATTTATATAGGGTGAGTACTGACTTGGTCCTGTGTCCTCTTCCTTCTCCATCATCATTTATGAACAGAGTCGATGTTTCTGCTGATCCTGGACCTATTTGCCCTCAGATCCATTCCTCACCCTTCCCTTCTTTGCTGTGTCTTGTGAAGAGCTGACACTTGCAGACTTCTTTCCTTAACAGGCCTCTGTGTCAGCAGTTTCTGTCTGGGTTAGCAGGTGAGAGGAACTGGAAGGAGATTAGAGGGCAGGAGGAAGAACAACGTAGGGTTTTCCTCCCTTTATTTTTGCTTGGGGAAGTTGGAGGAGTGGGTGGTCTCTGGAAGCATCTCTTCTGTTGCTTCTGCCAGTCAGGCCATCTTGTTTTTAGTTTCTTCCTGGTACCTTCGGCCTTGGATACTGGTAGCAACATATTTCCTCCCCTTTTCTCTTCCAGTGGTAGATTTTTTTGCTCCCATGCTAACCTCTGATTTGCCCCACCATTCCCTGGTGGGCCTCTCATTTCTTTCATCACCCGTTCACTGCTTTGAAGTCGCTCTGTTTTAAATTCTCAAGTGGTTCTCATGTTCCCTTGTTAGACCCTGACTGATAGAAAGCTCAGATTGATAGTAATAAAAATGTCTTAAATTTACGTTTGTTTCAAGATTTGTCCTCTTTCTAAAAATTCTGGTATAGTTAACATACAGTGTTATATTAGTTTCGAGTGTACAGTATAGTGATTCAGCAGTTCCATATATTACTCAGTGCTAATCAAGGTAAGTATACTCTTAATCCCTTTACTTTTTCCCGTCCCAGCATGGTCGGTTTGCTCTCTGTAGTTAAGAGTCTGTTTTTGGTTTGTCTGTTTTCCCCCGCTTTGTTCGTTTTGATTCTTAAATTCCTCATATGAGTGAAATCATATGGTATTTGTCTTTTTCTGACTGACTTATTTCACTTAACATTATACTTTTTAGATCCATCCATGTTGCCGCAAATGGCAAGATTTCATTCTTTTTTATGGCTGAGTAATATTCTATGCACACATGTATAGACACATACACACACACACATACACACACCCCACATCTTCTTTATCAATCCATCTGTCGATGGACACTTGGACTGCTTCCATAATCTGGCTATTTTAAATACTGCAATAAACATAGGAGTGCATGTATTTTTTTGAATTCGTGTTTCCGTGTTTTGGGGGGTCAATACCTAGTAGTGGAATTATTAGATCATATGGTAATTCTGTTTTTAACTTTTTGATGAATCTCCATACTGTCTTCCACAGTGGCTGCACCAGTTTGCATTCCCACCAACAGCTCAAAAGGGTTCCTTTTTCTCCACATCCTCACCAACAATTGTTGCTTCTTGTGTTGTTGATTCTGACAGTTGTCAAGTGAGAGCTCATTGTGGTTTTGATTTGCATTTACCTGATGATGAGTGGGGTTAAGCATCTTTTCATGTATCTGTTAGCCATCTATATGTCTTTGGAAAAATGTTCATGTCTTCTGCCCATTTTTAAATTGGATTACTTTTGGGGTGTTAAGTTGTGTAAGGTCTTTATGTATTTGGATACCAATCCCTTACCAGATATGTCATTTACAAATATCTTCTTCCATTCAGTAGGTTGTCTTGTCTTCCAGTTTTGTTGGTTTCCTTTACTGTCCAGAAGCTTTTTATTTTGATGTAGTCCCAATAGTTTATTTTTACTTTTATTGCCCTTGCCTCAGGAGATTTGTTGTATCTTCCAATGTCTCAAATAATATATGGAAGTAGAAAAGTTATTATTAGTTCTGTTATAATATGAGGAAATTAGCATTTATTGAATGGCCACTTTCAGTTTTTTCATAATTTTCCACTGAAAATTATTATTATTTTTAAAGATTTTTTTTTTTTTTTTTTTTGTCAGAGAGAGAGAGCGCGCGTGAACACAGGCAGACAGAATGGCAGGCAGAGGCAGAGGGAGGAGCAGACTCCCTGCCGAGCAAGGAGCCCGATGTGGGACTCGATCCCAGGACGCTGGGATCATGACCTGAGCCGAAGGCAGCTGCTTAACCAACTGAGCCACCCAGGCGTCCCAAAGATTTTATTTATTTATTTGACAGAGATCACAAGTAGGCAGAGAGGCAGGCAGGGGAGTAGGGAAAGCAGGCTCCAGAGCAGAGAGCCCGATGTGGGGCTTAATCCCAGGACCCTGGGGATCATGACCTGAGCTGATGGCAGAGGCTTTAGCCCACTGAGCCACCAAGGCACCCCTGAAAATTATTTTTTAAAGATTTTACTTATTTATTTGAGACAAGAGATCACAGTCAGTGGGGATGGTAGAGGGAGAAGCAGATTCCTCACTGAGCAGGGAGCCTGATGTAGGACTTGATCCCAGAACCCTGGGATCATGACCTAAGCCGAAGGCAGACGCTTAACTGAGCAAGCCAGGCGCCCTCCACTGAAAGTTACTGAGGGAAAAATGGGGTCCCAGAGAAGTTAAATAATTTGCTATAGGTCCCGAGAAGGCTAGTACTGAATCAGGATGGGAATTCTACATAAAAAAACATGTGCTGTGTCTGCTCATCCTGGAAGAGATCCTTTATCAAAGAAGGCTTCATTTATGATGTACTTACAAAAGTGTTAATTGTTTTAGAAAATTTTTCAACTGAAAGTTCAAAGCACAATAACTTTCTGCTCAGCCCTCATATATCCAGGATGTTATTTCCTAGCATTAATCAAAGTGTAATATAACATTTGAGTTAGGGCCATTACTGAGAGAATTTGGCATCTAGGGCAAATTACAAGGGAGAAGGATTCTTACAGTTGTCACGTTTATTTGGTTATGTAGTTGTTTCACATAGAAGTCTAGTGTACCCTTAGAGGGGGAAGGAAAGAGGAGGGATGTCACAAAAGAGTAGAATGGGGTCAGGAGAAGAGAAGGGCCAAGGCAGTATGGTTGCCAGGTTGCCAGCCTTCCACCCACACTGCCTTGGTGATGACGAAAGGGCAGTGTGGGAACTGGAGATACGGATGAAGTTTTTGTACAATAGCTGAAAGACATCACCTTGTCTTCGTCTCATCAGCTGGCCCTCTGATCTCTGTGGTAATAGAGGCTCCTGAAGTGTAGCATCAGAGATGACCACAATTCTTCACTGTAAAATAGAGGAGGCTCGACTTTGCCTTTATTGTGCCTTTTTTTTAGAGGATCTTTTGTGTAGGTAATTCTCATAATACTTGTGAAAACATGTAGAAACTAGTACTCCTGTTTGTAGGGAATTGGAGTGGGCAATGATTTGGAATACAAGAAATTCAATTCACACATTTACAGGTAAATTCTAACTATAGACTCAAGATTCTGAGGCATCCAGAATTCCCTCATCTTTGAAAAATAACTAATAATACAGATAATAAAAATAGAACAACAGTTCAAACTTGTAGGACTTACTGTGTGCCAGAAATTGAACCTCTGTATATTGTCTTTCAATCTTCCCAACTCTGTGAGAGTATTATATTCCTTGACCCTCCTACTTAAAGATGTAACCTCTTACTCTGTACTCCTTGTCCCACTTCTCTTGCTTTTTTTCCATAGAAAAATATCACTCATATATATTATCTGTCCCTTCCGCTAGCACTCTCTGATTTCCCCCCAAATCTGTCCCCACCGATTTAAGGCAGGAGGTCAGCTTTGTTCACTTTTGTATCCCCAGTGCCTAGAACAGTACCTGGCACATGGTAGATACTCAGTGAATATTTGTTGAATGAATGAATGACTCTCTGTTTTATAGATGGGTTAACTGTATATTTCCCAAGATCATACAATAATAGGACAGTTATGGGGCACTAAAATGATTTCTAAAATCTCTGATGAAGGTAAAATTCTCTTAGCATTTAGACAAACTCTGTCTCCAGGAGTGTGAAATGACCGTTAAGACTTTGGATTTGATGATGCCTTCCCTTCTTCTAATCTCTAGGTCTTCCTTGAGCCTTTGGGCTCAAGCTGCCCTGCAAATTGAATATTTTTTTCTCCATTTTTCATCCAGGAAACGGAGAAAATTACTCATCTGTCATTGTGAGATTTTAATAGTAGCAAAACTCAGATTTGCTTTTTATGAATTTTTTCTACAGCTGAAACCTATAGAAGTAGTGATACTTCATGATATTTTGAACTCAGAGATATCAGTGTCTCCTACTCTTGCTCTTCAGAGGGTAGGTGACAGAGTGGTAGGCTGTACAAATAAGACTTAGCCCTAGATGACTCACTGAGCCACTAATCCCGGAACTACACTTACAGTGTAGCTCTCTACCCACTTTACATGCGTGTGTGCGCGCACACACCCCTTCACCCACACCCACCTCTAAGCTTAGTGATTTGTATGGCCTTTAATAGGAAATTTAATTCCAGAAGTGGTCAGGTGGAATGTAAATGGCTTAAGATCTGTTGACTGATGGGGCTTAAGGAAAGAGAAGGAAGGAAACAAAAGTCATCGAAGATCCTCAGATAGGTCCTTGCTGACTAGCAAGGTCCCACCCTGAGTATGGGTTACTGGAAGATGAGTCTGCTACTTAACATTTTGCCTTTTTTCCCTTCCTTCTGGCATAGAAAACCATAGCCGTACTTTCTTGTCATAATTTTATCTTATAAATTCCATTGATATTCCCTACTGTGTTCTGGCTCCACTGACTCTGGGTCACAGTAAGGCTTTTTTTCCTTCCTGTCATTTTATGGACCTATAAGTCTTAGGTTTTCCATTAATGTATCTTCTAAGGTTATGAAACAAATGATTGCAAATAATTAGAAATCATTTCCATCATGTTTCCCGCTATATTCTTTCTTTTACATTTTTGAGAGAGAGTATTTCAAATATGTATTAAAGTGCATAGAAAAACATGAACCTCCATGTACTGACTGGCCAGATTTAATAAATAAAAACATTTAGTCACATATCCTTTAGTGATTTTTATTTTTTTGATAAATTAAAGCATTAAAGAACTAAGGTCTTCCCCCACCCCTTTTTTAAGAGTGGGTTGTGGAGGGGCAGAGGGAGAGAGAGACTTTTTTTTTTTTTTGAAGATTTTATTTATTTACTTGACAGAGAGAGTGAGGGAGGGAACACAAGCTGGGAGATTGGAAGAGGGAGAAGTAGACTCCCTGAGGAGCATGGAGCCCAATGCGGAGCTTGATCCCAGGACCCTGGGACCATGACCTGAGCTGAAGGCAGACGCTAAATGACTGAGCCACCCAGGTGCCCTGAGAGAGACTCTTAAGCAGGTTCCACTCTTAGTGTGGAGCCGGATGTGGAGCTGGATCCCATGACCCTGAGATCATGACTTGAGCCAAAATCAAGAGTCAGGTGCTTAACCAGCTGAGCCATGCAGGTGCCCCTGAAGTCTCCTTTTTAAAACTTTCCTGCCTCCCCCTTCCTCACCACTGTTCTGAGTTTGGTGTGAATCCTTCTCTCTCTCTCTTTTTTTCTCCACAGAAAAGTAATTTCTTAATAAATTTTTTTAAAAGATTTTATTTCTGGGCGCCTGGGTGGCTCAGTGGGTTAAGACCTCTGCCTTCAGCTCAGGTCATGATCCCAGGGTCCTGGGATCGAGCCCTGCCTCGGGCTTTCTGCTCAGCGGAGAGCCTGCTTTCTCCTTTCTCTCTCTGCCTTCCTCTCTGCCCACTTGTGATTTCTGTCTGTCAAATAAATAAATAAAAATCTTAAAAAAAAGATTTTATTTCTTTATTTATATATAGAGAGAGAGCACAAGTAGAGTGGCAGGCAGAGGGGGAGGGAGAAGCAGGCTCCCCGCTGAGCAGGGAGCCTGATGAGGGTCTCGATCCCAGGACACTGAGATCATGACCCAAGCCGAAAAACAGCCTCTTAACTGACTGAGCCACCCAGGCGCCTCTCTTAATGAATTTTTACCCATATTTTTAAACTTTTGAATTCAAAGGGATAGTAACTTATTTTAGGGTTTATCATAAATCGTTTTCAGTGACTCCAATAGATTTTTTGTCATTGTTGCCTTCTCATTCCTGGGCAGCAGTGTATAATATTTTACCTTCTATTGCTAGGACTGTGTTTAACTATTTTTGGTCCTCTGATCTATCAGATAGGACATTAGATGTTGGTAATATTCCTGAAATACGCTTTAGAGAGTCATCTTATTCACCTTCAATAACCAGGGAGAGAGAAAGCAAGAAGAGACAAAAGATGATTTTATTTTTCTCAGGCCAAGTTGTGATCTGAGAAACTGATGTCAAGCCACAAAAACTGACGAGAAGCATATATTCAATGTGTAATAGTAGGACAAGTATCTTGTAGTTTAAAAATCTACACATTTATATGTGTATTTCGATGATATTCTTGTGGCAGCAGCATGAAGGATTTAATGTGATCCTGCAGTATGTCTCTAGTTACATGTGAGCACAATGCTTAAGGGGAAAATCTAATAACGATTGTGGTGTTTGTTTTGTTAAAATATGCTGCCCAGGTCAAGAGTTTCCAATTTTGGAGAAGCAGAACTGGTTAATACATCTCCACTATATCCGGAAGGATTACGAAGCATGCAAGGTGAGTGAGTATAACCATAGAGCCGTGAGAGGCAGGCCGAACTACCAATGTTTAGTACCAGCATGAATCTTAAAAGGTTTCTTTCTTTCGTTCTGTGATATTGTCCCTTTATTGTTTCCCTTCTCCTTTTTCCATTTCCTAATTTTGGCTTCTCTTCCCCTTTATTTCTTAAGAGCTGGGGATGGTCCTAGGTCCCATCCTTAACCCCTTTTTCTGCGCATTTCGTACATTTGCTCTGGTCTTCAGACCAAGCTGATGCCTACTGGCGCTTCACAGGCGTTTCAGGTTTAGCTTTTCTGTAGTTGAATTAATCTACTTTCCTCCAGACCTATTCCTTCTCTTGTACGCTGTTGCAGGGATAGGTGCCTTCATTCATCCATCTGTCTGTCAGAATCCCCTGACCCATTTTCCCTAATGTATTATAAATAATCATTACATTCTGGAGATCCTTGTCTATTATCTCTTGAAATTGTCCACTTTCTTCTCTCTCTAGGCCTTAGTTAATTTCCATCATTTTCTGTTTAAATCACTGTAAGAATCCTTATACTAATCTTGCCTCCTTTCCATCTGTTTTCAACAGTGCTCCAAAAATGACTTTTCTATAAAGCAAGTAGAATCAGGTTACTTCCTGCTTAAAACTTACCAAGATTCTCCCATTGCTCTCAACTTTTTTAGCATGGCATTTGAATCCTTTTTCTCCCTGACACTCTTAGCCACCCAGCTTCTCCTCCAATCCCTGCCAACACAGGATTTTAAAACTGTTGACTCCAGAAGGCTTTCCTTGATTCTCTTAAGTTAGACTCAAGAGTTCTTTGAACTCTTAGCTCATCCTGGGCTTAGCCTGTCACAGGAGGAAGAGAGAGCCTATATTTTGATATCAGACAGCCCCTGGCATCTACAGTGATGCCTGGAACTCTTTTCATATTTTCTTTAGCTTGCCTAGATTCTAGATGAGGGTTGGCAAGCTTTTCTGTAAGGAGCCAGATGGTAAATATTTTGGGCTTGTAGGCCACAGTCTCTGTTTCATATTCTTCATCTTCTCTTCTTTTTTTTTTTTTTATAACCCTTTAAAAATATGCAAACTACTCTTAGTTTGAGAGCTTTACAAAAACAGACTGTGTGTCCTAGATTTGGCCTCTGGGCCATAGTTTGCTGACCCCTGTTCTATAATAAGTAAACACAAGAGAGTTGAGATTTCAAAAAAATTCCAGACAAACATTATTAGTAGTTATTTGTATTCTATAGATTTCTTACATATCTCTTTGCTATGTCTACCTTTTCTTTTCTTTTTTTTTTTAATTTTTAATTTAAATTCAGTTTAGTTAACATATACTGTATTATTAGTTTCAGGGGTAGAATTTAGTGATTCATGAGTTGCATATAACACTCAGTGCTCATTATATCAAGTGCCCTCCTTAATTCCCATCACCCAGTTATCCCATCCCCCACCCAGCTCTCCTCAGCTTTCCTACAGTTAAGAATCTTACGGTTTGCCTCCCTCTCTGTTTTCATCTTACTTTTTTTTCCCTTTTCCCTGTGTTCATCTGTTTTCTTTTCCTTTTTTTTTTTTTTAAGATTTTATTTATTTATTTGAGAGAGAGAGCACAAGAGGTGGGGAGGGGCAGAGGGAGAGGAAAAAGCAGACTCCCCACTGAGCAGGAAGCCCAATGCGGGGCTTGATCCCAGGACCCTGGATGATGATCTGAGCTGAAGGCAAACATCCAACTGACTGAGCCACCCAGTTGCCTCATCTGTTTTGTTTCTTAAATTCTACATATAAGTGAAATCATATGGTATTTGTCTTTCTTTGACTTTTTTTGTGTGGCATAATACCCTGTAGTTCCATCCACAACGTTGCAAATGGCCAGATTTCATTCTTTTTGATGACGGAGTAATATTCTTTTTTTTTTTTTTTTAAAGATTTTATTTATTTATTTGACAGAGAGAGATCACAAGTAGGCAGAGAGGCAGGCAGAGAGAGAGAGAGGAGGAAGCAGGCTCCCTGCCGAGCAGAGAGCCCGATGCGGGATTCGATCCCAGGACTCTGAGATCATAACCTGAGCCGAAGGCAGCGGCTTAACCCACTGAGCCACCCAGGCGCCCGATGGAGTAATATTCTATTGTGTATATACCCCACGTCTTTTGTAATCATTCATCTGTCAGGGGACATCGGAGCTCTTTCCATAGTTTGGCTGTTATGGACATTGCTGCTATAAACAGTGGGGTGCAGGTGCCCCTTGGAATCATGTTTTGTATCCTTTGGATAAATACCTAGAAGTGCAATTGCTGGGTGGTAGGGTAGCTCTATTTTTAACTCTTTGAGGAACCTCCATTTTGTCTTCCACAGTGGCTGCATCAGTTTGCATTCCCAACAATGTAAGAGGGCTCCCCTTTCTCCACATGCTCACCAACCCCTATTGTTTACTAACTTGTTAATTTTAGCCATTCTTTCTGGTGTGAGCTGGTATCTCATTGTGGTTTTGATTTGTATTTCTCTGATGCCCAGTGAGGTAGAGCATCTTTTCATGTGTCCGTTGACCATTTAGATGTCTTCTTTGGAGAAATGTCTGTTCATGTCTTCTGCCAATTTCTTGACTGGACTTTTGTGTTTTGGGTGTTGAGTTTGGTAAGTTCTTAATAGATGTTGGATACCAGCCCTTTATCTGATATTTGTAAATATCTTCTCCCATACTATGGGTTGCCTTTTAGTTTTGTCGACCGTTTCATTTGCTGTGCAAAAGCTTTTTTATCTTAATGAAGCCCCAGTAGTTCATTTTTGCTTTTGTTTCCCTTGCCTTTGGAGGCGAGGGAAGTTGCTGTGGCTGATGTCAAAGAGGTTGCTGCCTCTGTTCTCCTCTAGGATTTTGATAGATTCCTGTCTTACAGCCTATACCTACCTTTTCTTAAAAACACCTCAAGACTCTGAACTACTACTCAGAAGTATTTTTCTTCCTCTTTCAGGCTGTTATCAAAGAGCAGCTTCAGGAGACTCAGGGCTTATGTGAATATGCTATCTATGTCCAAGGTAAGACATATATTTCTTCTCTTCTTGATAGAGAAATGCATACTTTGCCTAGGTTCTGAAAGAAGAGCAAACTACCTATGAACACTTCAAAGTCAAATGTTCTACAAAGGTCTTATTCAATATTATGTTGTTTGAAATCAGAACATAATTCTTATATGGGATTTGACCTCAGAAATGACTGTTTTTTTGTTTTTTGCTGCTGTCCTTCCCCCTATTCTCTAATGTCCAGCTAGTGTTTTCAGAGTAGGTGTTAGGGTCCCTGCCTCAGGCAGCAGCTTCAAGTCCAGAAGGGACTTCTGGAAGTTCTCCTTATGGTCAGGCTAAAAATTAGGTAAAAATGCTGAGGAAAAAATGATGAGGAAAGGCCTGAGGATTTTTTTTTTTTTTTGAAGAATAGAAAATATTTATTAAAACTTGTGTTCTAGGTATTCTACTGAGGCTCTTATGAATGGCCTTGTGCAGTTTTCTCAGTAAACCCTCAGAATGGCTGGTTACATTAGCATGTTATAGCTGAGACATAGAGATTAAGGGGAGTTAAGTCACTTAGCTAAAGGTTGCACAGCTTTTTTTTTTTTTTAATTAAATTAATTAATTTTCAGCATAACAGTATTCATTGTTTTTTCACCACACCCAGTGCTCCATGTAATCCGTGCCCTCTATAATACCCACCACCTGGTACCCCAACCTCCCACCCCCCCTGCCACTTCAAACCCCTCAGATTGTTTTTCAGAGTCCATAGTCTCTCATGGTTCACCTCCCCTTCCAATTTCCCTCAACTCCCTTCTCCTCTCCATCTCCCAGTGTCCTCCATGCTATTTGTTATGCTCTACAAATAAGTGAAACCGTATGATAATTGACTCTCTCTGCTTGACTTATTTCACTCAGCATAATCTCTTCGAGTCCCGTCCATGTTGCTACAAAAGTTGGGTATTCATCCTTTCTGATGGAGGCATAATACTCCATAGTGTATATGGACCACATCTTCCTTATCCATTCGTCCGTTGAAGGGCATCTTGGTTCTTTCCATAGTTTGGCTTGAGGATTTTTTATAAGGGTCTTAGGATGAAGGGAAAAGGCCTAGAGGTATAGAGGGTAAGGCAGAGAACAGATGAAATTTATCAGAAACCGAATATAGCAGCCACTGACTGAAATTTTACTCTATAGCATCTTCAGTTTTCCTAGGAACTCCCCTTTTGATTCTTTGGTGTGATGAATGATTTTGTTTACCACTCACTGGATTGGCAGCCTTAAGATTAACCTATGGTTTTCTGACGTAATTGGTAAGATATTGACACATCTAGGACATCATGGCAAAAAAAAAATCTCTTTTATTTCCAGTAGTACAAGTTTCAGACTCTCAGCACCTCATAATACTTAAACATATAAATTCTTTCAAAAATTTAAGCCTGGGAAAAATTACTGATTCAGAGTGGTTGCTATACTGAAACCAAGTCTAACATACTAGTGCATTCACAGCCAGAATCTCCCTGATTGCACTTGCCCTGTTTGGGTATACTCTGGAAATCGATAGACGGAAGTCTGAATTATCATGATAGAGTGTTTGATGGGGAAGCCAAGGAATGTCCTTAGTATGAAGAATTTGTAGGATAATTTGCAAGGCACCTCATTATCTGCATGGTGGATAATGAGAATGGAGGAGCAGGTAGGTTTGAGATATCTTATTTAAAAAAAAAGTTTTAGATTGTCAACCACTTTGCTATTTGTTTCAGCCTACCTGAGGGTATAGGGTTTAGGCCTATCTGATTGTGTTAAACTAAACAAAGGATTTCTTTGGTATGTTTTTTTAATTCCCTCTTCTCCAATTTTTCTGATACCAGACTCTTTTCTCCCCAGAATATGATGGTTTTTGTGTGTGTGTTTTCTGTCTCTTGGCAGCATTAATATTTCGCTTGGAAGGAAACATCCAAGAATCTCTAGAACTCTTTCAGACGTGTGCTGTTCTCAGCCCTCAGTGTGCCGATAACCTCAAGCAGGTGGCCAGATCTTTGTGAGTATTTGCTGCCAGCAAGCCCCGGCGCAGTCACAGAGAACACTGTAGAGTGCGTTCCCAGGCAGGGGCTGCTTCTGGCCGCCTGAGCAGCTTGATGCAGAGAGGGAGAATTGTTCAATAGGGAGACTAGGATCCACTTTAAGAGCGGACTGATTTTGAAATTTGAGAAGATGAGTTAACAATGAGTATTTCAAACATTGTATGGTGTAGTGTGATGATGGGGGAAGACTGATACTGTTTATCGTACAAGTGGTGACATCTTGTTCCTTCAGTCCCCTTATGCTGCTGGCATCCGTAGCATTTTTTGCATCTGCTGTTCCAACACAGTAGTGTTGTATATAGTATACAGCATTATTATATAAAGTATTTATTATGTATATTATTATACAGTAGTATAATACTTGACATAGTGTTTGTGAGTGGATGCCCTGACAGCTCCTGGATGCAAGCAAACTCCAGTCTTCATAAGCTGTTAGGTATACTGGTAGTTTTTCTTTCTTTCTTTCTTTCTTTTTTTTTTTTTTTTTTAAATATTTTTAAATTTATTTAACAGACAGAGATCACAAGTAGGTGGAGAGGCAGGCAGAGAGAGAGGGGGAAGCAGGCTCCCCGTCGGGCAGAGAGCCCGATGTGGGGCTCGATCCCAAGACCCTGCGATCATGGCCCGATCCACAGAGGCTTAACCCACTGAGCCACCCAGGTGCCCCTACTGGTAGTTTTTCAATTCTGGAGCCATAAGGTGTCCCATGGGGTTCCCACCCCAACTTTCTTACCTACTGTCATTCATCCTTGCACTGTCTTTGTGTAGAGGCCCAGATTGCCTTTCCTCTCTTTAGAATTGTGATCAATATCAAGGCAAAAGATTTAGTCTTGGAAGGGAAGGGGATGTCCCTTAAGTAGATGGTGGTGATGAATGCTGGCAGTCCTTGCTTAACTGGTATATATACTTTAGCTTCTTTCTTTTTTATTCTATGTTGGTGGTACATTACAGAAAATAAATTACATAAGACTTTCACTAAAATTGGTGTAGAGACCAAGAGCCTGGGACAGCAGTCAGTGCAGCTTCTACCAAAAGAGCTTCTGTTATTGACATATGCCAGCCTCATTGGCCAGAATAGCACAGCCAGCTAAAAGGAAAGAGGCTTGCAGAATTCTCTCCTGGTTGGAACATAATGAGGGACTAGTGGAGTTAGTCCTGTATTATTAGTCCTAGGTAATAGGGAAGAGGCTTGCAGAATTCTCCGCAAGGCTGGAATATAAACCAAAGGAGAGACTAGTGGAGTTAGTCCTGTAAAAGCTTCAAGTTAATTCCAAAAAATGTATCTCTTCCACAGATTTCTTTTGGGAAAACATAAAGCTGCCACTGAAGTCTATAATGAAGCAGCTAAACTTAACCAGAAAGATTGGGTAAGTGGAGAACTTGAATGTCTTTGTCATCAGTGGTGTGCTAATGGTTCCGCTTGTCATAGGCTGTCTTTTGTTACTGTTACTAAATACCTACATGCCTGAAATACCTTTATTTTATCCTCACACTTGACTGATGGTTTAACTAAACGTAAGATCAAAAATCATGTTGCCTCATAACTTAGCAGACATTGCTACTTGATTTTATGGCAGTCTCTTACCAGTCTGATTCTTGTTGATAACTCCACTTTCCTCTCTAGAAGCTTCAAGGATTTTCTCTTTATCATTGGAGTTCTGAGTGGTCTAGAAGTGTTTCTTTTCTTTTTTTTCCCCCTTATCTCTGGACCCAGTTGGCTTTTCTCTAAGGATCTTTGCCCCCTTTGGGGTCAGGGAAATTTTGAGTAGTTCTTTGATTTTTTTTTTTCCTTCTCCTCCATTATCTGTCTGTATCAGCAATAAAAATTTTTACTAATCATTGGCTTTACCAATTAGGGGTTTATTTTTTCTCATGAAACAGATCCAAGTGAGTAGTTGCTTGGTGGTCCAAGGATGTCAGGGCTGCAGCTTTTTCTTCATGGTCACAAGGTGTCTGCTGCAGTGCTAAGATCACATCATCATTCCAGGCAGGGAGAAAAAGGAAGCAACAAGGAGACAAAGACATGTCCTGTATTAGGAACGTATAGCTTTCCCAGAATTCCCCAACAGACTGCCACTTGTGTGATGGCACAAGTGACCCCTTTAAGGAGGGCTGGGAAGTGTAGTTTTTACATTGGACACACTGACACTGTAAACAAAGTTCAGGTCTTATAGGAAGGACAGTAAGGAGAGTGCATATTAAGCAGCGGCAGGTGCCACACTGTTTCCCCCTGTATTCAGTGTGTTCTGTACTTGTTCCCTGTGGCTCTTGGATTGCACGTGTTCTCCCTCATTGTCTTTTTGCTGTACCTTCAAGGACATAGTCTCTCCATGTCTCTGACTCTTGAAGTTTTGTTCTGTCTTCCAGCGTTATCTTTTCCTTCCTCTCTTTGTTTTGGTTCTTCTTTCTCAGGCTGTTGGTTTCCACCCCCCCCCACCCAAGTAGCTGAGGACTCTTGGAAAGACCGATCTGTGTGTGAAGGATTTGATTGGTTAGTATGAAGAGTGAGCATGGAGTTCCCTACAGTTCTTATGGCACTATTACTTTTGAGAAGTTTTAATTTGTTGGTCACTTCTGTAGGTCTGAAGACAGGGAAGCCACCAAGTACTTTATGGCTAAAGGCCAAAGTGAAGCCACAGTTAAGGGAAAATTCATTTACTCTTTCATTCATTTAGTCATTCTTCCAACAAATGAGCGTCTGCTACATGATAGGCACTGGGCTATGCCTTAGAGATGCAAAGATGGATTGGTGGATTATGGGATAATCACCTAGAACAGGAAATACAGGAAGGAAGAGAAGGCAGTTTTGGGAGAGGAGGATGATAGCCAGTCAGAGCTAAATCCTGTCTGTAAGATTATGGACATAAGTTTTAGCGTCTGGTAGGATATCTAAATTGAGATGTGTCCAGTGTATGCCTGGATACAGAATCTGAAACTCAAGTGTTCCGGGCTAGAGATATACATTTTGGAGTCAACAATATAAAGGTGATGACTGGGGCACCTGGGAGGCTCAGTTGTTACGCTTCTGCCTTTGGCTCAGGTCATGACCCCTGGGTCATGGGACTGAGCCCTGAATCGGGCTCTGTCCATACGATGATCCAATCCATACTCCCATCTTCCCCACTTCACAAAATACCAGCAGAACATCCACAAACGTTTCAGTATGTATTTCTAAGGGATAAGGTCTTTTCTTTTTTTTTTTTTTTTTAAAGGAACAGAGTGATGAATCCATGGTGATTCTGTCTACCTTTATGTATAGTTAAAATTCTCCTGAAGATTTAGACCTAAAAAAGGACAAAGTATCCTAGTACTAATACTTTGTCTTAAGTTAGGCAAACTACTTAACCTCTCTGACCTTCAGTTTTCTTACCTCTCATATCAGAGTCGTTATACCTGTGTTTCAGGTTTGCTGGGGAAATTAAAGTAATAATATGTGAAAACCATCTGGCACAGAGCCTGATGTGAAGTAGGTACTCCATCAATGATCCCTATTTTGTTGTTATTTTAGGGGACTTAGAACACATTGTAAACCATTTGTCTCTGAGCCCTGGGGTCTGTGTTTCTTCCGACAGGGACACTTCTGGGTCTAAATGTGCTTCCACACCTCTCCACTACTACTAAGAAGTCTTCACTGCTTCCTACTTTCCTCACCTTGCTTCCCCCTTTCTCTGAAGCTACTGCAGATAAAGGGAGATTCAGTACAAGGGAACTTAAGAGACTCTGTATAACTCAAGGTCAGGACATGCAGGCTTATCTTTCAGGGAACTGGACCTGGACAGCTGTCACTCACCAGCTACTCTGCATTTCTGCTTGTTTTTCTTTCTGTAGGTCAGCATCTGGCAAACTTTCTGTAAAGGGTCTAATGAATATTTTAAGTGTTGTGGCTTCATATAGTCTCTGTTGCAGCTACTTTAAAGCCCTAGCGTGAAAGTTCTGTAGGCAATGTGTAACAAGTGGTTGTGGCTGTGCTCCAGTAAATCTTCATTTATAAGAAAAGAAGAGGATGGATTTGGCCCGTGGGCCAACGTTTGAAGACTTCAGCAGACTGGCTCCAATGACATGTATTCTGCCTCAGCGGCCTCCAGAGGTGGTGTCAGTTCCCGAGCCCACATCACCTCGTCAAGTCCCAGATTCCTAGGAGAAGGAATCTGGTCGGCACACCAATGTGTGCATGTGCGCACGCGCTCACACACACACACACACACACACACACACACACACCTTTCATGGGTGGGAGCAGGAGCTGTGGGCAGTCTCTTCGGAGAAGAGGGCAGGGGGCAGCTCTTAGAGAAGAAAGGCCTAGGGCTGCGTATGTATCGCTAGGATCCAGGAAGATCACCTGTTTATTCTGCTTTTATCTCTTATAAACTGAGTTTTTAATATTAACCCATTTTGTAGAATTAAATGTATCTAAGTACGAAATCTAGTAAAAGAACTAACTATAGTGCCATTTAAAATGTCAGTTTTGCTGGACAGTAATAGTCCCTAGATGCCTATTGTATCACTCTGTTAGTAACTGTGGAGTTTCACACCTATGCTGTTTTACTTTCTTTTGTGTGTAGGAGATCTGTCACAATCTGGGAGTCTGCTACATTTATCTGAAACAGTTCAGTAAGGTAATGTGTGGGAATGGTGGTGGCAGTTGAGCGCCGAGCTGGGGCGCCCACCAAGGGGTCGCCTGTTGCAGGGGCGCCGTCGCTCGCGGTGTAGTACTCCTGAGAAGTGCTTGTAGAGATTTTGGCAGCCAAAATTGAAAGTGCCATACGTTTATCCCCATACTTATTCTCATTTTTCATCCATCTGTTTTTCCAGGTTTTTTTTTTCATTTCTGATTTTAGCAAGAAAATGACAAACTCTAGAAATATTATGAGGGAATGGCAATCGAATCACTTCTCTCCCCTCTTCTCTTCTATCCCTAGTGTGATTTTCCAGTATAGAAACAAATGTTCAGTAAAACTTAGATATCAAAAGTGAACCCTTTGGTCTTAAAAATGTAATCATGATTGTGTGAGCTATCTTACTGTCTGACAGCAAATGATTTCAGTTTTTAAGATTACTGGAAATGAATTTAAGTTTTAAGTGGATTTGATTTCTGACAGTTACCATTTTTAATGTTACTTTCCATCTAAGAACTTATATTTTTTGTGGGTCTCCTTGTTTCCTGAGCAGATCCACAGTGTTACATGCTTGCTTAGGAGTGTTTTCTCCTCAGAGAATATTCCAAGCAAGTACATTTCTATTCATAGGATTATTCTGAGCCAGGGGAGAGGTGGGATTAGTCTTTGGTCAGACCTGTACTGATTAGGAGAATTATATTTAGATTTTACTGTAAGGCTGACAGAGCAAATATAATACTTGACATTGATGTAAATACTTGTTGAATCAAATAATGACTTAAATTCTTTTAGTCATAGATTAGGATAATCTTCCAGAGCAAGGGGTTTGTTTTGTTAGCTCTGGTATCCCTACCTAGAATAGGTACTGAATGGATACATGTTGAATGAATAAATGAGAACAGTCCTTTCATTCATTTATCAAAATACTGGTGAGGAAAATGAGGTCCACCCAGGGGAAGGTTGTGGAGTTGGCCAGCGGTGCAGCTGGGATGGAGTTCGGGGCAGTGTTCTATTCTGTACTCTGACACTCCTTTGAATTAGGAAGTATGAGTCATGGGTGTGGGTATCAAGAAGCAGAAGACACTCAGAAAGGTTAGTCATCTTGTATAAAAAACTCTCCCTCATGGCTCCAAAGGCAGACACCTCATGTTGCCAGCTGTCCTGTCAGCAAGCGGTTTTGGTATGTTTTAGGGGTTTTGGGTAGTGGGAGCTGTCTGCTGAGATGTCATGTTCCTGCCTGAGTACAGGGGGAGCTCTTTCTGATAGCCACACCAAGCCATTGTCCTTTTGTGGTAGTGATTTGGTTCTCTTTACTCCCATCAATCTTGTCAGGCACAAGAGCAGCTGCACAATGCCCTCCATCTTAACAGGCACGATCTGACTTACATAATGCTGGGGAAGATCCACTTGCTAGAGGGGGACTTGGACAAGGCCATCGAAATCTACAAGAAGGCAGTAGAGTAAGTGTGTCTGTTTTCTTTAAGGTGATGAGAAAATCAATGGGAGCAGACCTAGGAACCCCCAAGCTTAAGACTGAGTATGGGTTACTGTGATGGATTCCTAATTATGTAAGTTAGAGTAAAACTCGAGCTAAGGTTCGAAGCTCCCAGAGGCTTGCTTACATAAAGAAGGCGTTTGTTTCTCACCTGTCAGTCTGGCTAGTCTGCCTAGCTGGACAGCTTTGCTCCACAAGATCAATCCGGGATCCAACATTCCTCCAATTGTTGCCTTCACCTGTATGGTTGAAGCTACTTAAGGTAGATCCATGGTCCAGGCTGTGGTGAGGGGCGGTGGTAGAGGAAACCACTGAGTTAGCAGCTCAGACTATCTTAATGGTTCAGAAGTTGCACACCTCATTCCTGCTCATATACCATGGTTCATGAGGTAAGGCGGCCACTAGCTTCAAGGGAGGTGGGTACACATGTGCGTAGGAGGAAGGAGCGGATAGATTTTGCAGTCAGCTGGTAGTCTGCCATTGTGGTTTTAAACTTTATAGCAGATCTTGTTTCCAGAGACACTGGGGTCAGAAATCTCTTGATTCACTAATAAACATCACTGGGGTCAGAAATCTCTTGATTGACTAATAAACATGTGGCCTTTATTAGCATGAGACCAATATCTTGTTTTTGTTTTTGTTTTTTTTTGTAAACATCATGAGGGTAGGCCAAATCCCTGTTGATAATGGAATGGACTCCTTTTCCAGGATGGTGTTCAATGTTTCTTCTCTAGGGACACATACTGTTTGTCTTGTCTTTTTCTTTTTCTTTTCTTTTTTTTTTTATTTTTTTTATTTTTTTTTGTCTTTTCTTTTTTGTATAGGGTCGTTTGTTTTGTCACTTAACAGGATGTGTGGCCACAGTGTGTAATTCCTGATAATAAGTCTCTGAACTAAACTTAGGATTCTGTTAGTTACCTTTGTTTTCTACCATAGCAGTCACTTTTCTGATCATACCAGTTGCAACACTCTTCTGAATTTTTTTCAACCACATTTTGTGTCTAAAAAGATAAAAATCCCTTGGTTTGGGGCATGTGTGTGGATCAGTTGGTTAACTCATAATTTCGGCTCAGGTCATGATCTCACGGTTGTGAGATGAAGCCTCTCGTTGGGCTCCCCACTCAGCAGGCAGCCTGCTTGAGAGTCTCTCTCTTCCTCTGTCCCTCTCCACTCTGTGCTCTCTCTCTCTCTCTCCTTTTCTTTAACAAATGACTTGATTTGTTATGCTACAAAAGATTTGTCAGCAAGAGGCTAAGTTTACAGGGACAAGTAGGAAGGAGCTCCTGTAGCATATTTTAAGCTTCTATGGTGCTGGATGGAAGTCTTGATCCCCAACTTCTGCCTTTTAAGGTTGTCTCTTCGAGATTAGCTCACAGAAATCTGGAGGGTGTCATTCTTCCAGGGGCTCATCAAGGACTTAAGTCAATAAAATTCCCAAGGGAAAAAGGGGACAGCTGAACATCTGGAACATCGCTGAGAATGGAGACCATTGCTTATGACCCATTGCTATAGAGACAGTAGTCACATTTTGGTGGGGACCAAGGGGGCTGCCACCAAAATCAAAGAAGTTACATAATTGGTTTGTGGGAGGGAGGTGATCAAAGTGGATATTTGCTGTGGCAGAAAGTGAAGGGCAGATACTCGATTGAACTGAGTAAGCCCTGGCCAGCTCAGGCGCCTGCTGGCTGGGGCTTTGGCCCCTCTGGTCTGATATCCCCCTAGGTAACCAGTGCCCCACTCATTCCTTATAAGCAGGAGGTGCTGCTCCTTGCCTTTTGGCATTTTCACTGTTGAAACTGCTGATGGTCCTACAGACAGAACAGCTCAGCTCAGTGTGGCTTAGGTTTTATGACAAAGGCAAGGATCAGTGAGGGACTGGGGAAGCAAATCATCTTTTACTTAAGTCAGTGTTTACTCTCCAAAGCCAAAGGCTAATTTTTTTCCTTGAGCTGGTTTGTATTTTCCTTCTTTTTTTAGTTTGGTTGTTTAGTATGGCTTTTTGTTTAATGTGGAGAGCAGAGCATTAGGGCCACTGGGATGTTAAACACACAGAAAACTGCTGGCATTGTCAGTACAGTGAGGCCAGAAAAACAAAACCACAATCGCCGCCCCCAAACCTATGAGAGGGAACTGGCTACAACTGTGTGTTTCAGACGGACTTGATTCGTGGAGCGTCAGTCTTGAATTGTGTCAGTATAATCAGGATAGTCACAGCGAATATTCCATAGGTGGTTCTTAGGACTTTGGCCCTGACAAAGGAGTCTGGATTCTAAGTCCTGTTTCTTTCTTGCTGAGCAGTCGGTCTTGTAGCTGGGGTTGAGAGGACCGACTTTTGAAGGAAATTCCCAAATCAGCTTCAGGAATTTTCGTGGGGAGCAGAAGGTGCCAGGGTGACTCCAGGTGCGGCGTCAGCGGGCAGGGGTCTTGGTGTGTTATACGCATCTTGTTTTCCTCTGAGCACTCCGTGTGGGTCCATGTGTTGCAGGTTCTCGCCAGAAAATACGGAACTTCTCACAACTTTAGGACTACTCTATTTACAGGTAATGAGATCTCTATTTATGTTAGAAATGCTTTTGGATTTGTATGGATTGTGGCATCCCTGTGCTTTGTTTTTACTTTAACACATTCTGCTGAAGGTCGTAGGAAGCGCATGAACCTCCGTCTCCGCATTTGATACTGTTTGCTAAAGGAATCACTTTTCTGCATTCGAATCAGGCAAATCAGTTTGTTCGAGGCTACTGCCATTGTAATTCTTACACATGTAAGGAAAGGGTAGAGCAGAGAACTGGTGGAGGGTGGGGAGCTGGCATGTGTTCCGGCAGGAGAAGCTGGGAGGCAGGTGAACACCTGCAGGGCTGGGGCTAGAGGCCACTTACCTTGCTGCCTCTGCCCACCAGGTCCTCTGGGAAAGAGGCGGCAAAGCATTGTCTAGAATAAGAAATCTCCTCTACCCTCCGCATTTCCCCACGTGAATGGCTTTTTTATTTTTTTATTACTTTTTTTATTATTTTTTTTATAGTGCCTCCACTTCTCTGTACCAGCCTGCAGCCTGGTGGGGACCCCTGAGGCTCTTGCCCTGTCTCACCCACTCCATGCTCCTCCAGTTCTCTGCTCAGCTGCCGACACAGCCCCCCCCCCCCCACCGCTCTGCCTCTGGGGTGGCCTTTCCATCTTTTGTTTTTCTTGAAAAGGAATCAGGAGCTTAACCCCGGACATTCCTAGCTTTGGCTTGGAGGCTGCCCCCCCCCCCCCCCCCCGCCACACCCCACCAGGGATTGAGGCTCACCGGCCCATTTCCTGCCAGGGAAGCGTTGTTGTGGAACACCGGAGTGCACCAGAGGCGGCTCTGGCGCATAGATACTTTGACCTTCAGGGACAAATCAACAAATAGTTTTTTTTTTAAGCTGGTATCTGTAGCTCTTTTTTTTTGCCATGACAACCAAAAAGCATGGGTGTCGCTGTTTGGGGTGTGGTTGGCCAGACTGCTATCTCCCCCCAATGTAATTCTCTGGTTTGCTTTTTCTCCAAGCTCGGCATTTACCAGAAGGCATTTGAACACCTTGGAAATGCACTGACTTACGACCCTACCAACTACAAGGTATTGTAGGCTGTCCAACCCCCGAGCCTTCACACAGCTGCTCCCACTGCTGCCAGAGGTGATCTGGCCCTAGAAAGCATTTTGGATACCTGAGAAATACCTGTTTCAAATTACAAACAGATATGGCCCTTCTTGATGAACATATGGTAACATACGGTAAAGTTCGTGCTCTGCTTATTTTCTATGAGCGCACATTTGCTGTCGCAGGCCTGTCGTGCAGACAGTGAAACTGTCACGCTGGTGAAGTCCTTGTGTTACTCAGGAAATGAGCAGAGTCTCCACACTGCTGTCCGAGGAGACTCTGGGGAAGTGACTTCTGGGTTCTTAATGAATTTGTGAGGACAACTCTTGCCCAGGTAGGACTTTGGGGCTGAGACTGTGCAGTGGATGAAAGTTGCGGAGGGAGATGCAGCAAAACAGGCTTTGAAGAAGGGTGCTGACCTGGCCTATCTTTTCCATCATGGGACGCATGGTAGGCTGAATCTGCCAGCGCCTGCCAGACCTTTCCTCCGAGAAATGAGAGGGGGGCGGGGCTGCGAAGGCCTCCGGCTGACCCCCCTGGGTGGTGCCAGAGGAGCTGGACCTTAAGTGGCCAGACAGCAGTTTCTGGGTTGTCTGGAGCATTTGGTGTACCAAGTAGGGGCCTGGGGAGCAGATGAAAGGCTGTTTCGCTGAAAGTGCCTTGACTCTGAAATACTGACTTCCTGGACTAGAAATAGGAACAAATGAGCCAGGGCAAGTCACTGACATTTTTTTTCTTTTCTTTTTCTTTACTGTGCCAAAGAAAGCCAGGGGGCACAGGGACATTCCTCCCAAGCATCTGTCCCGAGAGCCTGAATATATTTTCTATGTCCTGGAAGAAGTGTGGAGTCCTGTCCTTGCTGATGGGCCTGCTGAGTACACCCAGAACCACCACTTCACTGCGAAAGGCTTTGGGGAATGGCTCAATTACCAGCTTTTCATGTTGTTTTCAGGCCATCTTGGCGGCAGGCAGCATGATGCAGACCCATGGGGACTTTGATGTTGCCCTCACGAAATACAGAGTTGTAGCTTGTGCTGTTCCAGAAAGTCCTCCACTCTGGAATAACATTGGAATGTGTTTCTTTGGCAAGAAGAAATATGTGGCAGTGAGTGTCTCCCCATCTTCCTTGTTTGTGTTCATAGAGGCAGTTCCTGGGGCTGCCAGGCTTGTCCCCGCTGCTCATCGAGTACCCCTCTCCCTGCAGGCTATCAGCTGCCTGAAGCGAGCCAACTACTTGGCTCCCTTTGATTGGAAGATTCTGTATAATTTGGGCCTTGTCCATCTGACTATGCAGCAGTATGCGTCGGCTTTCCATTTCCTCAGCGCAGCCATCAATCTCCAGCCAAAGATGGGGGAGCTCTACATGCTCTTGGCTGGTAAGAGACATTTGTGGGGAGAGCCCCCCCTGTAGTCTGTGATGACGGAAAATGATCTAGAATTATACGAGGCCAGTGGTTATATGTCCCGTAGAAGCTATTGCCTCACAGATCCCATTGGAGCCTAGTTGAGTGCCCTGGAGCTTGAAAAAAGACAGAATATCTGGTTTCTTCTAGCTTGGAGATGTTTCACTCAGAGACCAACAGGTTAAATCAAGATCATTCCTAGTTCATCTTTTACCAGTTGTTTTCCCTGACTGGACAGTTTATTTACAAATAGAGAGAGGGAGAAACAGAGTCCAACTAAGTTCCAGATACCACTGAGTGTTAACAGTTTGGGCTTTAGGAAGGGTCCTCCTTCCACTACGTACTGGTTAGAACTCACAGTAGAGAGGGAGGATCACGTAATTAAATAACCAATGAATATTAAGTATTGGTTTTATTATCATTACATAATTGGTCTGTTGTTATTTAATTACTAATATTCTTTCTGGGGGTATTTCTCCACATACAAGACTTACTAAATGTAAGCCCAAAAGCATTTTCCATATTCTCACTGACAGTGTGGTCTTCTGGTGATTTTTTTTTAAAAAGACTTTTATTTATTTATTTGACAGAGATCACAAGTAGGCAGAGAGGCCGGCAGGGGGTGGGGGGAGCAGGCTCCCTGCTAGCACAGAGCCCCATAGGGGCTTAATTCCAGGACCTGGGATAATGACCTGAGCGGAGGGCAGAGGCTTTAACCCTCTGAGCCACCCAAGCGCCCCCTGGTGGGTTTTTAAAAATCATTATTGTGGGGTTTCCTCTTTTTTATAAGAGGAAGGTTGCCAAAGCAAATTGAATGGTTCACTGTGGGTTGCCTGAATACTAAGCGAGCTCCATTCTGATGGGGATGCAGGAATGGGAACAGACAGCCCTACTGTAAGGCACGAGCAGCATTTCTGACTTCACAAAGTAGAATTCACTGGCACAGTGTGGCCGAGGAGCCGGGAGCAAGTCGTGCAGCCTGGAATGGCAGCGTGGGCGCAGCAGGTGTGTGTGGAGCGCAGTGAGGGGGTGGTCAGGAGAGATGGTCTGGGGCCACATCACAGATGGCATGAGTGGAATGCCTTTGGGTAAAGGACTTTGGCCTTTATTCTAGAGGCTGAGGTTTTCCAGCTGTATTCCTAGGCCTCTTTTGTGTTCAGTGGAAGTGAATGCAGGGCTGGTGGGGGAGTGGAGTGGGCCTGTCTTCCAGACAGCTGTTTCCTTTGTTTTATTGAACAGGCTTCCAGATAATACTGATTAAAAAGGAGATTGTGTTCTGTTGCCAAATGAAAGTTAAAGATCATGGTTATGGGTGATGGCAAACCAGTGAGGATTCTTGTCAGATGGTGACATGGGCAGCTTTGGGGCTGGTGGAGACACTGCTGTGGGGATAAAATGGCAAGCCTGAAACAACTTGCACCTTAACAAGGGCGGTGTCAGAAAAGAAAGTGCAACAAACAGGATTTGGAGGCCTCAGCCACTGCTGACTGTGGGGAGGGGTCGTTGAAGCCAATGACACAGGGGCATCCAGGCCAAGTGACAAGTGACTGCTAGTGGTGGCCCTAGGAGCTGATAGGGCAAAGGGGGGTAATAAATGAACAGTGGTCTTGAAACATTCCTTGTGTTTTCTCTGCTGGGCTTTTCAGTCACGGTGCCCACTTTCTCTGTTGCAGTGGCTCTGACGAACCTGGAAGATCCGGAGAATGCCAAGAGAGCCTACGCAGAAGCCGTCCGCCTGGACAAGTAAGCTGCTCTGTTGGGAGTGGTCGTGGGGGCGGGCTGGACTCTCCGAAACCACCAGGTGGCGCCACAGCCCCGGTGTTGATCTTGCTGCCTGGCTGCAGAAGGACGTGGGCCCTCAGCACGCTGTGGCGGCTCTGCTGGAACGGACACGGCCTCCAGCCCTGAGTCTGCAGTCAGGAGCCAGAGAAGGCGCTGGCAGTGGGCTTGGGCTGCTGACAGCCACGGGCTGGCTGGAATAGCAGATGAGGCTCTGAGCTTAGTTTGAGATAAACAACTCCCGGGATTCATTCCACCGGCAGTGGGCTCAGAAATCCCCTTTTCAAGCCTGCCCTGGTGGCCCTGTTGAGGGCTGGGACGTCAGACTTACTGCTCCCACTACCTCCTGCTTGGCTGGCTGGGCATTTACTTCCTTGATGCTTCTCCAGAGGCCCACACACACGTGTTCTCACCTTGCAGTAGAAGAGGGAAGTCTCTACTTAACCACTTTTTGTCAGTTTTTTTTTTTTGTACAATGAGGAGAATCTCTGAATGAGCACGGGTTGCAGATCCTAAGCCTCACAGAATCCCTGTTTGGCACAGGTGTAACCCCTTAGTAAACCTGAACTATGCCGTGCTGCTGTACAACCAGGGCAAGAAGAAGGGGGCCCTGGCCCAGTACCAGGAGATGGAGAAGAAAGTCAACCTGCTCAAGGACAGCAGCTCTCTGGAGTTTGACTCTGAGGTGTGTCTTTTATTAGCTCCGAGGCTGTCTGGGGACTTTTGAGTCAAGCCCAAATAATCCAGATACAAGGTATTCTAAAGGTTCATACCTGTTTTGGCTTTGATGTTCCTGGCAGCATGAAATCTTCAATTAGTCACAGCCTGAGGAGAACCCTTCCTAGAAGAAAATAGTAAGGGGAAATTCAGGCTGAGTTCTGTTATTGATAGAATACAACTGATTTGAGGTCTGTGTCTCTTTGCAGCTTCCTCCCACTTCCCCTCATTGGGAAAGGCATGAATTAGGCCCTATAACGTGCTGACCTTGAATCGTTGGGTTCTGAGATCCTGTATGCCTTCCCGTGCCGCCCACTAAAGGGGATCTGGATTCTCCGCTGTTGGAGAATGATTTCCATGCAATAAATACTGCCTCTCTCAAACCCTAGTATGGCAGACACGATTTCAGCTGAATACTCCCAGGTGGAGGGCCTCTGGGAAGCAGTAGGTAGGCTTGACTCTGCCAGTGATATCTGTGACTCTTTTTTCTTCCCACATGGGCACAAGATGGTAGAAATGGCCCAGAAACTGGGAGCTGCTCTCCAAGTCGGGGAGGCACTAGTCTGGACGAAACCAGTTAAAGATACCAAGCCAAAGCACCGAACCACTTCAGCCAGCAAAGCTGGTGGTTTCCAGCAGCCTCTGGGCTCTAATCAAGCTCTGGGCCAGGCGATGTCTTCAGCAGCTGCACACAGGAAGCTCCCCTCAGGTAGGAGGTGCCACACAGTTCATGGAGTCCTTCGGGGTACAAGCTGCATGGGCCGGCAGAGAGAGGACAGCTTTAAGGGAGGCTTACACTTTTCAGACTGAGAACACATCTAAGTTGCATTTCCTGGAAGGGGAAAAAAGCCATATATACTGGCCAACCTGGCACTTGCTTTCTTAAGGCAAGTTGTGCAGTGGGGAACAGTGACTGGCAGGCTCAGGTGAGTGGTTCAAACGCTGGGGCTTTACACTATTCAGGGTTAGCAATGCATGGCAGTATCAGTCGGCATGGGTCAGGTAACTGAAGGTGTATCTCATTGAGTCACTGAAGGCAAACTGGACTGTTGCTGTAATTCTTGGCTATGGCCTAACTTCCCAGCTGCAAAGATATGCCACAGTCCCACTGGTCCTAGAAGATACAGGGTTTCTTCTTGAAATTTGACAATAAAAATCATGATTTCCTCCCAAATTGTGGAAGTGGGAACTCAAGCTGCCTGTTCTGTTACCAGGTGCAGGAGGAGTCTCCCAGCTCTCAAAGCCACCATCTCTACCTCTGGAACCAGAGCCCACTACGGAAGCACATCCAACGGAAGCGTCAGCACAAATAAGAGAAAAATAGGAGCAGGATGACCCCAGAGTAGGGGTTTCTTTGGTGAGGATGTAGCAGATTAGGAAAGCTCCCATGACACAGGCAGCAAGGAGGCCAGCGTGGTCCTGGGCACCAGGTGTGTGTGACGATGATTGCAAGGGGCCTTTAGCCAATACAGCCTCCTGTTCGCCCTGTCAGCCTGGAAAGAGAATGGAGCCCGGACAGGTCCTTTAGGAATTAAGTGCAAGGCTCATGGCTGTGTGTGTGTAGCTCCAAATGCCAACAGGGCACATGATGCTTTATCTTTTGAAATGACTTGGGCCTCCTGGATGACTGACCCCATCCTCTGTGGAGAGAAAGTCCGAGGCAGACCCATGCCCAGGAACCCCGTTATGGCGAAGCCTCGGCTTAGCCAAGATGATCCTCAGGCTGTGGGGCTTGGCAGCCCTGAAGGCAAACACAAATCCTGGATTAGTAATCTAGCTCTGACAGTCTGAGGGGAAAAAATGATGAACAAACCTCTGTAAGTTGAGGCCCCAGCCTGTTGGCTCTCTGAGCTGCACCTGTCCAAGGGAATCCCGAACAAGTCCCCATGTCTTGTTCTTGAAAGAAGTCAGAGTGTGCAGAGAGCCAGATCATGTCGGTACAAGCAGCAGGAGTGAAGGGCTGGGCTGGTATCAGCACCAAGGATGAAAAGGGAAAAAAGAGCTTCTTAATTTTGATTTAAAACAATCAATGTTACCCCTGTCCAGATGCTATCAATACATCATCTAAACATTCTTTTTAGAATAAAGATTATGTATTATCATTCCTTTAGGGGAAAGTTGTTACTTAGGTGTAAAAAGAAGAAATCACAATAAAGCCTTTTTAAAAGAACCTGTGATTAGTCTCCTCTTCCCTATTTCCAAAAGTAGTTTGAAACTAGAGAAGGTACCTCGCGGCCAAGTTCGTGCTTAGGGCCAGCATAGCTTTTGCTGCTGCCCTGAGGGATGGTGGGCCAGCAGTTTGCATGAGGCCCAGTCCCTATTTTGCACTTAAGATGGCCTAAAATCACCAAAATTTGAAGGTGAGGATAGACCTACTGCCGAACTGAACTAAGGAGTTTTTTGTATCATGACTGGGTCTGTTTCGACATTGAGGCAGCAGCTACAAGAGCAGAAACCCCTGTGGTTCTTGGGTCTCAGAGATCCAGGGCAGCATAGCGGCGGCAAGGGTCCCTCGGCAAGTGTGTGGCAGACCCGTCCGTGGTCTATGTCTGTGCCACTGAGAAATCTCACCTCTGGCTCGATGCGGAGTCTGGTGTCCCTGTGACCGCAAGGTCTTGGTGAGAAGTAAAAGGGTATAAACTAAGAGGAGAGGGGACTCTGGGAGAGATTCAGGAGGTCAAGTCAACAAGAGTTGGGGGGGCTGGATGTAGCAGGTGAGAACAGACCATCGCGGGGGCACGTGCTGCTGGGGAAGAGTTACACAAACCAGAAAAGAGGAGCATCGTGGGGACGCAGGTGCAGGGTTGTGGAGTCTAGTTGTAGACATGTTTGCCTTCAAGACATCCAGAAGGTGATATCAGATACTGGGACAGCTAGATTTCAGGTGTGAAATCTGGCTTGAAGGAAAAGATGCAGGAGTAACTTGATTTGGGTGATCGCTGAAACCATATATTTGAAAGGAGTCCCCAGAAGAAAGCTAGGAACAAGAAGATGGGGTGGGGCGGGGGGGGGGGACCAAAAATGGGAAACCAGTATTTAAAGGGAGAAACAGAAGAGCTGACAAAGGAGACAGAAGCAAGTGACAGTGACTGAAGAGAAACCCAGGACAGTGGTGTCCGGGGAGGCCAGGGAAGGATGGGCTCAGGAAGGGATTGGTCTCCCTGACGGCTCCCAAAAGAGTGACACTATTATCCTCTATCCGTAAAGGAGGTGGTGGAGGTTGAGAGGTAAAATGAGTTTTCCAAGGAAAATGGTGGATCAGGATTTGAACCCAGGTCTGGATGCAGAGCTCCTGCTCTTACCTGTTATCCATGCATTCATGATAAACCTTTTTCTTAAAAAAAATTTTTATTATGCCTAAGCTACATGGTTCAGCTGAGTTTTTTCAAATTGTCACAGATCTCCAAAAAAATCTCCCAATGCATTTACTGAAGAAAGTCCACGTATGAGCAGGCCTGCACAGCTCAAGCCCACATTGTCTGGGGCTCAGCCATACTAGGTCGCACTGCCTGGTCTTTTGGGCATGTGGATTCGCAGCTTAACTCTGGTGAGAAAGGAGCTATTCTAATTTCTAATATGGGCGTTGCTCGTGTCATCACAGTTTTTCACAGAATTAGGAAAATGAGGCAAACTACATCATCACAGCACACGTGGTTTTAGATGGCTTGAACTGAGGCAGGAAAGTGCAAGTATGAACTAGCGTATGGGAAAAGTGCCCTTTTAATGGAGTAATGTTAGTACAAAACTGCATCCCAAAGACAGTAAAGCTTCGGGATGTATGATTATAATCATTTTGTTTTCAAGAGCGGGGGAGGGGCAGAGGGAGAGACAGAATCTTAAGCAGCAACACACCTAGCACGGAGCCAGATGAGGCTAGATCTCAAGGCTTGATCTCAACGCTGAGATCATGGCCGGAGTCAAAATCAAGATTGGATGCTTAACCTGCCTGAGCCACCCAGGCATCACTAAGATTTTATTTTTTAAAGCAATCTCTATACCCAACATGGGGCTCAAACTCATGACCGTGAGATGAAGAGTTGCACACTCTTCCGATTGAGCCAGTCAGGTGCTTCTGAAAATTAAAATTCTAAAAAATATTCAATTAGTACCCACCTCCCCTAAAGGGCAGGAAGGGAAGAACCATGGAACAACAACAAAAAAAGATGAAAGACAAAATAAGAAATAAAATGTTAATGTGAATCCAATCAAGTCCATAATTACATTAAAACGTTATTAGACTAAAAAGTAATTGGGGCGCCTGGGTGGCTCAGTGGGTTAAGCCTCTGCCTTTGGCTCGGGTCATGATCTCAGCGTCCTGGGATCGAGTCCCGCATTGGGCTCTCGGCTCAGCGGGGAGCCTGCTTCTCCCTCTCTCTCTGCCTGCTTATGATCTCTGTCAAATAAAATCTTAAAAAAAAAAACTGGACTGTACATTCTAATTAAAAAGAGGAAGGATAAACAAATCTGTCACTGAAAGCAGAAGGATGGAAAAAGCGATACCATTCAAGCTACAGGTCTAAGTCTGGAGAGCTGTATTAATTCCACTAAAGAAGACTTCAAAACAAGGAGCATTACCAGAAATAAAGAGGGACATTTTATAATAATAAAAAGTTCAATTCAGTAAAAGAAACATAACAAATATGTATGCACCTAACCACAATGAGATACCACCTCACACCAGTGAGAGTGGCCAAAATTAACAAGACAGGAAACAACAGATCTCAGTGAGGATGTGGAGAGAGGGGATCCCCCTTACACTGTCGGTGGGAACGCAAGCTAGTACTCTGGAAAACGGTGTGCAGATTCCTCAAGATGTTGAAATTAGAGCTACTCTATGACCCAGCAATTGCACTAGTAGGTATTCACTGCAAAGATACAGACGTAGTGAAAAGAAAGGCACCTGCACCCCAATGTTCACAGCAGCAATAGCCACAATAGTCAAACTGTGGAAAGAGCCGAGATGCCCTTCAACAGATGAATGGATAAAGAAGATATGGTCCATATATACAATGCAGTATTACTCTAGGATGAATACCCAATTTTTGTATCGACATGGATGGAACTGGAGGTGACTATGCTGAGTGAAATAAGTCAAGCCAAGAAAGACAATTACCATATGGTTTCACTCATATGTAGAACATAAGGAATAGCATGGAGGACCATAGGGAAGGGAGGGAAAATTGCAAAGAAATCAGAGGGGGAGACAAACCATGAGAGACTCTCGACTCTGGGAACCAAACTGAAGGTTACTGAAGGGAGGGGTTGGGGGGGAGGGGGTAACCGGGTGATGGGTATTACGGTGGGCATGTGTGGTGACGAGCACTGGGTGTTAACACGCAACTAATGAATCGTTGAACACTTAACGTCAAAAGCTAATGATGTACTGTATGCTGGCTAACCGAATATAGTAAGAAAAAGAAATTATTAACAAGACACGAAGAAAACCCCTAAGTATTTAGACACTAAACATACTTGCAGTAACTCATAAGTTAAGAAAGAAACCAAAAGAGAAAATATTTCGAATAATGAAAACAAATCACAATTTGTAGGACTCAGCTAAAAGCAGTGCTTATAGGAAACTTACGGCTATAAATGCTTCTATTAGAAAATAAGAAAGGCAGAAAACCAGTGATAGAGACTCCTACCTTAAACTAGAAAAAGAGCAAAATAAACCCTAAATAACTACAGAGCAGACAAATTATTAAAGATCTAAAAAGCTAGAAGTTCTATGGAAAAAAAAATCCCCAGCTAAACTGATGAAGGAAAAAGGAGATGACAAATCAGGATATAAAGATAACAGGAATGAAGGTAACAGAATTATAGATCCTACAGAAATAAGAAAGATCAAGGAACATTATGAACCATTTATAATCTGAAGCAAATTCTTGGCCCAGATGATTTAAGCTGGCAAATTTTATTAAATTCAACTTCACAAAAATTTTTAGAAAATAGGAACAAAAGCTTCCCAACTTGTTTGTATGAGGCCAGCATAATCCTGATACCAAAACCGGATAAAGACATTACCGAATAAGGAAACAATACCCATTATTCTGCATGGCCATGGATACAAAAATTCTTAATATATTAGCAAATTAATATTAGCACATAGAATCTAGCAGAATACAAAAAGGTTACTACATACATCATGACTGAGTTGGGGTTATCCCAGAATAATTTTAAATTTAATTAACTCTTGGTTTACTGTTTGAAAATCAAAGTACTTTCATATGTTAACAAAATAAATGAGAAAGTCCTATGATTTCGGTGGGATACAGAAAGAGCATTTTTTTTTTAAAGATTTTATTTATTTGACAGACAGAGATCACAAGTAGGCAGAGAGTCAGGCAGAGAGAGAGGAGGAAGCAGGCTCCTTGCTGAGCAGAGAGCCCGATGCAGGGCTCGATCCCAGGACCCTGAGATCATGACCTGAGCTGAAAGCAGAGGCTTAACCCACTGAGCCACCCAGGTGCCCCAGAAAGAGCAATTTTTAAAAAGCCGTCATAAGAACACGGTTAATCAGGCATAGGAAGGAACATCAACTTAACAAAAGGCGTCTATGGAAAAGAGTGCAGTGAGTATCACATTTAGTAGTAAAACACTCACCACCCTGCCGCTAAGATCAGGACCAAGGCAAGGTTGTCTACTTGTAAGTTTTGTTCAACGTTATACTAGAAGTTCTAGTCAGTGCTACAAAGGCAAGAAATAAAAAGGTATAGACAGAAAACTTCACATAGGACATGGTCGCTTATGTAGGAAAACCCAAGGAATCCTAAAAATAAGTAAATAACAAGGGATAACTGGATCTGACAAAAATCCATGATACTGTTACATACCACCAAGGGAGAGTTTGAAAATGAAATTCAAAAAAATCCATTTATAAAACTCAAGAACTACTGATATGAAATACTTAGGAATGAACTTAAACACGCAGCCCTTGTACCCTGAAAACTACAAAGTGTTGCTGTGAAAAAGACCAAAAGGGAAAGCTAGGCCATGTTGACATGCTAGAAAACTAACTCTTGTTGAGGTAAAAATTCTTTCCAAATAGATCGGATTCCTATCACAAGCTCAAGAACATTTGGGGTAGAAAGTGCCAAGGTGGTTCTAAAATGTGAGGAAGGGGGGTGCCTGGGTGGCTCAGTCGTTAAGTGTCTGCCTTTGGCTCAGATCATGGTTCTGGGATCCTGGGATCGAGCCCCGCATTGGGCTCCCTGCTGAGCAGAGAGCCTGCTTCTCCCTCTCCCATTCCCCTGCTTGTGTTCCCTCTCTTGCTGTGTGTCTGTCAAATAAATAAATAAAATCTTAAAAGAAGGAGCACCTGGGTGGCTCAGTGGGTTAGGCCTCTGCCTTCGGCTCGGGTCATAATCCAGGGGTCCTGGGATCGAGCCCCACATCGGGCTCTCTGCTCATTGGGGAGCCTGCTTCCTCCTCTCTCTCTGCCTGCCTCTCTGCCTACTTGTGATCTCTGTCAAATAAATAAAAATATTTTTTAAAAAAATCTTAAAAGTGTCAGGAAGATACAAAGGACTTGGTGCATCCAAGGTGATCTTGAACAAGGCTGAAGGACTTAACACTCACTACCTCACTTCAGGGCTTGACCAGAATAGCAATTATGTGATACTGGCATCAGGACAGACAAATAGATCCGTAAATAGACCCACACTTATCCAGTCATTGTTGATAAAGGCCTGAAAGCAATGCAGTGGGGGAAGGAAAGTCAGAGCCAGACCAACCAGATAGCTGTGTAGAAAACAGTGAATCTGATCCCAATCTAACACCATCCACAAAAAGTCACTCAAAATGGATTATAGACTGAGGTGTAAAACCTAAAACTGCAAAAGCTCCAGGAAGAAAACATGAGACTATAAGCATGACAGGAAGAGTTCAATGCTTCAGACCAGTGAGCCAGAAAGAAAATGAGTATTTGTCTACAGACTGGGAACATATGAAGAACTCCTACAACTCAGTAATAAAACTAACCATCCAAACAACAATGTATACAAAACCACCCAGGGGCACCTCTGCCTTTGGCTCGGGTCATGATCCCAGGGTCCTGGGATCAAGCCCCGCATCGGGCTCTCTGCTCAGCAGGGAGCCTGCTTCCTCCTCTCTCTCTGCCTGCCTCTCTGCCTACTTGTGATTTCTGTCTGTCAAATAAATAAATAAATCTAAAAAAAAAAAAAAACCCAAAACAAAAAAGCCACCCAGCTGGGGGGGGGGGAGTAGGCAGATTTGGACACTTCACAAAGATACATGAATGGCCAATAATCATGTAAAAAACACTATTGGCCATCAGGAAGATGCAAAATTAGATTACAGTGAAATACCATTATTTACTTTCAAGATGGCTTACAATCAAACATGGGCACATCCGAATCCTGGTGCCAACGAGAAGCCTCCGGAACTGTCACACATCATTCATTGGTGGGAGTAAAACGGTTCAGTCACTTTGGAGGGACGGGAACATTCTGTACCTGGATAGGCTTTTGGGTTAGACAGGTGTACATGTTTGTCAAAACCACCAAATGATACACTTGACATCTGTGTAGCTCCACTGTATGAAAATTTTTACCTACGACAAGACTCCAGAGTCATTGTGCTAGCTTTTCAAGGTTTTAAGATAGTAGTAAAGAGACTCAGAAAATTGCCAGTTCAGTTTGGGAATTGTAACTGGTAATTATTAAGCTTTGAAATACGTGCTGTGTACTGTACTATCTTGCACAGCACTCTCCTTTACACGTACACTAAGAACCCCGAGGGGCGACCATGCACCCACTTCATCGATGAGCAAAGTGAGGCTCAGGAGGATCATATGCCGTCATACGATACTGCCGTCTCGACACCCTGCACAGAATGTGAGTTTCCTCCGATGAGCTCTCCTTCCCACTAGCCAGAATAAAAATGCAAACTCAGTCTGCATGATGGTGACGACTGATCTGGGGCCAAACTGTCCTCTCAACAGTTTGGTGTGGCTGGTGCTTTCCCTAGAGCATTAAACCTTCTCAAGCAAGTATGAGTGTTAATAGCATCTTAGGGAGGCTCATTTCTCACCAGGCCCCCTTTTCTAGTCCAGTCGATTTTCCAACCTCCGACCAAGTCCCACACGGAAAGCTCTGTACCATACAGCTCCGGGCGCAGGGTGGAGGCCCGAGGCTGCACCTGCCGCTTATCCTGGCATCTCACTTCCGCAAAGCCTCTCCCAAGTGCTGGAGTCCGAGCTTCCTGCTGAGGCTTAGCTGCCTTCTAGAAAAGGTGGGACGTCTGGAGGGGCCCTGTGCACATTCCTGACTCCGTGCAGCTCATTCAGGCACAAGTAAAGCTGCTCAAGACGGAAAGGAATACTTGCCCTATACGCACAATGCATTGGGATACTCTGTGTTAACCACCAAAATGACTATAAAAACACTGCTCTAAGGTACGTGCTGATTACATGTTCCTGACATCCCCATGCAAACTGGGGGACCATATATACGAAGGCAGAGGGGAGCAGACAGCTCGGAGCCGGACTAAGAAAAAGGCCCGTGGGAAACACCTCAGTACTCTCACAGCTGTCTTCGGTTTACGTAACAGAAGTGAGGAGTTATTCCAGCTCTTCTTGGAAAAACAGAAAGCTCTTCCCACTTCAGCCTTTCTAATACAAATAGGCTAGGAGCTTGGTGTTTAATTATTTTTAATGGAGCCTGGAGGCAGAGACTGATGGGGTAGCAGCTAGAAATTCCCTTAATTGCTTGCTTTGAATTTCAAGATCTAGGTTTAAATTCTCTTTGAAGGAGTGAGCAAGCCTTTCCTTCTTACCCACAGCGGGTGGGGGAGGCCATACACGAAGAACCCGAGGTAGTTTTGAGGTTCCAGAAGCTGCTAAGAGCCAGGTATGAACTGATTACCCCTGACCCAAGTCAGCCAGCCAGCAGCTGCCGCGTTCACACCGCTCTTTGAACTGAGAATGCTCACCGCACTCTTCCAAACGGCTGTTCCACAGTGGCTTGGCTACTCTGTCTTGGTACTACTGTCTTCTGTCACCTTAAACCAACAGAGGACAGATCTATGGCTCAGGCTCAGCGGTGGGGAAAAGATAAACACCTCAGGAGCAGAGTAACATACAGCTCACGTCCTAGTCAAGATCAGAAATGATTATACTTTTCCGGCACCAGAGTGGGGCTGGGAGAGAGAGACTCAATCACAAGCAGACTTAGGATTCCTGAAATGTAAATTGTTTTTAATATATTTAAAAGCACACGGAAGTCTCCTTGACTTATAAAAAAATAAATACATAACATGACAGATTTATTCATGATTCTGGGGCTCGGATGAGGTAAAACTTTTTAATGGATGTGGCGTGTCAATGTAACACAGACATGATCTGTTACACACGCAGAAGCATATTCCAGTTGTAAAAGCAAATTCCTTCAACGATCAGAACGAACAAAGATCAGTTTTCCACTGTGGAAAGTGTACCCAGAGCTGGGGGCTGAGACTGGGCCCAGGCACGGTGGGCTCTGGACCAGCCTACAACCCCGGGGGAGGGCAGAAGGCAGAGGCTGGCAGTCCGCAAGGCCACCCCACAGGCGAGCCAGGCTTCTGAGCAAAGGCAGAAAATGAAGGCCTTCCTCAAAGGCGGCACGGAGCCTCAGCTGGAACTATGAAGCCACAGGGACGACTGTTCTGTCCTGACTTGGGGCTCTGTCTGCACTTTGAGAGCAGAAGACTACGAAGGTGTGCTCATTAAACATTTTCGTTGTAACACTGAATGGAAATCGTGATCCTGCCCATGAGCACGGAGTGGGGAGAGAACACGAGACCCTCGTGCTGGGCTCCACAGGGGCCGGGAGCCCAGGAGAGCCTGGGCCCCTGGGGAAGTGCTTTCTTCAGCGGACACGCTCTCCAGAATGGAGTCTGGCCTGAAACAATTGACAACGCTGCACAAAATGGGGACATGGCAATCAAGTTTTACCCCTGTAACACACAACATAAAAAACTCCCCAAATCCAGTCTCGTTAGTAGATAGCTAAATTCTGATTAAAACCTGAAATGTTTCTGTGTAATCGTCAACAGGCTGGAATGTATCTGATAAAGTTGAATCTGTTGTTTCTTTGGCTATCTATCCTTCAATTAGATCTAGAAACTGTTTGGACACCCCTCCATCCTATGTTTCCTGTAATTTAAACTGGGTAGCTCTCCTTCGGAAAAATTACCCACAGCCACCTTCCTAGGAGTGCGGGCGGACTTCTGAGTAGAAGAGGCCTTCGGCGGAAATGGCATCTCCAAGGCCCACTGTTCGAATGGGATCTTTACACACCAGCACCGGTGTGAAGTGGAAGGATACGCCCTCCCTGTGCCACTTGGCTACTGGCTCGTTGGGGTTTATTACGATCCTCGAGCCCGCCTCCGAATGGGAGGTCATGAACTCACGGGGTGCCCGCAGGGACACTCGACTGGCATCGATGGTGTCTGTCGCACAGGCCTGTGTCCCAGCCACGCGAGCGCCCGCGGCCACAGCCGCCAGCTGATTGGCCCAGTGTCCATCAACAGTCGCCAGGATGTGGTAGACTAGTGTGTGGAAATGGATCCTGGTGAGGTCCGAGGCTCTGCTTTTACTCCTCCCGTGTTCCTTCAAGATCCAAAAGAGGATGTCACTGACCATGCCCACGTCGGGGATGCCATTCCATGAAGAGAGAGAGGAGTGAGGGCCAGATGCCGCCTGGCTGAGGAACAGCAGCTCCTGTTCGTTCAGGCCAAGAGAAGTCACCGCAGAAAAGACCTGCTAACAGAAACATAACGGAGGTCTCTTTCTGATGGACACCTCACTCCCAAGAGACCCGAGGACACAGTGAGTGACTATAAGTCAGGGAAGGCAGGCAGAACAATGTTCTTCCTTCCCATGAGACTCCCTGCCCCAAAAGTGATGGTCACAGGTACTGCTTTGGCCATGACACCTCTAACCGTACCTTCATTATCCCTTGGGATAAATCCAGAAAGTGGCAGTGATACTGCTGTGGACTCGGGTCTTCTGTTACATTCACTCAAAGGGCAGAGAGGCACCTACTTCCTATTTCTGTCCATGGTGCCTCACTTGAGACTTTGCACGCACAGCAGACCCTTGCCTACCGGTGGGACATATTCCCAAACGCCGGCAGGCACCGGGCCAGTGGAGCAGAGAAGGCTCTGGCAGCACACAGGCTCAGGTGGTTCCGTGTACACGCCAAGAAGCAGGGAGAAATGTCTCCTGTTAGAGCTAAGATTTTAAGCAGGGATGGGTTAGGTAAGGCTGTATTTAGTGCTGATGGTGCGCATGGGGTATTGCATAGGAGCCGCTGAGCCGGTTTTAGTCTTAAGGGGAGCTGCTACGACATCCTGCTCTCTGACCTGGTGCTCCTCTCCTCGGAGCCAGAGCACTGCACACACGGGGAAGGGAAGGGGTATGTGTGGGTGCATGTGGCTTTGCTAACGTAAGAGCTCTTCCACTTAGGGCATGTGCTGTGCGAGGCCCTGAGCCGGTGGCTTTTGCTCATTCAATTCTTACCATAACCCTCCCAGAGCAGGAGGAATCGCCTCCATTTACCAGCTATGGGGACCAAGGCTCAGAAAGGTTAAATAGATACACAGAAAATGAAGTAAACACGGCTTTTTTAAAAAGTGGAAAGGTAACCTTAAAGGGGAAATGCAAATTAAAACCTCTACTGAGAGAGACCAAGTGCAAACCCTGACATAAACAGCGGAGTGTGGGCGATGACCATGTGTGTGAGTGAGGGGCAGACACTCACGGCAGCGACACTGGGGGTGACACTGCCTGCGGCGGGGGAGATGGTGGCTGTGCGTGGTGGCTATTTGGGAACTCACCACATGTTACAAACTTGAAACTACCCTAAAAGGTAAAGTCTATTAAAACCACCAAAGACTATTCTCAAATATTTTTCACCTGTCAGACTGGTCAAAGAATGCGTGTTTCTAATCACATCCTGGTGCCAAAGATACAAGGAAATGAGCACTTGTAAAGGGTTCCAGTGGAGGTGAATGGGTCAGCTCTCGCGGAGGGCATCCTGGCAGCATTAAACTTACAAAGGCCTTCTCGGCTGCCCCTGGCAGTTGTACTCCTGCGAATTCATTGGACACATGTACCTGCTCAGGGGAAATGAAAGTCACGTACGAAGTTCTCTGCTGCACCACTGCCTGGGATAGCTAAGGTGAGAAACCAAGACGCCCACCAAGATGGTGCAGGGTGAATAACCCAGGGAACCCCATACTCCCTTTCATCACCTGGTTGTGAAATGGCAGGATGTTCCCCGGTGATGACGAAGAAAAGCCCTCCAAATCCAATCAGTGAAAAAAAGCCAAGTGCAGAACAGTCTATATTCTGAACACTGTGCTACCTTTTGGGGTAAAAAGGAACCAAACATTAAGGCTACATTCCCATGTTTGCTTCTATCTATACAGAGACACTGGAGGCATAAGGATGAAACCAAGAAGATTCCTAACAGTGCGTACAGGTGGTGGGAGACTTCATTGTGTATCTTAGTATTATTGGGGTTTGAACCATATGAATAACCTTTTAACCCCTTATAAAGGTTAAATAATAAAAAAATAAACGGTTACATAACTGGTTGAAGTTCAGAAAGCTAGAGAATGGCAAAGCTGGAGCTCTAACCCCAGCTTCTGAAGCCTGTGTCCAGATGCACCGTACTCCTGGGTCTGATCGCGCCTGCCTTCCAGAGGCAGGAGGCGAACGCCTTAGTGCCTGTTGGTGAGGAAATGAAGCTCCCCTGAAGTTGCTCTCCTCTGAGCTTCTGGAACTTCAACTGAAAGCAGCTGAGCTGGTCTGTTTTCTCCTTTGGGTTCTACTACAAAAACCGTTCACTCCAACTTCTCCATTCCAGGAGAAACAGGACCCACAGATCCACTGGTGGTGCTGCCACATTTCTTTTTTTTTTTTTTTTTTTAAGAATTTTATTTATTTATTTGACAGAGAGAGAGATCACAAGTAGGCAGAGAGGCAGGAAGAGAGAGAGGAAGGGAAGCAGGCCCCTGCTGAGCAGAGAGCCCGAAGCGGGACTTGATCCCAGGACCTGAGATCATGACCCCAGCCGAAGACAGTGGCTTAACCCACTGAGCCACCCAGGCGCCCTGCTGCCACATTTCTAACCTAGTAGGGGATCCTGGTCCACAACGGCTCTGGCTCCTCCTCTGGATCTCTGTGGAGCCAGGTCTGAGTGACAGAACATCCCTACCTCAGGATGTTCTGAGCCCCAAGAGCTGGCCCCACTGGACAAAGGCACTTCTCTGCGAGGCCCCTCGAGGGTGAGGGCCACAGAAGGCCGCACACGCTGCCCCTGTGCTTACCTGATGCACGATGCTCCTCATGAGCTCCTTGTTGGTCATACTGGCCAGCTCGAGGTGGATGGGAATACCAGTAGGGATGTCAGAAATGGAGCTAACGACCTGCCAAGAGAAGAGCACAGTGGTGCCATCAGAAGCAGAACTCACCAAGAGGGAAGAAGGGGTCACGGCCTTTTTTGCATCACGATGAAAGCCTAAGCCCCCGGGGGTCACACAGCCTCCAGACGAGGGATGCTCTTGCTGACAGGGAGGAGCCAGGGTGACAAACTCTGGGCACCAAGAACCGCCCCTGTGCACTAAGGGAGCAGCCTATTCCCGGGGCCTACCCTGAGGAACTGCAACACAGCTGATGTGAGATGACACACAGGACACAGAGGACGCAGACCACACACACCGTGGCTGGAGCCACACTCAGTGTAGTGCAGGGCACAGAGGCTCAGGCAAGAGGAGGTTCTGCCCTGTCCTACTCGAGCTGCCGCCGCGGCCAAAGGAGCACTGGGAGGCACCTCCCCATGGCGGCGGCCGTGAATCATCCTCGGGGGCCAGGACCGATGCCCAGGCAGCTCGAGCTGCAGAGGTCTAGAGCAGCGGGAACCTGAGGAAAAACGCTAGCCGAGATCTGGGAAATTCTGTGACAGTGCTATTACCTCCAAGAGCCTCTTCCTCTGGAGCTCCTTGCTTTGTCCCTCCATCATGTGCAATCCAGAGAGGACCACCAGGTCTGGCTGAAACTCCTCCAGGCTAGACACAAACACCTCCAGCATATTCATGGCCCCGTTGGAGAGGTCGTGGGAGAAGATGAATCGGTTGGCATGGGGAGCTTTTAACCGGCCCCACTCCTCCCCTAGAGAAGCCCAGTCAACACAATGGGAAGAAAAGGAAGAGGCTTTAAGTCTCCTAGCTGAGGGGGCTGGAGGGGGCCTCCCTGGAGCCCTGGGCCTAGGCAGGCTGGCTTCCAGCCGACTGGAGCCTGGCTATGATGGCCTAGCCATGATGGCGCTGCAGCCAAGAGGACCTGCTCAGTTAAGAAACCAATGAACAGGACTGGACCCCAACCCAACCCAACAGAACAACAAACACAGCGTGGGTGCGCTACGCCTTTTTTAGGGGGCTGCCAGTTAGTCCCAGGGAAGTTCTACTGCCCACTGAGCTCTCACACAGGATGCCTGGGTCCCTTCCCCGCTACAGAACGGCAGCACAACCTCCAGATACCAGCACCCAGTGCGCACCGTGCACATGGGACACACGACCTTTCTCAAAGCACTTCCCACCTCACAGCTGGGCCCCACGGAGCCTGGAATTCCACAAGTCAAGCTGACTGCGGCCCCTCCTCCCCGCTGCCCACTGATGGTTTCCCGGCACTTGATCCAGAAGGTAGCGTCTGGCTGCGCTAGCCTCCTCTGATCAAGCTGCTTTGGAATAATGCCTGCTCAAGACCAAGTTCAAGTGCTACCTCCTCCCTAAGTAACTGCTTACTGCTCCAACCCGAGGTGCACTTTCACTGCTTTGAACATCCATAGAGGCTTCCCTTCATATGGTTTGGGGAATATCATTTTTCTTTGAACTACCTCTTTTACAGTTCTGAATGAGTACTCAAACTTAGACCATTACTTAACTTCCCTCACATCTGTGCCCCACCTCCCCACACAGAATGCCAGCTCCTTGAAAGGAACACTGTATGTCTCGGGTTCTCCAAGCCCTTGTCCTAGGCCCACTCAGCATCTGCTCAATGGATCCAAACCAAGGGAAGCTAGAGCCACTTGTGGGTGGTCTTCTGGTGGGGGGAGCAGTTTGGGATCTGTGCCCACCACAGGAATGGCTCTCCCCACAGGCCCTGCATCAGAGTCAGAATCTCCTCGGGAGCTGAGTTTTATATGTGCAGGTGGCGAGGCCCACCGCCAGAGATCCTGATGTGCACGTACGTGGAGAACTACCCTGAAGACCCCACAGTGGCCAAGCATTTGAGAGGTGTGCGCTATGGCGGGTATCCTAAAGCAGGGCAAGTGACAGAGGCCTTCCCCGGGTTCACTTGGAGAAGCCTCACCACCCATTCTTCTGCCAAGACTCGGTAGCAAATCTTGAAACTCAGTCAGTGCAAGGGCTACCTAGACTCTGCACCTACTTCAGGCAATTCCCAAATGACCCCCCTGACCCCCAGCCAGCATGGGGGCTTTTCCTGAGACTGAGGGGCAAGACTTAGGAGCTGGGTTTCTAGAGCTTTCCTCCAAGTAAAGAATTCATCTCATTTACAAAATTAGAGTTCATACACTGAAAGCTCGTTTTTCACTGGTTTCTATCACATTTACTGGACACTCCTTCAGAAAGTTTTTCCTTAAGGCAGACAAACTGCAGCAAAGGGTTTCCTCACACTGCAGGCTGATGTGCTGTTATCAGCAAACCGCTTCCTCCTTCCTACAACGGGCCTCTCTGCACAGAAGCCTTGCCTCTCCAAGGGGAGTGTGCATGCGTGTGCGGGCCTTACTCTGGAGCAAGGGTCAAGGCTGGCAGGGCCCAGCTTCCCTTTACTGTGAGTTCAGCTTTACTGATTTCATTCCTCTGAAAAACATTTTATATGTGGGTCATTCATATAAAAATCTTTGAAAACAGAAAAGGACATTTCCTACTTACAACCCCCAACACAATGGTTATGCCAGTTAAAATGCCATAGTCCTTTAACTCCTGGTCCACGCCTTATCATTTGTCCACAGAAATCATCCAATAATGGTCCACACAGCTGAGTGCAACACTCCGAACCCATTTTATCTCCAAACACCCAAAGCAAGGGCGGCCTCCCCTGCTAAGCCTCTCCTAATTTCATGGCCTCACTCCTATGAAATTAGGTCACAGAACCTAATTTCACATTCCTAAACGTGAAATTAGAAATTTCACATTTCCTCACTCTGCCAACCCCACCAGACACAGCTGCTTCCTCCCCTGGGCCACTGCTGGTGCCTCTTAAGGACGGGACACATGCTTTTGTCATCCTCTGCTCAAGAGCTCATGCCCCGCAGTGAGCTGAGCACTGGACCCACGTCTTCCGTCACCAGCTCATCCTGCCTCATACTGTCCCTGCATGCAGCGTGTGAACGAATGAATGGGCAAAGGAACAAGTCAACGAGAGGAAAGACTGAGGACTTCGATGGCCTGAGACAACAAAGAATATGGGTATGACTCCAAATTCAACATCTCCCCCAAAGACGAGATTCTGCACAAGGGGAGAAATCCACATCAGAGTCCTCCCGAGGGCAGGAAAAAGTGAGAGAAGCAAAATAAATAGGCCTCTGCAGGCAAAGATGAGAAGGGAAGTGGAGAGCTGCTCCTTGACTGTTCCCACAGGACACAGGACTGACAGAGTGGCCTGAGAGGCGAACCGACTAGAATGCAGACAGGACGAGTCTGGAACCTCAAAGCCCCCTTGTTCTCACAGAGCTCGAAATGTGTTTCTCTGAGCGATTCCTTCTCTCAATTTACCGTCCTGCCCTTTGGCCACTACGTGTGACTCAGTACGTCCCCAGCCCAAAGCCTGAAAACAAGCTTCTCTGGGCAAGTCTGGCAGGGCAAAAGGAGGAAATGATTGGTGACAAATCCTCTTTTTATTCATCTAAATTCGAGAGAAGCTGGGGATGGATTTCTGTGAAGACAAATGATCTGAGGGCTTCTGCCACCAGACTAGGTTCCCTCCAGGGGTCAGTGAAAATGTAATTTCAAATAAAGTTTAATGGGAGGCCCTGCTTTGTACTAACAAAATAAGGCACAGAAAAGAAAAACTAAAGTGTGGGGTTTATAAATCCAAGGATGGAGACGGTCTCCTTTCAAGATTAGCTGTGCTGTCTGCTTACCTCCACACGAGGCACAGCTGTCAAATCCAACAGCAAAATCTGGCTGAGGAGAGCAGTCTCTCCACCCTGCAGTCACCAGGGAAGATGACAGAAACCAGGAACCAGGAAGGTCCCCGGGTCAGGAGGGGAGTACCAGCCGGGTACAAGGGAGAGGAATCTGGAACTGGCAGCAGCAGCACTTCCATGGCACATCTTTAGCTCTTCCAGACCCTTCCTGTCAACAGTCGGGTTCATGCCTTTCACTGAAGGAGCGCACAGTACCTCTGGACCCTTGCCACAGTCTTATCAGTAAGAGCTATCATTCTGAGTTTCTGAGAAACTCCAAACTTGCACACAAGGAAATGTGAACTGCCTACTGCAACGGTCTGTCCATAATGTTCAGACCTAGCCCTTCCCAACTCCCTGATCCAATAAACAACCCAAAGAGAACCAGAGACAAACAATTCTTTTTATGCACATGGAAAACATAATTTTCCAGGAGCACTCTATTTCCTGTCTCACATGAATTACTCTAGCAGGTGAGCTTCTCTTAAATCAGCTTGGAAGCAAATCACTGAAGCCTATTAAAGCAGTGCTTTAAGGGACCAATTAGTCTATTTAGATGCTTGAGTCTTTGAGTTAATCAAGTGTTGAGTCAGACATTCAAGAGTCTGAGTTCTAAGCAGAGGAAAGAGACAACAGCAAATACACAGAATTAAAGAGTTAAAATGTGTTCAGGTATTTAGGATTCTCTAAGAATCAGAACTGTAGTCTCTGTGACAAAAAATTTCTGGGATTGACGCTGGGTGGGCTGGATCTGGACTCAGGAGCACCGGAACATTATATAATGGAAAATAATGTAAGTGTTGCTAAATACAAACACTTCACTACCACACCCCAGGGAAAATAAAATCCTTCAAAGGAAGTTTGCCAGAGGCCTGGAATCAATCCCAAACGGCTTGGAACAGTTGGCCAGAAAAGCCTAGGGCAGAATCCAGCATAGCGCTGAACAGATGTTACTTGCCCTTCTCTTTCCTTAGTAATAAAGAAAAACTTCCTATATGTGTGTTTAACACATTCTCACTTTTATTCAAGATGCTGGTTTTCCTAGAGCCGAACTTCTCTTGGGTTCAGATCAGTTTTGTCTGTAGATCTGGGAATTTTTCTTCAATGTTACACTACTCTCTATTTTGAGACAATGGCCAGTTTCAGCTCAGCAGAACCAAGAGGTTAGGGAACTCGTAAGGCAAGAAAGGGTCCTGTCAACTTACAAAGATCAATTTCTAGCACAGTTACACCCCAATCTGACAACACACAATCCTCTGTCCAGTCTCACACCATTACGTACTCATTTCTCTTACCTGCTTGATATTCTAAAATAAGGTGGAACTCATCCACTTCCTGCAATGACTCTGGTGGAACAAATACATTATCATCAAGAAGTTCATGCAGCTTTGGACCAACTGGACCGCAAAGAAGAACCTGGAGACAAGACACAGGAAATCTATCAGATCTGTCCCTGTTCCCACTGAATCTATACAGAGACCAAAAAGGTACATTCAGGATGCTCCTATTCATTTCAACCAAAAACTGGAATCCAAATGTTATTTTAAATGCTTTGGTTTGGAGGTATGTAGTAAGTCCTATTACTATCACATATATCCCTATGGAGGGAATGGCCACCAGAAATGAGGGGCTGATAAGAGACCTGACTCATACCTGTTAGACAGATACCTCCGTAGCTGTGGAATCTCATATACTCTGCAAGGGACTGAATATTTTTGTCCTCCCCAAAGTCCTATATTGAAGCCTAACTGCTGATGTGACAGTATTTGGAGACGGGCTTTCAGGAGGCAACTAAGGTCCAATGAGGTCATACAGATGGGATCCTAATCCAAGAGGATTGGTGGCCTCATAAGAAAAGGAAAAGTGAGAGCTAGGTCTCTCTCTTTCCATCTTACCCACTGAAGAAAGGCCATGTGAGGACACACCAGAAGGTGGCTGCAAGCCAGGAAAGAAGCCCTCACCAGAAACTGGACCCTGCTGGAATCTTGATCTTGGACTTTCCAGCCTCAGAATTGTGACAAAATAAATTTCTGTTGTTGAAGCCACCCAGCCGATGGCATTTTGTTATTACGGCTAAGACACACTCCACTCCCCCTTTCTTTTCTTTACTCACTCATCCTATGTAAGCAAACAGAGATGGCAAGTTGCTCAGAGCTGCCTGATGAGGACAATTCTGTTTGAATCTTACAGAGTTTAGAAAAGAGCCTCGGGATGACAATATGGCCCCCAATCACAGGACCTAATTTGTGGGATCAGGCCCCTAGTATACTTGGCTGTTATGTGAACAGGATAGCTTTCCAGAGATGGGAATTAAAGAGCACCTCAATTCAGCAAGTTGGGGGAGGGGGAGGTGCTCTGAAACTTTTCCTAAACCTTTTCAACTCCAACCTGGGCCTCTCCCTGGCTATTCCTTCTAGAAGTCATTTCACATCTACTGATGTTCTTCACAAGCTGCTATTCCTGACACACCTCTGGACCCCACTCACAGCCGGGCCAACCTGCTCATAACCACCAAACAATGAGGCTTGGACAGGGATGTAAAGGAAAGTTCCCAGAGATGATCAACACGATTTCAGATTTAATGTGCCCCACCCAGAGAGAGGCTTCAAAAGGCATTTTACTTGACAATTAACTGCTTGCTTGTACAGTTGCCACTTTACTTCTTTTGTCTAATTCCTGGTCAGAACTTTAGCCTTCAAGATGAGAGAACACAGGCCAAATTTTCCCTCCTTTCCCAAAACAACAACAAAAACAGACAAAATATATGAAACACAGGTTTTTACAACATTTGGATACAACAACAAAGGACAGTGATTCCTAACAGGAAAAAAACAAACTGAGTAAGACCTACAAATGCCGCATGAAATTACCTTAAAGGAGTTTCCAGATAGACAAAATCTGAAAAGAGTTCATCATCAGTGGACTTGCACTATAAGAAATGTCAAAGGAAATCCTTCAGGCAGAAGTCAAATGATACCAGATAAAATAAGAAATAAACATCTAAACAATGGAATGAGGAGCACCAGAAATGGTAACTCTGGATAAGTACTTAAGATCTTTTTCTTACTATTGAAATCTCTTTAAAAGATAATCAACTGTTCAAAGAGCAGTATTAACAACACAGGATGAGGTTTATAACATACACAGAGGTAAACCATATGACAACAACACTATAAAGACCAGAGAAAAGATATGGAAGCACTTGTTTATTATAAAGTCCTCAGATTATACATGAAGTATGACATCACTGACCATAGACTGTGATGGCTAAAAACGTACACTATAAATCTTAAAGCAACCATTAAAATAACGAAGAATTATAGCTAATAAGCCAGAAGATAATACGAACGTGTAGAAAATAATTCAAAAGAGTGCAGAAAAAGAAGGAAAAGGGAAGATAAAGAGGTGGGACAAACAGAAAACAAAGAGCAAGATGTCAGACTTAAACCCAACCTAATTTATTAACAAACACATTAAGTGTAAATGGCTTAAACAGCCCAATTAAAGGAGATTGTCAAAGTGGATTAAAAAGCAAGCCCCAAATATATGATGCCTACAAGAAATATTTATTTATTAATTATGAAATCTAAGTCACCTTTTTATTTACTTTGTAACAGACTAGTATGTTGTTTTTATTTGGACACATTACTACTGCCCTTTCATTTTGTTTTTAATTGATGTATAGTTGACACAAAATGTTACATTAGTTTCAAGTGTATAATATAGTGATGCAACCAATCTATATGTTATGCTATGCTCACCACAGGTGTAGCTACCACCTGTCACCAACACTATAACAATACCACTGTTACATAACAACACCAATCAATTGTTATATAACAATACCAACACTATAACAATACCATTGACTAGAATTCCCTATGCTGTACCTTTCATCTCCATAGCTTTTTCATTCCATAACTGGAGGCCTATACCTCCCACTACCCTTCATCCATTTTGCTCATCCTCCCACTGCCCAAGAAATACACTTAAATGTACAGACACCAAGAGGTTAAAACACAAAAATGGAAAAAGTTAAGTCACACTAATGCTAATCAAAAGAAAGCTACAAAGGCAATTTTAATCAAAACAGATTTCAGAGCAAATACTTTGAAATGACTTTCCTTATCCCTGGCAACGACAGAGAGGTCAATTCATAAAGAAGATACAGCAATCAGAAATAGTTAGATATACACTTAATGACAGGGCTTAAAAATACATGAAACACAGAGTTATAGAACTGTAAGGGAAATAGATGAGAATGTTAACTATAGATGAGAATGTTAATACTTGCTTCTCAATAGACACAAAATCAGTAAGAATATAGACCTAACAATACTACCAACCAACCTGGCCTGACATTTCTATCCATTCAACAATATTATATACTTCTCTTCCTCCTCTACCCCCCACCCCTATTCTCCCTGGCACACATGTTCTCTATCAAATAAACAAAATCTTAAAAAAAAAAAAAAAAAAAGGAACTTTACTAAGATATACCACATTCTAGGTCATAGAAAAAGTCTCAGTAAATTTAACAGATCAAGAGAAGTATACTCTCCGACCACAATGTAATTAAAATAGAAATCATTAGCAGAGGGTGCCTGGGAGGCTCAGACGATTAAGCATCTGCCTTTGGCTCAGGTCATGATCATGGGGTTCTGGGATTGAGTCCCTCATCGGGCTCTCTGCTCTGCAGGCAGTCTGCTTTCCTCTGCCCCTCCTCCCACTCATTCTCTCAATCTCTTTCAAATAAATAAATACAAATCTTTTTTAAAATAAAAAGAAAGAAATCATTAGTAGAAGGGTATCTGGAAGTATTTAGCTATCCCCAAGTACTTAGAAAGGAGATCACACACTTATAAATAGTTCAAGAAATCAGAGGGTTATTAGAAACTACTTTGAATTCAATGAAAACTACAATTATCAAAATCTGTGGGATGCAGCTAAAGAAGTAGTTAAGGGGAAATTTATAGCACTAATCATCTATATCAGAAAATAGTCTCAAATCAGACCTCAGCTTCTACCTTAAACTAGAAAAAGAGCAAGTTAAACATGAACAAGACTAATGAAACATAAAAGAGAGAAACAATAGAGAAAAATCAATGAAACCTAATATTAATTATTTATTGCAAAGATCAGTAAAATTGATAAAACTCTAAGCAAACTGATAGTGAAAAAAAAAAAAAAGATCACAAGGGGAAACTGCAGAAAGATCCTGAACTTGTCTCCTCCCACAGACACAATGAGCCTGCAACAATACACAGAGCAACTCTCTCTGAGAACAACTGAAGATGGGCAAAACAACTCTTCCACATTAAAGACATAAAGAAAAAGACATACTGAGAAGGGCAGAAGGGACACAGACTCATTCTGGCTGGGATCCCAACCCCTGGTGTCCTGACCCACAAGTGGGAGGCAGAGCACAGGTGTGGAGGTCCTCCCTGAGGAATGAGGGGTTCAAACCCTACACTGGACACCCCCTGCTCTAGGATCTGCACTAGAAGGAGGAGCCTTTATAATGCTGGGTTCTGAAAATCAGAGGGGCTTAACTCTACAGGAACAACAGGGTTACAGTAGACTGATACTTTGCTACTGAAGGGTGTACACAGAATCTCACTCATGCCGAGACCCAGGGCAGGGCAGCAGTTTGAAAAGCACCTGGGCCGTGGAAGAGATCGGACTAATTTTAGGATGTGTGCTGGAGGGGAAGGGATCTAGAGGAAATTTCTCTGTGAATAGAAGCATTAGCACGTACCATTTTTTGTCCTCTTTCAGCCTAGCTGGCCTGACATTAGGAACAAAAGTTCTAGCACTTTCTATCTACTTCACTACCACTGCTCACCCTGTTCCTGCCATCCCCCTGCAGACCTGCCCACCCCGGCAGGTACCCCCTCCAAAGTGGCTCTTGCCCCACCACACCTGATGGGCAACCTCATCTGGGATCTACACCTCTCTAAAGCCACTCCTGCCCCGGGAAGGGGAGGCCAGCCCCAACCACCAGTGCCCCTGCACCAGCCACAGCCTCTGAGCTAGCCAGGCAAACCCCAACCACCAGCGTGCCTACAGCACTTGCAGCCCAGCACAAGAGATGGTATGTGCAGCCCACACAGGCAACACTCTAGAGTGACTCTGCTGGACTAGCAGTGACTGCACTTCTGGGCCCCAAAGGATACCTTCTACACAAGGCTACCACCTTCAAGACCAGAAGATGTGAATGAACTAAAAAATACATAGGAACAAACAGAGAGACAGACAAAATGAGACAGAGAAATATGTTCAGAAGAAAGACCTCAGAAAAAAGAACTAAATAAAACAAAAAAGGAATCGAACTGATAGAGTTCAATGTAATTAATGGTTATAGAGACATTCGCTGAACTTGGGAGTGGATGAACTCAGTGTAACTTTAACAAAGAGACAGAAAATATAAAAAGAACTAATCAGAGCTGAGCAGTAACTGCAATAAAAAATACACCAGAGGAAATCAACAGCAGATTGGAGACTGCAGAGAATGGATCAGTGCTCTGGAAGGCAGATAGTAGAAACCACCCAAACTGAACAGCAAAAATAAAGAAAAAAAAATAAGGACAGATTAAGGGACCTCTGGGACAATATCAAGGGACATAACATCAGCATTATAGGGGTCTCAGAAGAAGCTGAAAACTTCTCTTCTCCAACCTGGGGGAGGAAACAGCCAGCCAGGTCCAGAAAGCACAGACAGCCCCAAGCAAGATGAAGCCAAGGAGTCCTCCAAGACACATAATAATTAAAATGTCAAAAATTAAAGAGAAAACCTTAAAAGCAACAGGAGAAAGGTAACTGGTTGGTTACAGGAAGACCTATAAGACTACTGGCTGATTTTTGAGCAGAAACTATGCAGGCCAGAAAGGAGTCCTATGACATATTCAAAGAGCTGAAAGGAAACCACCTACGACCAAAGATACTAAGGATACGGTACCCTGGAGAACTATTACTAGGATACCCAGCAGAACTGTCATTCAGAATTGAAGGAGTGATATTTCCCAGACAAACATAAGTTAAAAGGTGTTCACTACCACTAATCTTATAAGAAATGTTGATTTTTTAAAGCAGAAATGAAGAGGCCAAAACTAGAAGAAAATTATGAAAGGAAAAAATCTCACTGGTAAGGGAGGGAGACAAACCATAAGAGACTCTTAATCTCAGGAAACAAACTAAGGGTTGCTCAGGGGTTGGAGGGGTAGGGAGAAGGTGGTTGGGTTATGGACATTGGGGAGGGTATGTGCTATGGTGAGTGCTGTGAACTGTGTAAGCCTGATGGTTCACAGACCTGTACCCCTGGGGCAAATAATACATTATATGTTAATAAGAAAATATTTTTAAAAAGTTAAAAAAAGCAAACATATAGTGAGGGTAGCAGATTAGTCACTTACAAAGTTAGTGTGAAGGTTAGAAGACAATAAGAGTAAAATCAGGGGCTCCTGGGTGGCTCAGTGGGTTAAAGCCTCTGCCTTCAGCTCAGGTAATGATCCCTTGGTCCTGGGATTGAGCCCCACATTGGGTTCTCTGCTCAGCAGGAAGCCTGCTTCCCCAACCCACACCCACCTGTCTCTCTGCCTACTTGTGATCTCTCTGTCAAAGAAATAAAATCTTAAAAAAATAGAGAGAGTAAAATCAACTAAATCTATATTAAGTAGTTAAGAGACACACAGAGGGCGCCTGGGTGGCTCTGTGGGTTAAGCCGCTGCCTTCGGCTCAGGTCATGATCTCAGGGTCCTGGGATCGAGTCCCGCATCAGGCTCTCTGCTCAGCGGGGAGCCTGCTTCTCTCTCTCTCTCTCTGCCAGCCTCTCTACCTACCTGTGATCTCTCTCTGTCAAATGAATAAATAAAATCTTAAAAAAAAAAAAAAAAAGAGACACACAGAATTTTTTAAAAATGTAAAATATGATTCCAAATACATAAAACATGGGGTGGGGGGGGAGTAAAATGTAGTGCTTTTAAGATGTGCCCAACCATCAACTTAAAATAGAATGCTATATATATGGGATGTTATATACGAACTTCACGGTAACCACAAAACAAAAACCTACAAGAGATACACACACACAAAAATAATCCAAGTGCAACACTAAAGAAAGCCATTAAGGCACAAGGGAAGAGAGCAAAAGAATAGAGAGTAACTACAAAAAGAACCAGAAAACAAGAACAAAATGGAAATAAGTACATACCTATCAATAATTACTTCAAATGTAAATGCACTAAATGCTCCAATCAAAAGACACAGGGTGCCTGGATGAAAACACCAGAACCATCAACACACTGCCTACAAGAGACCCACTTCAGACCTAAAAATAAATACAAACTGAAAGTGAAGGGAAGAAGAAAGATTTCCATGCAAGGGAAACAAAAAAGCTGGAGTAGCAATACTAAATGAGACAAAACAGATTTTTAAACAAAGACTATTATAAGACAAAGGGCATTACATGATGGATAAAGGGGCCAATCTCACAAGAGGATGGAACAGTTGTAAGTATCTATGCATCCAACATAGGAAACCTATATATGTAGATATATAAAGCAAATATTTACAGACATAAAGGGAGAAATTGATAGTAATACAATAACAGTAGGGGATTTTAACACCCCATTTACATCAATAGATAGACCATCTAGACCAAAAGCCAATAAGGAAAGTGGGTTTGAATGACAAATTAGACCAGGGGGACTTAACAGATATACACAGAACATTCCACCTAAAAATAGCAGAATACACATTCTTTTCAAGTGCATATGGAACATTCTTCAGGCTAATTAATGTTAGGACACAAAGCAAGTCTCAATATATTTAAGATCAAAATCCTATCAAGCATCTTTTTAGACTATAATGGTATGGTAACTGGAAATCCATTCCAAGAAAAAAAGTGGAAAAAAACTATGTAGAAGCCAAACAACATACTACTAAACAACCAATGGGTCAACAAAGAAATCAGTGGAAATTAAAAAAAAAATACCTTGAGACAAATGAAAATGGAAACACAGTATTTTAAAAATCTTTGGGGCACAGCAAAAGCAGTTCTAGGAAGGAAGTTTATAGCAATACAGCCTACATCAAAAAATAAGAAAAACTCAAACAATTTTTTTCTTAAAGATTTTATTTATTTATTTGACAGAGAGAGAGGGAACACAAGCAGGGGGAGTGGGGGAGGGAGAAGCAGACTCCCCAGTGAGCTGTGAGTCTGATGCAGGGCTCGATCCAAGTACCCTGAGATCATGACCTGAGGTGAAGGCAGATGCTTAATGACTGAGCCACCCACTCGACCCTCAAATAAACAATTTAACCTTGACCAAAAGAAACTAGAAAAAGGGTAACAGTAAAAACCCAAAGCAGAAGGAAGGAAATGATACCAAAGAGTAGAGTAGAAATAAATGAAATAGAGACTGAAAGAACAGAAAAGATCAATGAAACTAAGGGTTAGTTCTCTGAAAACACAAAAGTGATAAACTTTTAGCCAGAGTCATCAAGAAAAAAAAAAGAGGGGACTGCTGACAAACTAGAAGAAATGGACAAATTCCTAGAAACCATCTTCTAAGAGTGCAACAGGAAGAAAGAACCTGAACAGACCAATTATTATTAATGAAATTAAATCAGTAATCAAAAAACTTTCAACAAACAAAAGTCCAGGATCAGATGAAATCACAGGTGAATTCTACCAAACATTTAAAAAATAGTTACAACCTCTTTCTCAAACTATTAAAAAATGACAGAGAGAAAGGAACATGTCCAAATTAATTCTATCAGGCCAACACTACCCTGAAAACAAAAACAGAAAATTACAGGCCAGTATCACTGATGAACATAGATGTAAAAATCCTCAACAAAATATTAACAAACTGCATTTCAAGTACATTAAAAAGATCGTTCAGACCTAGCCTTAGCAAAAGGCAACCAAATGGGAAAGGAAGAAGTCAAACTGTGGTTTGCTTGGGGAAGGTGGCAGGGGGATTGGCTAAATGCATGACAAGTATTGGGAGGGCATTTGTGAGGAGCACTGGGTGTTGTATGGAAGTGATGACTCACAGAATTCTACTAGTGAAACTAGTATTACCCTATACGTTAACTAACTGGAATTTAAATAAAAACTTAAAAAGAAAAACAACGAAGAATGATGGATAAAACAAAATGAAAAAAAGAAAACAACAACAATAAAAGTTCAAATGTGCATGTTCTGGCAAGACAGTTAGAAATCCTGACTCAAGAAAATAAAGCAAGAATCTAGATATTAGGGGGGAAAAAAAACCTTCCACCACAACCAAGTGGGATTTATTCCAGGAATGCAAGAATGGTTTAATTTCCGCAAACCAATCAATGTAATATACCACATTAACTAAATGAAGGCTAAAAATCATATGATTATCAACAGATGCAAAAAAAAAAAAAAGCATTTAACAAAATATAAAAACTTTTAACAAAATGGGTATAGAGGAAACAACTCATCATAATTAAGGCCATCATATATGACAAACCCACAGTTAACATCATACTCAACAGATCCTGAATAAGACAAGATCAGGAACAAGACAAGGATGCATCTCTCGCAACTTTTATTCAAGACAGTACTGGAAGTTCTAGCTACAGCAATCAGAGAAGAAAAAGAAATAGAAGGCATCTAGACTGTCAAGGAAGAACTAAAACAGTCACTATTTGCAGATGACATAATGCTATATTTAGAAAACACAAAAGACTCCACCAAAAAAACTGTGGGATCTAAAGTCACAGTACACAAAATATACAGAAATCTGTTGCATTCTATATGGAAACAAACTAGCAGAAAAAAATTGAGAAAAAATATACCATTTACAATTGCATTAAAAGGAATAAAATGGGGAGTCAAGATGGCAGAGAAGTAGCAGGCTGAGACTACATCAAGTAGCAGGAGATCAGCTAGATAGCTTATCAAACCATTGCAAACACCTACAAATCCAACAGGAGATTGAAGAGAAGAAGAGCAACAATTCTAGAAACAGAAAATGGAACACTTTCTGAAAGGTAGGGCTCGCGGTGAAGTGAATCCAAAGCGACGTGAAGAGAGACTGCAGGGGGGAGGGGCCGCCTCCCGGCAAGCAGCAGTACAATGGAACACAAAATCAGGACTTTCAAAAGTCCGCTCCACTGAGGGACATTGCTCCAGAGGCTAAACTGGGGTGAAGCCCACATGGGGTCAGCGTGGCCCCAGGTCCCATGGAGTGACAGAAGGATTGGGGGTATCTAAGTGTCGCAGAGCTTGCAGGTATTAGAGTGGGGAAACTGGGTACAGAGACAAAGCCGAGGAGTAAGCTTGCAACTCAGGGTTACCTTGAACAGGTCACAGGCTGGATGAGCTCTCAGCCCGGCCAGAGACCAGGGAGAAGAGAGTGACTGAGCGCTTTTATCTGAAGGGGAGTGATTGAGTGCTTTTCTCTGAGGGCGCACTGAAGAGTGGGGTCCCGAGCTCTCGGCTCCTCCCAACCGGAGACTGGGAGGCCACCATTATCATTCCCATCCTCTGGAACTCTGTGGACAGCATTCAGGAAACAAAAGCTCCCAAAAGCGAACGGAACCCAAGCCGAACTACTCAGCCCAGCCCCTGGGTAAGGGCGGGGCAATTCCGTCTCAGGCAAAGACACTTTAGAATCACTACAACAGGCCCCTCCCTCAGAAGATCAACAAGAAATCCAGCCAAGACCAAGCTCACTTACCAAGGAGAACAGTGGAATTCCAGAGGAGAAAGCAAAGCAAGGAATTCATGGCTTTTCCCCCATGATTCTTTAGTCTTGCAGTTAATTTTTTTTTTCTTCTGCTAAATTTTTCTAACTTTTACCCTTTCCTCTTTCAATGTTTTTTTAACTAGTTTATCTTAAAAATAATAAAAATAATCTTTCAAAAAATAATATTTTTTGAACCTTCATTATTATAGTCATATTTTATAATTCATGGTATCTAACTATATTTTTTGTATACACATAGGGTTTTTTCTTCTAAAAACTTTGGGGTACAACTTCTCCTAATAGAACAAAATATATCCTAAATCTAGCTCCGGGCTTGTTCTAGTCTCCAGCCCGAGCAAATTCTCTCCACTTTCTTTTTCTTTATTCTCCCAACCAACTTACTTTATCAACTCCTTTTTTTAAAAATTAAAAAAAAATTTTTTTTATCTTTATAGGCATATTCCATCCCTTCATCGTGTCTACCTTTATTTATGTTTTCCATTCTTTAAAATTTTGGGAGGTAGTTTCTTCTCAGAGACCAAAATACTCCCAAAATTAAGTGTGCGACCCTGTTCTAGTCACCAGTCTAATATATATATAATTTTTTTTTCTTTTTAAATATTTTTTCTGTATTCATTTTCAACTTTTTTTTCCTGAACTACTTTTTATCCCCTTTCTCCCTCCCACGATTTGGGATCTCTACTGATTTGGTTAAAGCACATTTTCCTGAGGTTTTTGTCACCCATTTAGTATTTTATTTGCTCCTTCATATAAAATGAAGGACAAAATGACGAGGCTTTAAAACTCACCACATTAAAAAAAGAACAAGAGACAGTACTAAAGGCTAGGGACCTAATCAATACGGACACTGGTAATATGTCAGATCTAGAGTTCAGAATGACGATTCTCAAGGTTCTAGCTGGGCTCGAAAAAGGCATGGAAGATATCAGAGAAACCCTCTCCGGAGAGATAAAAGCCCTTTCTGGAGAAATAAAAGAACTAAAATCTAACCAAGTTGAAATAAAAAAAGCTATTAATGAGATGCAATAAAAAATGGAGGCTCTTACTGCTAGGATAAATGAGACAGAAGAAAGAATTAGCGATATAGAAGACCAAATGACAGAGAATAAAGAAGCTGAGCAAAAGAGACAAACAAATACTGGACCACGAGGGGAGAATTCCAGAGATAAGTGACACCGTAAGACGAAACATTAGAATAATTAGGATTCCAGAAGAACAAAGAGAGAGGGGAGCAGAAGATATATTGGAGAGAATTATTGTAGAGAATTTCCCTAATATGGCAAAGGGAACAAACATCAAAATCCAGGAGATGCAGAGAAACCCCCTCAAAATCAATAAAAATAGGTCCACACCCCATCACCTAATAGTAACATTTACAAGTCTTAGCAACAAAGAGAAAATCCTAAAAGCAGCCCGGGAAAAGAAGTCTGTAACGTACAATGGTAAAAACATTAGATTGGCAGCAGACTTATCCACAGAGACCTGGCAGGCCAGAAAGAACTGGTATGATATATTCAGAGCACTAAACGAGAAAAACATGCAGCCAAGAATACTATATCCAGCAAGGCTATCACTGAAAGTAGAAGAAGAGAGAAAAAGCTTCCAGGACAAACAAAACCTGAAAGAATTTGCAAACACCAAACTAGCTCTACAAGAAAGATTGAAAGGTGGCCTCTAGGCAAAGAGAGACCCTAAAACTAGTAGATCAGAAAGGAACAGAGACAATATACAATAACAGTCACCTTACATGCCATACAATGGCACTAAATTCATATCTCTCAATAGTTACCCTGAATGTAAATGGACTAAATGCCCCAATCAAAAGACACAGGGTACCAGAATCGATAAAAAAACAAAATCCATCAATATGCTGCCTAAAAGAAACTCATTTTAGACCCAAAGACACCTCCAGATTTAAAGTGAGGGGGTGGAAAACAATTTACCATGCTAATGGACATCAGAAGAAAGCTGGGGTGGCAATCCTTATATCAAACAAATTAGATTTTAAACCAAAGAGTATAATAAGAGATGAGGAAGGACACTATATCATACTCAAAGGGTCTGTCCAACAAGAAGATCTAACAATTTTAAATATCTATGCCCCAACATGGGAGCAGCCAACTATATAAACCAATTAATAACAAAATTAAAGAAACATCAACAATAATACAGTAATAGCAGGGGACTTTAACACTCCCCTCACTGAAATGGACAGATCATTCAAGCAAAAGATCAACAAGGAAATAAAGGCCTTAAATGACACACTGGACCAGATGGACATCACAGATACATTCAGAACATTCCATCCCAAAGCAACAGAATACATACTCTTCTCTAGTGCACACAAAACATTCTCCAGAATAGATCACATCCTGCGTCATAAATTAGGTCTCAACCGGCATTGGGATCATTCCCTGCATATTTTCAGACCACAATGCTCTGAATCTAGAACTCAATCACAAGAGGAAATTTGGAAAGAACCCAAATACATGGAGACTAAACAGCAACCTTCTAAAGAATGAATGAGTCAACCAGGAAATTAAAGAAGAATTGAAAAAATTCATGGAAACAAATGATAATAAAAACACAATGGTTCAAAATCTGTGGGACACAGCAAAGGCAGTCCTGAGAGGAAAATATATAGCGATACAAGCCTTTCTCAATAAACAAAAAAGGTCTCAAATACACAACCTAACCCTATAGCTAAAGGAGCTGGAGAAAGAACAACAAAGAACGCCTAAACCCAACAGGAGAAGAGAAAAAATAAAGATCAGAGCAGAAATCAATGAAATAGAAACTAAAAAAACAACAGAACAAATCAACGAAACTAGGAGCTGGTTCTTTGAAAGAAGTAATAAGATTGATAAAGCCCTGGCCAGATTTATCAAAAAGAAAAGAGAAAGGACCCAAATAAATAAAATCATGAATGAAAGAGGAGAGATCACAACTAACACCAGAGAAATACAAACAATTGTAAGAACATACTACGAACAACTCTACACCAATAAATTCGACAACCTGGAAGAAATGGATACATTCCTAGAGATATATAAACTACCACAACTGAACCAGGAAGAAATAGATAACCTGAACAGACCCATAACCAGTAAGGAGATTGAAACAGTCATCAAAAATCTCCAAACAAACAAAAGCCCAGGGCCAGACGGCTTTCCAGGGGAATTCTACCAAACATTTAAAGAAGAATTAATTCCTATTCTCCTGAAACTGTTCCAAAAAATAGAAATGGAAGGAAAACTTCCAAACTCATTTTATGAGGCCAGCATCACCTTGGTCCCCAAACCAGACAAGGATCCCATCAAAAAAGAGAATTACAGACCAATATCCTTGATGAACACAGATGCAAAAATTCTCACCAAAACACTAGCCAATAAGATCCAACAGTACATTAAAAGGATTATTCACCACGACCAAGTGGGATTTATTCCAGGGCTGCAAGGTTGGCTCAACATCTGCAAATCAATCAATGTGATACATTAATAAAAGAAAGAACAAAAACCATATGATACTCTCAATAGATGCTGAAAAAGCATCTGACAAAGTACAACATCCCTTCCTGATTAAAACTCTTCAAAGTGTAGGGATAGAGGGCACACACCTCAATATTATCAAAGCCATCTATGAAAAACCCACTGCAAATATCATTCTCAATGGAGAAAAACTGAAAGCTTTTCTGCTAAGGTCAGGAACATGGTAGGGATGTCCGTTATCACTACTGCTATTCAACATAGTAATAGAAGTCTTTGCCTCAGCAATCAGACAACAAAAAGAAATTAAAGGCATCCAAATCAGCAGAGAAGAAGTCAAACTATAACTCTTTGCAGATGATATGATACTACATGTGGAAACTCAAAAGGCTCCACTCCAAATCTGCTAGAACTTGTACAGGAATTCAGTAAAGTGTCAGGATAAAAAAATCAATGTACAGAAATCAGTTGCATTTCTTTACACCAACAACAAAACAGAAGAAAGAGAAATTAAGGAGTCAATCCCATTTACAATTACACCCAAAACTATAAGATACCTAGGAATAAACCTAACCAAAGAGGCAAACAATCTATACTCAGAAAACTACAAAGAACTCTTGAAAGAAAATGAGGAAGACACAAAGAAATGGAAACATGTTCCATGCTCATGGACTAGAAGAACAAATATTGTGAAAATGTCTATGCTACCTAAAGCAATCTACACATTTAATGCAACCCCTATCAAAATCCTACCCATTTTTTTCAAAGAAATGGAACAAATAATCCTAAAATTAATATGGAACCAGGAAAGACCTCGAATAGCTAAAGGAATATTGAAAAAGAAAGCCAAAGTTGGTGGCATCACAATTCCAGACTTCAAGCTCTATTACAAAGCTGTCATCATCAAGACAGTATGGTACTGGCACAAAAACAGACACACAGATCAATGGAACAGAGTAGAGAGCCCAGAAAAAGACCCTCAACTCTATGGTCATCTTCGACAAAGCAGGAAGGAATGTCCAAAAGAAAAAAGACAGCCTCTTCAACAAATGGTGTTGGGAAAATTGGACAGCCACATGCAGAAAAATGAAATTGGGCCATTTCCTTACACCACACACGAAAATAGACTCAAAATGGATGAACGACCTCAATGTGAGAAAGGAATCCATCAAAATCCTTGAGGAGAACACATGCAGCAACCTCTTCGACCTCAGCCACAGCAACTTCTTCCTAGGAACACTGCCAAAGGCAATGGAAGCAAGGGCAAAAATGAACTATTGGGATTTCATCAAGATCAAAAGTTTCTGCACAGCAAAGGAAACAGTCAACAAAACCAAAAGACAACTGACAGAATGGGAGAAAATATTTGCAAACGACATATCGGACAAAGGGCTAGTATCCAAAATCTATAAAGGGCTCAGCAAACTCAACATCCAAAGAACAAATAATCCAATTGAGAAATGGGCAGAGGACATGAACAGACATTTCTGCAAAGAAGACATCCAGATGGCCAACAGACACATGAAAAAATGCTCCACATCACTCGGCATCAGGGAAATACAAATCAAAACCACAATGAGATACCACCTCACATCAGTAAGAATGGCTAAAATTAACAAGTGGGGAAATGACAGATGCTGGCGAGGATGTGGAGAAAGGGGAATCCTCCTACACTGTTGGTGGGAATGCAAGCTGGTGCAACCACTCTGGAAAACAGTGTGGAAGTTCCTCAAAAAGCTGAAAATATAGCTACCCTATGACCCAGCAATTGCACTACTGGGTATATACCCTAAAGATACAAACGTAGTGATCCGAAGGGGTATGTGCACCCGAATATTTATAGCAGCAATGTCCACAATAGCCAAACCATGGAAAGAACCTAGATGTCCATCAACAGATGAATGGATAAAGAAGATGTGGTACATATATGCAATGGAATACTATGCAGCCATCAAAGGAAATGAAATCTTGCCATTTGCCACGAAGTGGATGGAACTAGAGGGTATTGTGCTTAGCGAAATAAGTCAATCGGAGAAAGACAACTATCATATGATCTCCCTGATATGAGGAAGTGGAGATGCAACATGGGGGGTCTGGGGGGTAGCAAAAGAATAAATAAAACAAGATGGGATCGGGAAAGAGATAAACCATAAGAGACTGTTAATCTCACAAAACAAACTGAGGGTTGCTGGGGGAGGGGGGAGGGAGAGGGTGGTGGGGTTATGGACATTGGGTAGGGTATGTGCTATGGGGAGTGCTGTGAAACGTGTAAACCTGGCGATTCACAGACCTGTACCCCTGGGGATAAAAATACATTATATGTTTATTTAAAAAAATTAAAAAATTAAAAAAAGAAAGAATAAAATGTTAGGATACCTGGGTGGCTCAGCCGGTTAAGCCTCTGGCTTTGGCTCAGGTCCTAGGATTGAGCTGAGTCCTACATCAGTCTTCCTGCTCACGGTGGAGCCTACCTCTCCCTCTGCCTGCTGCCCCCTGCTTGTGCTCTTCCTCTCTCTCACAATAAGTAGATAAATAAAATGTTAAAAAATGTTAAAAAAAAAAAAGTTAAAAAAGAAGAAAGTGAATCATTATAAAGAATAAAATGTCTAGGAATCAATTTAACCAAGGAGGTGAAGAACCTGTACTCTGAAAACCGTAAGACAGTGAAGAAAGAAATCAAAGATGACACAAATAAATAAATGCAAAGACATACCATGCTCTTGGACTGGAAAAATTAATATCGTTAAAATGTCCATACTACCCAAAGCAATCTACAGATTCAGTGCGATCCCTACTGAAGTACCAAGAACATGTTTTCACAGAACTAAGAACAAATAATACTAAAATTTATATGGTATGAGAAAAGACCATGAATAGCTAAAGCAATTTCAAGAAAGAATAACAAAGCTGGAGGCTCACACTCCCAGCTTTCAGGCTACATTACACAATACTATAGTAATTGAAACAGTATGGTACTGGCATAAAAGATCAATGGAACAAAATAGAAAGCCCAGAAATGAACCCATGCTTATATGGCCATTCAATGACAAAGGAGGCAAGAATATACAATGGAGAAAAGACAGTTCCTTCAATAAATTAGTTGAGGGAACTGGACATCTACCTGCAAAAGAATGGAACTCAGCCAATTTCTTCCATCATATCCAAAAGGAACTACATTTAGTTCTTCTAAGTTCTGAAACCATAAAACTCCTAAAACAGACAATAAGTTCTTAGACATCATTCTAAACAGTATTTTTTTGATTTATCTCCTCAGTCAAGGGCAACAAAAGCAAAAATAAACAAGTAGGACTAGATGAATCTAAAAAGTTTTGCATCAGGGCACCTGGGTGGCTCACTAGGTTAAAACCTCTGCCTTTGGCTCAGGTCATGATCTCAGGGTCCTGGAATGGAGCCTCGCATAGAGCTCTCTGCTCAGCGGGAAGCTTGCCCCCCCCCCCAACTTGTGATCTCTGTCAAATAAATAAATTTTTAAAAACCTTTAAAAAGTTTTGCATAGCAAAAGAAATTATCAACAGAATGAAAAGACAACCCAATGAATGGGAAGTACCTGCAAATGAAGTATCTGAATCAAGGGTTAATAATGAAATATGTGAGAAACTCATCTATCTTACACCAAAAAAAAAATCTGACTTTAAAAAAAATGGGTAGAGGACTGGAAGAGACATTTTTCCAAAGAAGACATAGAGATGCCCAACAGACACACTGAAAGATGCTCAGCATCAGTCATCATCAGGGAAATGCAACACAAATCAAAACCACAGTGAGAGATAACCTCATGCCTTTCAGAATGGCCAGTATCAAAAAGATAAGAAACAACAGATGTTGAGGATAAGGGAACCACTATGCACCACTGACAGGAATGTAACAGTCTGGTGAAACCACTCTGGCAAACAGTACAGAGATTCGTCAAAAAATTAAAAATAGAAATACTGTATGATCTAGCACATCTACTCCTAGGTATATACCCAAAGAAAATGAAAACACTGGGGCGCCTGGGTGGCTCAGTGGGTTAAAGCCTCTGCCTTCGGCTCAGGTCATGATCCCAGAGTCCTGGGATCAAGCCCCACAATGGGCTCTCTGCTCAGTGGGGAACCTGCTTGCTCCTCTCTCTCTCGGCCTGCTTCTCTGCCTACTTGTGATTTCTGTCTGTCAAATAAATAAATAAAATCTTAAAAAAAAAAAAAAGAAAATGAAAACACTAATTCTAAAAGAATAATGGGATGCCTGGGTGGCTCAGTTTGTTAAATATCCAACTCTTGATTTCAGTTCATGTCTTGATCTCAGGGTCATGAGTTAAAGCCCTGTTGGGCTCTGTGCTAGGAATGGAGCCTACTTAAAGAAACAAACAAACAAACCTACCCCTATGTTCACTGCAGCATTATTTACTTTAGTCAAGATATGGAAGCAGTCTAAATATCCCTGACAGATGAATGGTTAAAGAAGATGTTATATATATACAATGCGTTATTACTCAACCATAAAAAAGAATGAAACCTTGCCATCTAAAACAACATGGATGGGCCTACAGGATATTCTGCTAAGTGAATTTGATTTTACTTCAATGTGGAATCTGAAAAACAAAACATAATACTATGCAGCCATCAAAAGAAATGAAATCTTGCCATTTGCGACAACATGGATGGAACTAGAGGGTATCATGCTTAGTGAAATAAGTCAATCGGAGAAAGACAACTATCATATGATCTCCCTGATATGAGGAAGCGGAAATGCAACATGGGGGGTTAAGGGGGTAAGAGAAGAATGAATGAAACAAGATGGGATTGGGAGGGGGACAAACCATAAACCACTCTTAATCTCACAAAACAAACTGAGGGTTGCTGGGGGGAGGGGGGTTGGGAGAAGGGGGGTGGGGTTATGGACATTGGGGAGGGTATGTGCTATGGTGAGTGCTGTGAAGTGTGTAAACCTGGCGATTCACAGACCTGTACCCCTGGGGATAAAAATACATTATATGTTTATTTAAAAAAAAAAAAAAAAAAAAAAAAAGAACAAACAAAACGAAATTCCTAAATACACAGAATGAACTCAGGACTGCCAGAGGGAAAGGTGGTAGAGGGATGGGCAAACAAAGGTAAAGGGAATAGGGTACAAACTTCCACTTAAAAGTAAGTCATAGAGAGGCGCCTGGGTGGCTCAGTGGGTTAAGCATCTGCCTTCAGCTCAGGTCATGATCCCAGGGTCCTGGGATCGAGTCCCACATCAGGCTCCCTGCTCATCAGAGAGCCTGCTTCTCCCTCTCCCTCTGCCTGCTGCTCTGCCTACTTGTGCTATCTCTTTGTCGAATAAATAAATAAAATCTTAAAAAAAAATAAGTCATAGGGATGGGGAGCACAGGAAATATAGTAGAAAATATAATATCTTTGTATGGTGACAGATGATAATTATACTTATCATGTTATTTTGTAACGTATGTAAATATCAAATTACTATGTTATACCCCTAAAAGTAATATTCTGTGTCAACTGTACTTCAAGAAAAGGATGAATTTCCCAGAAAAAAAAGACAATATAAGTTACCAAAATCAAGAATAAGAGATATCACTATAGATTCTATAGATCTTAAAAGGATAAGAGAATACAACAATTTTATGCCAATAAATTCACCAAATTAGAGGATATGGACAAATTCCTTGAAACAAAATCTGAATTTCTCCATATCTATTAAAGAAATCACACTTGTTGTTAAAAACCTTTCCACATCAAAAACTCCAGGCCTAAAGGGTTTCACTGGTGAATTCTACAAACAATTAAGAAAATATTTCTCTTTTTATTTTTTGGTTAAAGATTTTTGTTTATCTATGACTGAGAGAGAAAGCTAGAGAGGGAACACAAGCACGAGGGAGCTAGAGAGGAAGAAGCAGGCTCCCCACTGAGTAGGGAGCCTGATATGGGGCTCGATCCCAGGATGCTGGAATCGTGACCTGAGCTGAAGGCAGACATTTAACAACTGAGCCACCCAGGCTCAGTTCCCAACTCATTCTATAAGGTCAGTATTACCCTGATATCAAAACCAGGCAGACATACAAGGAAAGTACAGACCTCATAGAAATTGATGCCAATTTTAATTTTTTTTAGATTTTATTTATTTGAGAGAAGGAGAGCTCCACAAGTAGAGCTGTGAGCCCAATGCGGGCCTTGATCCCGGGACTCCAGGATCATGACCTGAGCCAAAGGCAGTCGCCTAACCAACTGAGCTACCCAGGTGCCTGATGTAAATTTTTAAAGCAAAATTTTGTAGACTGAATCCATCAATATGAAAAATAAAAATACATCGAACCAGGTGAGGTTTATCTTAAGGATGCAGGTTGGTTTAATACCTGGAAACCAATGTAATTACCACATATCAAACTGAAAAGCGAAAACCATTCAATCATTTCAAAAGATGCAAAAACAGTATTTGACGAAATACAGTATCTATTCCTAATTCTTGGCTAAACAACATAAATACATTTTCTTTTTTTTTTTTTAAGATTTTTATTTATTTATATGACAGACAGAGATCAAAGGAGGCAGAGAGGCAGGCAGAGAGAGAGAGAGAGGTGGAAGCAGGCTCCCTGCTGAGCAGAGCACCTGATGTGGGGCTTGATCCCAGGACCCCAGGATCATGACCTGAGCTGAAGACAGAGGCTTTAACCCACTGAGCCACCCAGGTGCCCCCATAAATACATTTTCTAAAGGCCCTCTCTACCCCTGCACAGTTTCCATTCTATCATTCAACTAAATTTGCCTTTGCTCTACTGCTTCTGAGACACAATACAGCATGGCCATTAAGAGTGTGAACTCTGGGGATGCCTGGGTGGCTCAGTTGGTTGAACACTGCCTTCAGACAGGCATGATCCCAGGGTCCTGAGATAGAGTCCTGCATCGGGCTCCTTGCTCAGCAGGGAGCCTGCTTCTTTTGCTGCCTCTGCCTGTCTCTCTGCCTGCTTGTGTGTACTCTCTCTCTCTGGCAAATAAATAAAATCTTAAAAAAAAAAAAAAAAAAAAAGAGTGTGAACTCTGGAGCTGTAATACCTGGGTTCAAATCCCAGCTCCACCCCTTACTGGGTGTGCAACCCTGAACAGTTACAACTTCTTCATGCCTCATTTTTCCTATCTACAAAGTGAGGATAATAATAAGACTTCTCTTATAGGGTATCATGAAGTTAAATGAATTCATATATATACAAAGCACTAAAAACAGTGCCTGACATATAATAAGAACTATGTAAGCATTAACTATTATTTTTATTATTACCTTTGGAAAATACCTAGCCCTTAACCTCTGGTTGATCTCAGACGATCACTTTGTTGAGAAGCATTTCAGCAGGTTAAACTAAATCCGAGAGATTAGTACAGAGTCGTTAAGGTCATGGAGAGCCAGAGCTTGAATCCTGGCTCAGTTAATTCCAGGCTAGGTGTCCTGAAGCTCATTGCTTAACCTCTTTTCTCATGCTCAAAAGGGTCTTAGTATCTTACTTCTTCAGACTGTTATGAGGGCCGTGTCGAAAATCCCTTTTCTTTTCTCAATCTCCCACCAAAGCCAGACTTACTTTACCAGGATGTCTTCCAATTGGACTGGTCCTAGGCCTGGCTTTTCCAGAAACCAAGAGCAAATGCTGGCCTCTGAAGAGGTCGATATTAAAAGGTCAATCCTGTATTTGCCCAGAACTTTTGGGGTGTTGTCCTCTCAGAGGCCAGAATTACTTTTCAGGGTCATGAGAATGCCTTTTGGGGACCAGGATTCTGATGGGAAGAGCCTGGCTCTAACGAGCTTATAACTGGTCTTCTATCAACTGGTAATATTTCTGAAAGTCAGTCCTAGAACTTCCAATCTCTATTTGGGAGTTAATTAGTACCTTAAAGACAGTGGCTACAAAAAATCTGTATTTCCAATCCCAATGTTTTATAAGAACTTTAATTCTTATTAAAATGCCACTGCTCACACTTTAACATGCTCTCCACATCTATCTCTTGGTGTACAATGTGGCTCCATATGCATTTTTCCTCCTCAAATAGCTGATTATCTGTATTTCTGGGTATCTCTGGGGTTTTGATTCTGTGCCCGACCTATATTTCTATTTTCAGGCCAGGTCCCACAAACTTGAGGACTACTCAAGTAGTCCCCACTGTCATCAGTAGCCACATCTATTCTGCATTTCTCAAGTTTGTTTACTCTGGATTCATCTTTGTCAAGTCTATCTTCTTTGTCCTCATGTATGCTTTAGCATCAAGTGATTCTATCTCAATTCATTTTTTTCTTTTTTGTGAGAGCACGCACACAAACACAAGTACATGGTGGGAGCAGGGCAGAGGGATAGGGAAAGTATGTCAAGCAGGCTCCACACCCAGCACGGAGCCCAACATGGGGCTCCATCCCATGACCCTGATATCATGACCTGAGCAGAAGTCTAGAGTCAGACACTCAGACGACTGAGCCACCCAGGCACTCCTCAAGTGAGTCCATTTTTAGTAGGCTTCAGACACATCTGTTTCTTCCCTTCTGGTTGCTCAAATTCAAAATCTTAATCATTTTACAATACTGCAAGAGCAAAAACCTCCTAGCTGGCCTCCCCCTATTCAACTCATAGCAGAGAACTTTCCCACTCACATGTTATTTTGAATATAGCAGTAATGTTTAATTCCATTTAAACCAAATGGTTTTTAAGACCTGAAGACACTCTCCTCTATCGACCTCCATCTAAAGGCCTTCATTTCCCAACACTCTGGATCCAGGATCATCAATACAGACAACTATATTTTTCTCTCATCAGTGTGTTCCCTAGTCCTAGGTACTGATTCCACAGCCCAAATCCTCTCAACTGTCATGTGATATAATATTTAAGAATATAGGGGCTAAGGGTATAGGTTAGAAAAGCTCCATTTCTGATTAGCTATGACCTTCTTTATGCCTCAAGCTTCATGTGGAAAGCAAGACAATTACAATACCAACCACAGCACCAACTGGCCTCAGATGTGGGTCAGACTAACAGAGCTTGTCTATGCAAAGCACTCTCCTCACACAGTAAGCACTGAGGAAGCACTAGCTATTACTACTGTCCTACTAGTACCGTACTGCCTCCTAACAAGAGACCTAGGGCCTGGCACATCCTAGGTGGTCCAGAAAATGAATATTTATTCTTGCTTCCAAAATTATTCAAATACTAGTGAAAGATACAGATTTTAATCTGGGAATTTGACTTACCTTTAAATCTGAGTTGGCTGCAAATTTCTGTCCAATTAAAGCTGCATTTCCTCCTACATAGTGCTGTAAGACAGTTTCAAAGTTATTAGACAGTATTTTAACAACCCATGTTACCCAAGCTTAGTAATTTTTTTAATTTGTTAATTTATAGTCCATTCCCCCCCCCCCAAAATTTTGAGGCTACTTTACAACAGTAACACACAGATGAAGTTTTAATAAAATTATTAACCTCCTAGGTTCACAGACAATGAATTATAAACAAAGGCTAAAAAAACCCAAATATGTTAACTATAAAAATTAGTGTAACTGCCTTAATTGTAGATCAGATCTGGCCTTGAGCTTTCAGGAAGCTAGAAGAGATAAAGGAAATATGAAAAATGTGGACAGATCTTGTCTTCTGTGCCACAGTCCTACTGAAATGAATATATGACTGTGTTACTCTCCTCCTAAAAATCATTCAATAGATACTTCAATGAACTAAACTCAACTTGTAAGTGAGGCACACAGGCCTTTCTTTATCTGCCCCCCAACCCTGTGCTCTTTTTTCTACCTCCTCTCCTGTGCTTCCCTCCCACACCATGCCTATAGCTCTCTGAGCCTGTCTTCTTCGGTCTTTGTTCTTTTTTTTTTTTTTTTTTTAAAGATTTTATTTATTTATTTGACAGAGAGAAATCACAAGTAGATGGAGAGGCAGGCAGAGAGAGAGAGGGAAGCAGGCTCCCTGCTGAGCAGAGAGCCCGATGCAGGACTCGATCCCAGGACCCTGAGACCATGACCTGAGCCGAAGGCAGCGGCTTAACCCACTGAGCCACCCAGGCGCCCTTCGGTCTTTGTTCTTTTAGCACACGCTATTCCTCTCTCCTGGATGCCCAGCCCTTCTCATGCACTGGGAAATACCCACTTCCTTCTCAAGAATCACCTGCACGCACCTCTTCTGTCATGCCTGCTGTCTCTCTTTCCCCACTGCCACCTCAGCCTCCACAGCCGCCCTCCCAGACAGGATTAGAGATCCCTTGCCATCCCTATACTCGAACTCCACTAAAGCCCTTGTCCACTTGGGCTACTGTCATCTGGGTACATGACTAGCTCCCTCAAGGCAGGACTGGCTCTCTTCTTATTACAGTAAGCGCTCGGTAAATGATTGTTGCTAAGTTTCAAAAAAGATGTGTTAGAAAATATAAAGGCTTTCCTAGGAGCAAGTCTAAGGGTAATGGGTCCTAACGTAGAACTATGTCTCCTAAACACCACTCCTTTCAGCTGCAGACCTGGTGCTGGAGAGGCAGATGACTCAAGACCGGTATTCCATGTTGCTGACTAAGGATGGATCCACATGCTTTGGACACCTAACAAATAGGATAAGGCTGATGCTCCATTATGAAAACTGAGAAGCCTAATCAATACTCTTGCTCAGATGGAACGCCACTATCTTACCTTCTAGCCCTCGACCACATGCAGAGGCACAGACTAAACAATTCAATTCTAGATTCTAGACACCACTTTCATCCTAAGCTTCCTGTTGACCAACTCCAGATTCAGGTAAACAATAACTGCTTCCTGTAGGTAAATTTAAAGCTTTCTGTGAGATACAGGCTAAAATTTGGTCTTTTACATTTTAGCATGAATTTTTATTTGACTCTTATGGCCAGATGAATTTACTAAAAATCTTGAGGGAAAATATTAAGATTTTATGAAGTAGATTTTAGATTTTTCATGTAATAGTTATTAACTACTGTTTTATCAATCTGCTTATAGTTTAAGGGAGTTTGAAAAGACATCAAATGAAGTGTTGCCTTCACGGAAGGTAAGGAGAGCATTTTAGACCTCATACTTTTAAGAAATAACTTGGACAATCAAAAAGCTATCTTTATAGAAAAAAAATCTTTTTTTGCATCATGAAACAAAAGGCAGGATCAAAGCAGAAGAGAATAGAAATTGAATTAGTGGTTCAAATACAATGATAATAAAGACTTTTAGCAGCAGACTTGTCACCATGTTAGAACTACTGAGATACTTTCATAAAAGATCAGAATCTCACTAGTGAACTCAGCTATAAAAAAGACTGCAGCCGACATTTTAACAGCTTGCTGTTTGCTTTACAACCTCGGCTGGGTAACGCCCATGCCCACTTTAATGTTCAAATGGGAAGATTCAAAAGCAAAAAGAACTTTAAAACCTTGAAAGTTCTCAAAATAAAAGTGGCCAAAAAGAATGGCCCATGAAAAGTACCAATTAAAAATGGCATTAAGGAGCTCCCCTAGCAAGAACCACATCTAGACTGATGTGACTAGCCAAGGCAAGATTTTAGGTGAGTAGGAAAAACTGGGGGTGGGGGGTGGGGGGTAGACAGACGCTGAAATAAACAATCAAAATTCAGTCTCAAGAGGTGTGAGGGCACGTGTCGCTGAAGGAATGCTGGGGTTAAGGGCCTGGGATGTCCAGGCCCAGCACTGCCTCTTACTCCATGTGAACCTTAAAAAAGTATCAGAACCATGTGGGCCCTAAAGCTTTATTTATGATCACCGTGTGGGCTTGGGGACCCCTAGGTCTGACAGGTCCTATCCTGTAGACCAGGGGTTCTCAAAACAAGGTCCTCAGAACAAGAGCATTAATGCAACCAGGAAACTTCCCAGTAGGGAAGTAAGTTCTTGAGTCCCACCCTACATCTACTGAATCAGAAACTCTGGGAGTAAGGCCCAGAAATCTGTTTCATTAACCTCCCCCCACAGTGATTCTGTGTTTTAGGTCTGAGAACGACTGATCTAGACCAGTGCTTCTCAACCAATGTGATTTTTTTCTCCCCAGCCTGGGAACAACTGAGTATGACCTTTTTAACTGTCACAGCTAGGGAAGGAAGAGAGTGCTATTGTCTGTCATCCAGTGGGTAGATGCGAGAGATGCTGCTGACATCTCACCTGTGCAGGACAGCCCCTACCACAAAGAATTATCCAACCCAAAACATCAGTATTGCTGAGGTAAGGAACCTGGCTCTGGGCCACCAGAGCAGAGGTGAGGATCCAGGACTCCCTTGCCCATGCACAAGCTACAAATAGCGCTCTGTGTGTTTAGCCTTATTCTCCTGCTCAGGAAGGACTCAGCCATATTATTATTCCACATTATCAGCCACAAACAAGAGTGGGCATCTTTACTACCTTCAAATTGGGCAATATGAAAAAAGAACAATTTGATAGATGGACTAGGACCAAAATTTTGGTAACTAGGCTTCCTAAATGTTGGCTGAATTGAACTGACTAGAAACAGTGGAGTTAATGAAAAGTTCAGATACACAGTTTGACAGAAAGGGAAAATACTACGGAACTGAATTCCTAACAATCACCCTCCAGAGAGACTGAGGAAAAGTTACTTGGTTGCTTCTAGGAACCTTATACAAAAAGCTATCTTTCCCCACCTTATTTTAATTTACTGCTGGTGAACCAAACAGACCTGGGCTCCTGGGAGCTCTGATGCAGTCTGGGCAATGTCATGGAAAGCTTCCTTATCGCTGAAGAAGCGCTCAGCTGCGGCTCCCTTCCCCATGAAGTGAACAAAAGCTTCTTCCAGATCATTCCTTGAATGCAGAATGGTGTGATCTTTTCCATTCCCAGGACGCCGGCCAAGCGCCTGCAAGAGCTTCACCCCTGAGAGCACTACATCCACACAGGCATTGACTCTGGAAGGAAGGAGGAAAGAGGCAGTGTGAAAGAAAAGAGAAGCAGCACCATGGAAGCTACTCTGCATTTAATAACAGAGAAATGTTTCCAGGAACTGTATCCAAACAGAAAAACCAAGGAAGTGGATCGAAATCTGGACAGGGAAATAAATAGCCTATGGCAGGAGGAAGATTCCTTTATCTGGACAAACATCTTAGGATCGAAACACAGGAATCTTTCTTACAGGATGGCAAACTTTTTTTTTTTCCTTAAAGATTTTATTTATTTGTGAGAAAGAGAGAGACATTAAGCAAGGAGGCCGACGTGGGACTCGATAACAGGACTCTGGGATGATTACCTGAGCTAAAGGCAGATGCTTAACCGAGACACCCAGGCATCCCCAGTGTGGCAAACTTTTACGCTAGCTACAGAGAGAAAACAGGTGCTCAGCATTTGAGAACAAAATTATCATAATACAAATACAGCATTTCTGAGAAAATGTTGGCAGAGACATACTGTCTGGATTCCTACTGGCTTTCTGACTTGGGCAAGTCACTTTAATTTCTCAACTTCCTCATTTACGGTGTAATGTGGGTGTTAGACTCATAGAACTGTACTGAAGATTAATATATGCTTAGGAACACTGCTTGGTGCAAAGTAAGCAAAATATAAGTTTTGATCAAAGGCCAAATATCAGATACCTTCCCCTCAAAGACACATTAGGATGGTGGTAACACTCACTAAATACCTAATGTCTAAATACTCCTAGCTGAAACTTTTCAACAGTTAAGTGGCGCCTTAAAGACTGAGGCACATCTGTAGCCTGGTAACAATTCATCACTTGGCAGGTGTTCAGTGGACCAAACCAAGACCTTTAAAGGGCCTGTGAGAAGCCAGTGCTGCACTACCTAGTTGTCTCTATGGAAACAAATTATAAGGCACTATGGTTGTCTGGCTTGGCCTGTCTATAAAAATATAAAACAGAAAAGTTCTGATTTATGTTTTTAGTGTTACTTTCCTAAAAGCCATCCCTTAGAGAAGGGTCAAATAATTTGGGTACCTAGAGAAGGACTTCCTGTCCCCCACCCCACAATCACCTTGATTCCTGCCTCTGCCTACTGGGGATGTCATTTTTGCCAGGGGGGCTAGATGACCACACAGGCAGCTGGAAGCTTCTGAGAAGGCCAAAGCTCACAGTAGGCCAACAACAAGCTTCTGGTGATAAGGATGGATGGGCTTCCAAGGGTAATTCCGAGCAGCTTCGAAAGCAAAAAGTATATTCATTCATAAGAAAGGCCCAAACAATTGGATTCTGGTGTAGACTATAGCTCTGTTTCCCTTCCAGATGCAGATGAAGGGATTAACTCTGTGTCAGTAAGAATGTTGATCTAGTTAGTGTCATTCCCAGTACCTGGCTTCACTCTGACTTTTGAAACCCATCTTACTCCACTCCTCTGTTGATCTATTAGATCCATTAGTAGATCTAACTAGATGGAGAATTAGTAATCCTCTGGGACACAAAGGCTGACTTTTAATATTTTATTTATTTATTTGACAGAGAGAGAGAGATCACAAGTAGGCAGAGAGCCAGGCAGAGAGAGCGGGGAAGTAGGCTCCCCGCTGAGCAGAGAGCCCGGTGCAGGGCTTGATCCCAGGACTCTGAGATCATGACCTGAGCCGAAGGCAGAGAGGCTTAACCCCCTGAGCCACCCAGGCACTCCCGACTTTTTTTTTTTAAACCATGAATCCTGAAAGCACTTTTCAAATTGTCATCGACAGCACTGTGTACCCCTGTCCCCCATCAATTCATATGTTTAAGCCCTAACCACACATGTGAATGTTTTTGGAGATAAATACTATTTAAAGAGATAATTAAGGTTCAATGAGGCCATAATCCAAGAAGACTAATCTCCATATAACAAGAAGAGACACCAGGAGTATGCATGCACAGAGGAAAGTCCATACAGTTTAAGTGGTGGGAAGAAGGCCATCTGCTAGTCAGGATCTCATTCTGAGACTATCAGCCTCTAGAACCACAAGAAAATTCCTGTTATTTAAGTCACCCAGTCTGTGGTATTCTGTCATGTCAGGCTAAACACTAATAATGAATATATCTGTCTTCAACAAATGAGGTGGATACTTTGTCTTCACCCATTTTTACATCCTCAGAGCCTAGCAAAGACTTGACACATACCATATAATTGCTGATACTTGCTGAATGTCCATAAAGCCAGGGAGGACACTTAAGAAACTGATAAGAAGGAACACCTGGATGGCTCAGTTCATTAAGCATCTGACTCTTGATTTCAGATCAGGTCATGACCTCAGGGTCATGAGATGGAGCCCCATGCTGGGCTCTGCACTCAGCATGGAGTCTGCTTGAGATTCTCTACCTCTACCTGACCCCACCCCCCGACTTGCACCTGTGCACTTTCTCACAAAATAAATAAAATCTTTAAAAACAAAAAACCAAGCAAACAAAACCTAAAAGAAACTCATAAGGAAGTAGGTGAAAGCGCCTGAAATTGAGAGAAGAGATAAAAGGAAATACTATCTGAAGAAACTATATGCTGGTTTAAAAAAAAAAAAAAAAAAAAGAGTCCTATGGGGTACCGGGTTAGCTCAGGACATGAAGCATGCAACTCTTGATCGCAGGGTTAAGTATGAGCCCCACAATGAGTGCAGAGATGACTCAAAATAAATATTAAAAAAATACTAACATTTGTGTGCTCTTTACAGAAGACACTATGCAAGATTACACAATTATTTTGTTTAATCTTCAGGATAACTTTGCTCTACCCTTGCCTCAAGCACTCACAAAAACTAGCAGAGTACTTCATAGAAGGTCTGCTTTTGTATCATGCTTCTGAGGTGATGGCAAGATATTTAAATCGAATTAAGACAAGGTTTAAAGTTAGTGTGAAGGGAACAATGAGGAATACAAAGAAAGGAGGCCCTGTGAGTTGGGAGAACATTAAATATGCAATGTCACTGAAGTCAAGGGAAGAAAAGAGTTTCAAGGAGAAAGGCATGTTCAGCGCGTGGAAGACTGCACGGGGCTGACAACGAAGACTAAAAAAGGGCAGCTGAATTGGAAAATCAACAAATCACCAGTAAGCTTTGAGAGAGCAGTTTCAATAGCGACGGTCTCCCAGACTACGGTATTAAAAGAAGGAGAAACAAGGGAGATAAAGTCGGTAGCTAAAGGTAGTGAACCACACCACTCAAGACGTTCAGAAGAGGGCGAGCGTCTTCGAAGTGTGACCGCAAAAAGGCAGTGGCCAAAAGATCTGTAACAGGATTGAAGGAGACTAGCACAGGAGGGTGTCCGGCTGCGCGGGATTTGCAGAGGCTATTAGATCCTACCGAGATGACAGAGGGGCGCAGAGACCAGACAAGAGGAAAAAGCAGTCTGATGAGTCCCTGCAGCAGTGACGAACAGGGCTGGTCCCAGACATCCGACGCTTCACCAAGGAGGCAGCGTGGACACCAGCGCCGAGAAGCCTTCCCGGAAACGTCTGGGAAACCCTATTTCCGCGCGGTTCTACCTCCCAGTTCCCCAGCCGCCCGAACTCCTCCAAGGCGGCCCTCGGAGGCCCGAAGCACCCGCACTTCCTGGAAAGACCCAAAGACGCAGGCCCCGCAGGCACTCACCCCACGGCCACGCGGCGCCAGCGCCGGGCCGGCCGTACGATGAGCGCGTCCCAGGCGGCCGCCAAGCGGCCCTCAGGGGAGCCGGGTCCCGGAGGCGCGGGCGCCAGCTGTAGCGAGCTCCACAGCGAGCGAAGCGCCGAGCCGGGCAGCTGCGGCTCCAGCAGGAGGACACAGCCCACCGCCAGCGCCAGGAAGCCGGCATACGCAGAGCCGCGCCACAGCGCCATGGGGACAGAGGCGCCGCAGCCGCCGGCTCGCTCCTTTCCCAGCCCGCGCCTCTTCCGTCTCGGCGTGCGCCGCCGTAGACACGCGCCACGTCACGCAGGCGCGCCACGGCCCCCGAGGGGCGGGCTGGGGGCGGGGCTCCGCGCCGCTCCCCGGGTGCCCGGGGCTGGCGCTGGGGGGCGCGGTTGCACGGCCGAGAGGCCGGAACGCGGATCGGGACTCCAGCCGGACCCCACCAGAGGGGCGAGGGTGCGTTTGTTCGGAGGGGCACCAGTGTCCCCCCTCTTTTAATTCGTCCGTCCGCGAGTGTGTCCATCCTCTATCGCTGGCTTAACTCTTCCTCTTTCTCCCTGGGGGAATTAGCTCAGACGGCACCCGCGCTGCAGGCGAGGAGGGAGGGATTCCGCCCCTTTCGAGGGCATCCGAGGCTTTCAGCCCTTCGAGGCCTCTGCCAAGACGGGAGATCCCGCAGTGACCCCTCTCGCGGGACGACCGGAATCAGGCCTTCAAATAACCCTCTTGGGGGCGCTGTTCCCTTTAGCAATATCAGAAAAACGCACAAATGCACACAATCTTGTGTTAGTTACGGAGATTATGGACTTGGGTTAAGAAACACTGGTTTCTCCTCTTTTCCGCGGCGATAGGGCTTCAGCCCAGGCAGGCTCCGTCTTCCTCATTGTGACACTTCTATGTATGAGTGTACATTATGAGAAGTGAAGCTGGGCTTGTTGCCAGCTCCTTCTCAGCAGCCACCATGTATCGCCTAGGCTTCTTCCCTGCCCTGTTCATTTTTTTTTTTTTTTTTTTCCTGGTTCTGCTGTCTCCTGACCTTGGCTTTGTGTCCGATTTTCCACTGCCCCTGACCTTTGGACTTGGCAATGAAACTTTATTTCCCTAGCTTTGATCTTGGGCAATTGGGTTCGCCCCTCCACCCCCACCCCGCCCCACGTCACACACTTCCCCATCCTGGTCCTCTACCTTCCCCTAGCTCACCCACCCCGCCTACCTGATGATAGCTGTCTGTTCAAAGATGTTCATGCAGGAAGAGCTCTGGGCTGCCACGTAAAGGAAGGAAGCCAAGGAGCCAATGAGATTTATGTGGAGCCTTGAAACTGTCTTGCCTTCCCCTTCTCTCTCCTCAGGTAGACCTGTCAAATCAGTTCCTAGAGAAACTGATTTCTCTCTCATGGCCCTGAGTGGACATGTTTCCTTACCATCCCAGAGAGGACTATACCAGCACCTAACCCAAAAGCAGGGAATCAATCCACTGTTGCCAGAGAACATTTCTTAATAAGCAATAATTGTTCCTTGGATAAACCTCATTGGCTACCATACTGCCAATGCACAAAACTCAAGAGACCACTTTTCTTTACTGAGAATTTGGACCACGAGTCAGGAGTCTGTAGCTAGTTTTTTTGTTTTGTTTTGTTTTTTTGTTTGTTCGTTCGCTTTCTGTTTTTTTGTTTTTCCTGGACCCACAAGGACACATAGGCTTGATGGTCAGATAGAGTTCGTTAAATATATTCCCAAGGTGAAGTTTTGGAGGAGCTCAGGAAGCAGGACTCTGGGAGGTCCATGGAGGCAGACAAAACTAGAGAAAAGGGGAATGCTCCACATCAGAGCGATGTGGGGAGAAAGCTGCCTGGACACTTCTTTTCTGGCTCCAGAGATAACTGCTGAACTGGCAGCAGTTTCTTTGAACCTAATTCTTCTGCTTCTTTCGCAGTTGGCCAGAACTCCCCCCTGCCACTCCCTCAGTTTTATTAAGACATCATTGACTATCAATTAGCACATTAGTTATAACACTGTAAAGTTGAAGGTGTCCAACATGGTGATGTGATATATGTATACATTGAACCACGATTACCACAGTAAGTTTAGTTAGCATCACTACCTCACAGAATGACGAATTATTTTCTTGTGATGAGAATATTTAAGATCTACTCTCTTAGCACCTTTAAAATATACGATATTAGAACTTTTGATGTAGCCACAGAGACAAGACAACAGCAGCTGGAACAAAATGAAAGTTTATTTCTCATGTGAAAGTCTGAAGTGGGTGCTGGCACTTCAGCAGCAAGCAGGGGCCCATCTGCTCATTATCGAGGCTGCTCTGGGGCGCACGCTGGTTGGTGGCTCAGTGTAGCTTTGTGCTGTGGGTGGTGGCAGGGGTGGACATAGGGCCCAGAGTCTGGATCTCAATTCCAACCAAGAACAACAGGGGGGCTGTAGGAAGAGTATCAGCCACACTTGCCAGTTGTGGCAGAATCTGATGTGACTTCTGGTCACATACACAATCCCAGGGGTCTTAATTTCTTCTAACTCCTCATCAGGGGCTCAGGGGCAAGCAAGCAGTCAGCTCTTTGCATACTACAAACACTCTTGAAATACTTCCTCTGAAAAATAGTAATTTCTGATCATTATCTGTTCAGGGAGTCTGGAATGTGTTACAAGCTAACTTTTTCTAGAAGTCAGGTTTCTGGGGGCACTTAATACAAGAGCCATGAGTGGGCAGCCATGGCTCCATTCCCTAGGCTGAACAAAGTGAAAAGATCTGGGCAGGCCTTAAGACACACCTTCTCCCACTCAAATTGCTTCCAGACCTGGCCTTTGCTGTTGGTTCTCTTTCCTAGGACCTTGAAATGAGAGAAAAAAGCAATTTGGTTCCAGAAAATTCAGAGGCAAATGGAGGCTCCAGATGTCTATCTAAGACCCTGACCTGGAAGGCCAAGATGCAAATCCTGTGTTTATGTAAGGAATTAGCAGAGACCTATCAGTTCCCAAATTAGCCTGAGGCTTTGGCTTTGACATAAGCACAAGTCAACACCACTCCTGTGATCTGAAGGGTTTTAAGGAGCAAGTTTGTTCCCACATTGGAACAGAAACTAAAGGGGTACCAAATAATCCTTAGGGTAAGCTGGGCTAACCCATTTTTTCCACAGTTTCAGGCCTCTGGGGTTTCATCTAAGCTGCTCTCCAAAGTCCACACTGTGTCAAGGCCTTTGCTGATGCCTGGGACACAGCACAGCAAGGCCACACCCAAAGGCCAGAATCGGTGCACAGTTTTGAAGGTCATAGGAAACTCTAAAGAGGGGCGCTTGGGTGGCTCATTCAGTTAAGGCTCCAACTCTCTGACTCTTGGATTTTGATCTGAGGATCCTGGGATGGAAATCCCACCACCCCCGCCAGGAGACAAAAGAAAAGGAATAAAGGATCCTAGCATCCAAAAAGAGAAAGTTTTATGTCTGCAGCCATGGCTCTGGGCAATCAGACATCCTCCTCCCTCACCTGCCATCGGGAGTGCACTAGAAGAGCTAGGAGGATGGCTTGCTGAGCACACAGTGGGGCAGAGAACTTTGGAGGATATGACGGTGTGGTAGCTGTGGATTTCCACTTTAGGATTAACTGTTTTGGGCGAGGAGGAAGTGCTGAGCGTGGGAAAGTGGGAGGGGCAGAGCTGTCTGGGCGTCTGTGTGGCAGGGGCCTGCCTATGAACTTCATGGGGAAAATGAGTAAGGGGGCAGGGTGAGGCATGGGCTTGTCCCACAGTGCTGCCTTGGTTGTCTCCGCTCTTGGAGCAAAGCTCTCCTACTGGCTGCTGGAGGCCTTCCCTGCTCAGGGGCCCTCCAGCTTGGTGCTCCTCTGCACTGTGTCAGCCATCTCTGCTGTGGGTCTTGCAGCGAGTTCCAGCCATCTGATTTGGGTTCTGTCATAGTTCCAGTGTACATTTGGAAGGCAATGAAAAGTTGACCTTCTAAGTGTATTTCCTTCTTGCAACAAGAATCCTAACAATTCTAGAACCACTTAGCCCCAGAGTTGTTTTCCAAAGACAAAGTTAAAAATAAAAGGAAGCAATAGATGTTCACCTGGTGCGGCATGGCTGGTCTGCTGTAGAGTGGCCAGGGGCCCAGGCTTGTTCCATCTTTTGCTCTCTCATCTGTAGGGTGACAGCATAGAGGAGCAGGCATGCCATGATAAAATCATGGTTCTGGAAGAAAGGAGAGCTGGTGGATAGTTGTTGGAAGGCAATCAATGCCTTCTACTCCAATGGAAAGAATGTGGGGGTTGATGGCTGGTTTTAAATCTCCACTTCTGCCACCCCGGTATCTGCATATCTCAGGCAAGTCATCTAACCTTTCTGTCCTTCAGTTTCCTTACCCGCAAAACAATTCCTACTATACCAAATGGTTGTGAGAAGTAGACATGTCCTAAAAGAGCCTAGCACAGTGTCTAGTGCAAGTTGACACATGACAAAAATACTCCCTGCCATGGCCATTGTTGGTTTCTAAGAACTCTCTTTAATTTTCATCTCAGCCCTGCTGGTCTGGCATTTTCTCACTATAAAGAGGGCAAGCATCTTTACATAGATGACTGTGCAGCGACCTTTTCTATTTTCAGCTGCTCGCATCTCTATAATATTCCATTGGGAAAAAAATACTAGAATTTATTTGCTCAGTGTATAGTAAGTAGAACATTTGAATTTTCCCAGGTTTTTACTGTTCTGTATAATATTGCTGTTTACAATGCTAATGCACATGTATATAAGCCTTTTCAGGGTGGAAACCAAGAGTGAAATTCCTGGGTCATATGAAACCCCTGTCCTCAACTTTACTAGATAATATCAGACATCTTTCCAGAGTGGTATTCCAAATCATACACACCAAAAGTTTCTTAAAGCTTTGCCATTATTGGGGCACCTGGGTGGCTCTGACTCTTGATTTTGACTCAGGTTCTGATGTCAGGGTTTGGAGCCTGCTTAAGATTCTCTCTCTCCCTCTGCCCCTCCCCCCCTTAAAAAAAGCTTTGTCATTCTGTAGGATGTGTCGTATATCTTATTATATTATAATCATGATGAAGTTTTTCTTAGTTGCAAATACCTTCTACCCCTCCAATTGTCTTTTAATTCTCCTTATAATATCTTTAGTGAATAAAGTTCCTAATTTTATTTTTTTTTAAGATTTTACTTATCTATTTGAGAGGGAGAGAGAGAGAGAGAACAAGCATGAGCAGAGAGAGGGGCAGAGGGAGAAGCGGGCTCTTTGTTGAGCAGGGAGCCTGATGAGAGGCTAGATCTCAGGACCCTGGGATCATGATCTGAGCTGAAGGCAGACACTGAACCAACTGGGCCATGCAGGGACCCCTAATGTTCATAATTTTAATGCTATTAATAGTATGTTCCTTTTTATTGTTTCCTTTTCATTTATCATCCATATTTTTTGTTGTTGTTTTTCTTTTTTTTAAAGGTCATGAAGATATTCTATATTCCCTTCTCAGAGCTGTATTATTTTGCATTTCATGGTTAGGGGTTTAATAGACCTTGGAACTGATTTTTGTGTATTATGGTAAGAAGCCTTATAGGTACCTACTTAACCTGGTGTATTTCACTGGCTAGATCTCAATGATTTGCATTTCCACCACTGTCCTATATCTAGTGTCCATATATGTGTGGATCTATGTTTTAGGGCTCTTTATTATTTCATTGGTCTATGTATCCTCATAGTAACACTCACTATCTTGATTTCTGATGATGTAGATTCTTATACCCTATTTTTCAAGAGCATCTTGGCTATCCTTGGCCCTTTTTCATTCCCATATACATTTTTAAATTGACATACCAAAACAAACCAGTTAGGATTCTGGTCAGTTTCAGTTCGCGGAGGATTGCCATCTTTACAATAGTGAGTTGTCCAATCTAAGACCATGGTAGATCTCTTCATTTATTTAGATCTACCTAAATGTCTTGCAATAAAATATTCAATGTCAGTGTAGAGGCTTTGCATATCTTTAGCATTATTTATTTTAGGCACAGAAATTTCTTTTTTTTTTTTTTTTAAAGATTTTATTTATTTATTTGACAGACGGAGATCACAAGTAGGCAAAGAGGCAGGCAAAGGGAGAGGAGGAAGCAAGCTCCCTGCTGAGCAGAGAGCCTGATGCGGGGCTTGATCCCAGGACCCTGGGATCATGACCTGACCCGAAGGCAGAGGCTTTAACCCACTGAGCCACCCAGGCGCCCCCAGAAATTTCTTAATCCCATTACTGAGGTAAAAATTGACATATAGTAACTGCACAATATTTAGAGAGTGTGATTAGATAAGTTTACCCTATGTATACATCTTGAAACCATCACTACAATCAAGATAATAAACATACCCATCATCCCCAAAAGACTCCTCGTGTCTCTTTGTAATCCTTCCTTCCCAAACATCCCCCTTCCCTACTCTGTACCCAGGCAGTCAGTAATCGGATCTCTGTCACTATAGATCAGTTTACACTTCCCAGAATTTTATATAAATGAAATCATACAGTATGTCCTCTTTTTGATCTGGTTTCATTCACTCAGCATAGCTGTTTCGATATTCATGGCTGTAGTGTGTAAGAATACTTGCTTTAAACTTTTTTAAAAAAAATTTTGAAATAGTTATATATTCACAGGAAGTTGCAAAAATAGTGCAGAGTTTCCCTGTACCCTTTACCCAGTTTCTTCTTCATGATCTTTGCATGCCTGACTGCTTCCCGTCACTAATACCTCTGCTCAAATACAGTCTGCTCAGAGAGCTTCCCTGACCAAACAATATAATCTCATCTTATTTTTCTGTCTAGAATTTATTAACAGCAGATTTTCTCATTTGTGTATTAATTTATTTGTTTATTGTGATCTCATCTTATGAGAATATGAATGACGTGGAAATAGAGACCTTGTCTGTCCTAGTTAGTGACTAGAATGGTACCCGGCATCAGTAAATAGCTGTTGAATAATAAAATAATATATCTTCCAGCTAGTGCATAATATGGTTATGGTTCTCGCTATTTTACAGATGAGAAACGGGGTTGGTAAAGATAAAGTGAGTTGCCCCAAACCACACAGTTTGTGGTAGTGGTGGTGGGGATATTGGGCACTGAGGTTTGAATCTCTGATTTATGAACATGCTATTCCCTCTTTAAAAAATTCCGAGACAGGAAGCAGGCAGTATGAAGCTGGTTGCATCTATGTCCTTCTATGGCAGGAGCCCTTCTTTATACCAGGAGACTCAGACCTTTCTTTATACCATAGACTCGGATCATAGTGCCCAGGCCAGGAACAACTGATATCTCAAGTGGTCAGCCCTTGGGGTCACTGGCCTCAGCAGCAGTGGTAGGGACTGCAAAGCCCACTGTGGGCTCCCCTACATCCCAGAAAGAGCAGACAATTAATTTCCTCCAACCCCATTCATGCTTATGGGTTTTTTCTTTAAATGAATTAATCTGGCATTTATTTCCAAATCTTTTTTAAAAAGAGGCATTACAGTTCATTACCATTTATTGCAAACAGATTTCTTGAAACGAGTCAGTCCCAATGTTGACACTATAATGCATTTTTTTTTTAAGTTTTTGGCACTATTTACTGTTTAGAACAATAGAGAGCAAGTTTTAAAATAAAAAGTGGATAGTACTTCACTGGAAAAAGATAAGAAGAGATAGATTTTACTTTTATACCCCCAATCTACATATTTTTAGTGAAGGTTACATTCAAAAGTTAATTTCCAAAAAGATAACAAGCTTACAAAATCATGATGAGAGTCAGCTGGATTTTCTTGAGAAATGAAATTAAAGCCAGATAGCACTGCTTACTTTTCAGCAAATTCTGATTTGCCAAGTTTTGAAAGGAAAAAGCCTAACGTAGTTTTCAGTGTTGTCTCCTTGCCTGGGAGAATCTGGAGGACTTGTTGCTTTCTGACAGCCTACTTTGTCATCACTGCTCCCAGTCACAACTGAGTCAAGCTTGCCATGCACAGCCCAGAGCTCAGACCCTGGTTGGAGTAGATAAACCCCCCACCTCTTTGACGGGGCTGTGGATTTCAGACATTGCTCCATGTGCTCCAGTCAATATGCATGGAGCTAGTACAAGAAAGGAACCACATCATTTACTTAAGTCTGAGAACTTTCTGGAACAAAGATCTGGCACATCCTTCAGTTACTTTATCCACTACAATTTGAGTCAGTACCCAGTAGCAATTTTTCTTCTAGGACTTCTGATCTGTGGCCAAATGTATGATCTATCAGTTGGGTCATGTTGCAAACTGTGTTATACTCAACACTTTGAAAAATGTATCATCACTGTCATATTCTTCAGAAGCAGCTCTTAGTGACCATATTTCCTGTGGGGTCAGGAAAAAGAAATGTCCCAATAAATCCCCTTTCTTACTTTCTGGATCCAACTTTTTAGGCTGCTTTCTTCTTCCTGGGGTGGATAAGTAAACCCTGGGCCTTTTCTGCTTAAAAAACGCACATAAAAACAAGACATGTTCAGTGTGTATGTATCTTTTAGAAAATACACAAAGATACCAGTACTTTAAAAAGCACCCTTGATCCCACTCATCAATGTTAATTTTTTGATGTACATCTTTGCAGACTTTAAAAATTTATTTATTTATTTGAGAAAGGGAGAGTACAAGCAGGGGGAACAGAAGAGAGAGGGGGAGAGGCAGGCTCCCCACTGAGCAGGGAGCCTGAGAGTGGGAAGGAGGGGGCTCGATCCCAAGACCCTGAGATCATGACCTGAGCAGAATGCAGAGGCTTAATGGACTGAGCCACCCAGGTGCCCCTGCAGACTTTTTAAAAAAATGTGCACACATAGGCAGTTCTTCACAGAAACGTTATTTTATTATTGTATATGTTGTATGGTAACTTCCAAAAAAACAATATAATGAATATTTGGATATATCACCAAAAATTTTTGTCCAACATGATTTTTCATGGCCGCTTAGACTACTACTTATCCAACCCGCAGGTAGAGAAACTGCTGACAAATTTCTTTTTTTTTTTTTTAAGATTTTATTTATTTATTTGACAGAGAGAGATCACAAGCAGGCAGAGAGGCAGGAGGAAGCAGACTCCCTGCTGAGCAGAGAGCCTGATGTGGGGCTCGATCCCAGGTCCCTGAGATCATGACCTGAGCCGAAGGCAGCGGCCCAACCACTGAGCCACCCAGGCGCCCCAGACAAATTTTGACTATTACAAACAATTAGGGATGAACACCATTCTCACCGAAAAATCTTTGACCTTTCTTTACCGTCTCCTTAGGAGAGAGTCACACAAGTGGAGAGGCTACAGCCAAGGGCACGCCGGATGTCAGGTGTCCCGCCAGTAACCCCAGGCCACTCGCACTCCGGTCGGCACCCCCCAGCCAGCCTGCTTAGGGAGGATGCTCCAGATGACTGCTCTGGCTCGGAGGAATCCGGGAGAGAAGGCGCCTAGGGTGCACAGCAAGCAATTGACTCTGTGGCCCCACCTAGGCCCTCTAGGGCAAAGAAAGGGGTACCCCGGCGAAGAGAGAGGAGCACGGGTGAGGGTGGGCCCGTGGAGAGAGTCACCACCTCTTTCCCTGCGCGGCACTGCATCTGTCGTTGAACCTTGGATTCCTTATCTGCGGAATGGTGATGGATTCCCTTGGTGATGGAGATATGTGGATGCGGGGCCTTCGGGGGTGCACAAAACAGAGCCCCGCCTGCGGGAGCGCGGCGGTGCCTGCTGGGGACGGAGGACCGGAGAGCCTGGCCCGCGCGGGCCCGCAGGGGGCGCCGCGAGCCCACCGGCCTAGCCGCACAGCGGGGGGCGGGGCCGCCGAGCCAAAGACGCGAGGAGGACAAAGGGGAGGGGCTGGAGCCCCGCTGCCGGGGGCTCGCTGGCCGGGACAGGGTCTTCATCTCGGGAGATTTCTAGGTTTGTTTTCCCGCGCAGTCAAAACGCTAGCAGCTTTGCAGGTCCGCGTTAGCAGGCGTGGCTCTTTCCCTCCCTGCTCAGTCCAGCGGCCGCCGGGCAGTTCCTGGGCTCCAAAGTGTTTGCTCCAGGGTTTTCAAACCTCCGCGGGGAGGCCGCCGCCTCCGGGAAGACTTACCGGACTCCCCCAGGGCTCAGGGTGGCTTCTGGTTCCGAGAGTGTGCGGCCCACTTCCTGCTTTGGGCTGTCTCGGAGGGTGGGGGCTTGGCCTCCTTACCGGGACTCGAGCCCAGTATCGCTGCCCCCGAAAACCCCTCCCTCCCGCGGGTGGTCAGAAGTTGGGGGGGGCACCGCTTCTCCCCGTAGGGCGCAGTCAAGGGTCCGCAGGAAGGGGTCATGCTGCATCCCCAACCCTTTAGCCTGTGTCCCATTCGGGGTGTGTGTGTGTGTGTGTGTGTCGGGGCCGGGGGTGGGGGTGGGTGGGGGGTGGGGGGAATGTTCCTGCATTTGTGTGGGAGTTTGTGCAGCCTGTCGGCGGGGTGTTTGTGCCTGTACAGCTGTACATGTATTTGTGAGAAAGCATTGTCTAAATTAACTAGATATCTATATGGAGTAAGTGTTCAAGTCGAAATGGAAAGGATTCTAGTCCTTGTTGCTTGGTGATATAGGTAAAATAGCCCAGAAATCTCAGCACGGTGGATTAGTACTACATGGGCAACCACAGGCCACCTAACCTTGGGCAAATCACTTCCTCAACTGGTCCCCACTGCCGCTTTGTTAGAAGATAATTGTTTAAGGGGAAAATATCTCATAAAAATATAAAGTGAGGGGCGCCTGGGTGGCTCAGTGGGTTAAGCCGCTGCCTTCGGCTCAGGTCATGATCTCAGGGTCCTGGGATCGAGTCCCGCATCGGGCTCTCTGCTCAGCGGAGAGCCTGCTTCCCTCTCTCTCTCTCTGCCTGCCTCTCCATCTACTTGTGATTTCTCTCTGTCAAATAAATAAATAAAATCTTAAAAAAAAAATATAAAGTGAATATGTGTCAGATTTTTAACTCCTTAATGAAGGAGTAATAAGCGAAAAATCAGTTCAAAGGACAATATAAAGGCCAGATACACATACCCATCAATCAGGAATAATGAAATGAATCTGTTAATTGATGCAAAATTGGCTTCTTCCATGGTGGGGAGGGGCATCAGTTGCACCTCCACCAGACAAAACTTATTTGCATTGCTATGAACCCAAATCATTTGTCTATTTTCAGTTTTCTACAATTCACAGAATCAAAGACAATGAGAGGTGGAGACTACCATGAATTGATACCCCAGAATACACTAGCCCAATGTCCAAGGGCACTTTTCTTCCTATTTCAAAAGCCTCTCACACTTTTTCCTGGCAATTTGTACAATAGGGTTGGGTTACATAAAGCTTTTTGAAAGGTTTTAGTAGTGGAACTCTTTTTCTAAGTGAAATCTTGCAGGAAATCCTAATATATAAATATACATATGTACACATATATTTTAAATTTCTGTTAAAATAATTTATTATACAATTAATACATGCTCATTGTACAAATGTCAAGTAGTACAGGTTACTAAATAAAAAATTAGGGGCACATGGTTGGCTCTGTCAGGTGAGGCTACAATTCTTTTTTTTTTTTAAAGATTTTATTTATTTATTTGAGAGAGAGACAGTGAGAGAGAGCATGAGCGAGGAGAAGGTCAGAGGGAGAAGCAGACTCCCCATGGAGCTGGGAGCCCGATGCGGGACTCGATCCCGGGACTCGGGGATCATGACCTGAGCCGAAGGCAGTCGTCCAACCAACTGAGCCACCCAGGCGTCCCGAGGCTACAATTCTTTAAGAATTTTTTTTTTAAAGACTTTTTGTTTTTTACTTATTTGACAGAGAGACATCACAAGTAGGCAGAGAGGCAGGCAGAGAGAGAGAGGAGGAAGCAAGCTCCCTGCTAAGCAGAGAGCCCGATGCGGGAATCGATCTCAGGACCCTGAGATCATGACCTGAGCCGAAGGCAGCAGCTTAACCCACTGAGCCACCCAGGTGCCAGAGGCTGCTATTCTTGATTTTAGCTCGGGTCATGATCTCAGGGTGGTGGGATTGAGCTCTGCCTCTGGCTCCAGGCTGTGCGTGGAGACTGCTTGCTTGGGATTCTCTCTCTCCCTCTCACGCTTCCCCTTCTCTCTTAAAAAAAAAAAAAAAAAAAAAAAAAAAAAAAAAAATTTAGTCTTCCTTCTCCCTCTCCCCTTTCGGTTCCAGAGGTACCTACTGTAATAGATTTTTGTATACTCCAGGAGATACCCTCTACGCATGTACAAACATACAGGTTTTAAAATGCAAACAGGATAAAAACAATTTGTTCTTCTGTACTTCATTTTTTTTTTTCAATTAAAAGTATAGAGGGGCGCCTGGTTGGCTCAGTGGGTTGAGCCTCTGCCTTTGTCCCAGGTCATGATCTCAGGGTCTTGGGATTGAGCCCGGCATTGGGCTCTCTGCTGGGCAGGGAGCCTGCTTCCCCTCTTCTCTCTGCCTGTTGCTCTGCCTACTTGTGATCTCTCTCCCTCTGTCAAATAAATAAATAAATTCTTAAAAAAAAAAAAAAGATTAAAAAAATTAAAAAAAAATTTTTTTGAAGATTTTATTTATTTATTTGACAGAGGGAGAGAGATCACAAGTAGACAGAGAGGCAGGCAAAGGGAGGGCAGGAGCAGGCTCCCCGCCCAGCAGAGAGCCTGATGAGATCATGACCTGAGCCGAAGGCAGAAGCTCAACTCACTGAGCCACCCAGGTGCCCCAAATAAAATCTTAAAAAAAAAGATTTTTTAATTTTTTAACTCCTTCAGAGTTCTACCTTATCATTTTAAATGGTAAATAGTATTCCAGGATATGGATCCTCTCAACTTACTTGGCTAGTTCTCTATTAATGGATATTTTTTAGTTTCTAGTTTTATGGTATTATAAACAAAAGCTGCAATAAACTCCCTTAACCAGTATTTTTGAGTGGTGATGTATCTGTATTTATCTATCAATAAAATTTTAGGAGTGGAATTGCTGAGGTTATGGCAGGTGCAGTTGAACATTTTGACATCTATTGCCAAGTTACCTTCCCCAGAAGTTGTCATTTATTTTGTCATTTATTTTTTTCACCTGCCAAATGGCATATCTTCACATCCCCACCAACAGTGGGTATCATCAAACTTGTAGATTTGAAAAATTTTGACTCTCATAGAGGGAGATGGCATCTTCTAGATTAGTAGTGTACTTTTCTACAATTATCTCTAGCAGTTGAAAATCTTCTCTTTGGTGAGGGGCACTTGGTTGGCATAGTAGGTTAGGCTTTTGACTCTTGATTTCTTCTCAAGTCCTGATCTTGGGCGGGGTGGGAGTCGTGAGATCCAGCCCTGACGTCCTGCTCTGTCAACAGGCAGGCAGGGAGTCTGGTCAAGGATTCTCCCTCTCCTTCAGTCCTGCCCTTTTTCCCCTTGTGCTTGAGTGCTCTCTCTCTCTCTCTCTCTGTCTCAAGGAAAATAAAATAAATAAATCTTTACAAATAATCTTCCCCTTGGTGAGAAATTACTTCATCATTTCTGCAGAATAACTCATCTGGTGTAACTTGACATAATTTGAAAAACCCTTGAGCTAGACTGATTTCCTAGGACCTCACTCCAGGAGGCAGAGTCTCTGGAAGTGGGCATTTGGCCCTGCTCGTGGCGGTGTGGAGCTTGTCTGCCCATGTGTGTGCCACAGTGTTTGATATGTGGTATGTTTTTGATATGTGTTTGAGTGTCAGTGTGTTCGTGCCAGTGAGTGTCCACCTCTCCTTGGCTGTGGGGAGCAGAGACCTCCCAAGAGCACAGGTTACCAGGGCATCAGTGTAGGACCCAGAGATCTCTCCCCATTGGGAAAAAAGAGTGGCTGGACCTTCTGTGACCTGGTACCATGAATAAGAAAGGGACTGAGGACAATGGTAGCCTCATGTTCTCAGTCTCTCCTGCCCTACTCTGCTTCTGCTGGGGCACTACTCCTGTCTCTCCTCAGAACCATAAACTTGCCTGTGGGCCCAAAGCAGCCACCCCAGTCTGACTCAACAAGCCTTTCAGCGGCTTGGAACAGTGACTCAGTTTCTCAAGAAATCAACCACTTGGGGCGCCTGGGTGGCTCAGTGGGTTAAAGCCTCTGCCTTCGGCTCAGGTCGTGATCTCGGGGTCCTGGAATCGAGCCCCACATCAGGCTCTCTGCTCAGTGGGGAGCCTGCTTCTCCCTCTCTCTGCCTGCCTCTCTGCTTACTTGTGACCTCTCTCTCTCTGTCAAATAAATAAATAAAATCTTAAAAAAAAAAAAAAAAAGAAATCAACCACTCATTGTTATGGGTGGGGGGCGGAGAGAAAATAGCCACCAGCTGGGTCTGTAGGCAGGGGCTGGAGTCATGGTTCTAAATCTGCTTGGTAACACGCTCTGTTGTTTGGAAAGTGGCTGGAAACTTAATTCACTGTCCACCAGCAATGCCAGCAGTGTATCTGGAAGAAAGAGCAGGAATGCAGGAGGGAGACAGGTATGGGCTCCAAACTGAGCTCTGTAACTCACTACCTGTGGGGTCGAGGGCCAGTCACTTGATTTCTCTGAGCCTCTTGCCTTCACCTATAAACCGGGGTTAACAGTGCCCACCTTGTGAACTCACTGTATGGATGAAATGAAATAATACATGTGATAATGGATCTTAGTAAGTATGTCAGTCAACACTCCCTGAAGAGTGACCCTCCAGATTGAGGATCTCAAAGAACATCCCCAAACATCAGAATCAGAGAGGGTCCTTCTTCCTTGGCTATGCCCACTCAGTCACTGCCTGGTGTCTCTGTACCCTTGTGAGAATGGCTATCCTCATGTGCCACTCACTGCTGTACACTTTTTCTTTTTGTTAAAGATTGCATTTTTAAGTAATCTCTACACCCAATATGGGGCTTGAACCGGTAGATGACGACTCATACCTCATGACACATCAGGGCAAAAGATATATTATTATATCTGGTGTATCTGGCTATTTGTCTGGAATAGAGAGAGAGTGGACTCCTACCTTATCCTTACAAAAATAAAATTCCAGGTGGATTAAGGGCTTATAATATAAGAAGTAAAATATTAAAAATCTGGCACAGCAAATCGGGATGCAGTACTAGCACACACCTCCCAGAATGGCTAGTGAAAAAGTCAGATATGACCACGTACTGGGTAGATATAGAGCAGTGTCTCTTGCGTTGCTGACCAGGGTGTAATTGGTACAACCACTTTGGAAAACTGTCAGTCTCTATAAAAGCTGAGCATACACATACCCCGTGACCCCACAATTAAGCCCTTGGGTAAATATACAACAGAAATGCAGACACAAATTCACCAAAAATAGGTACCAGAGGGGCGCCTGGGTGGTTACATCAATTAAACATCTGCTTTCAGCTCAGGTCATGATCCCAGGGTCCTGGGATCGAGCCCTGTGCCCGGCTCCCTGCTCAGTGGGAAGTCTGCTTCTCCCTCTCCCACTCCCCCTGCTTGTGTTCCCTCTCTTGCTGTATCCCTCTCTCTGTCAAATAAATAAATAAATAAAATCTTTAAAAAATATGTATAAGAATGTTTGTACCAGCACTATTTGTAGTAGCTCCAAATTGAAAACAAAACCCAAATGCCCATCAATAATAAAACAAATTTTAAAAATAGTCAAAGAAGTAGAAAAGTATTAATGTTTGGAACACTTACATAAAGAAGATACTGCACAGCAATGAGAAAGAATGAAGTACGTGAATGACTCTTGCAAGCATCATGTGCATTAAAGAAGTTAGACACACAAGAGCACATAGGGATGATTCATTGGAATAAAGTTTAAACATCAGCCTGTGATGTTAGAAGTCAGGATAGAGGCTAACTTTTAGGGGGTGTCATAAGTGGAAGGAGCATGAAAGAACTTCTAGGGTGCTGGAGATGTTATGTTTCTTGATCTGGGTCTCGGCTACATGAGTGTGATCACCTTGTGAAAAATCACGGATCCGTAAAGATATGTGCACTGTTTCATAAATATGTTATACTTTGACAAAAATTTTGGCAAGGAGGTTTCATATAAAGTAGAGATTAGAAGACCTTCTTAACCAAGATTGGAAGTCTAGGCAATCAAAAAGTAAGATGTTTTTGCATATGTGTGTGTGTGTGTGTGTGTGTGTGTGTGTGTGTTTAAAACATCTTTATGGCAAAAGATACTGCAAGCAATGTCAAAAAACAAGCAATAGACTTGGAAAAATTTTTTCATAATGAAAATGATAAACAAAGATTAGAAGCTGTAATATGCAAAGAGCTATCAGTTGATCAGATAAACAACCCAATAGAGAAATAGAGAAAATGATACAAACAGGCAATCCAGAGAAGAAAAATATCCAACTATATAGAAAGATGTTCAAATTTCTTAGAATTCAGTGGCGTATAAATTAAAGTAGTAATAAGATACTAGTTTGCACCCTCCAGGCTGGCAAAATTAAAAAGAGCTTCTACATCTATTTTATGTTAGGGGGGAGAAGTGTGCTCTAAATCATTGCTGGTGGAGATGTAAATTATTACAGCCATTTTGGAAATCAATCTGAAAAAATCCATTAAAATTAAAAATACATATGCCCTTTGACCTAGCAATCCCACTCCTGGGAATCTATTCCAGAGAAATAAAGGCATCTACCCAAAGGCCTGTGTGCAAGGGTGTTTATTGCAACATTGATCATAGAGGGGTACGCATGATGTGTGGGTGTGCAGACAGACACACACACACATACAGCCCAGAAACAAGCAAATGTTTCTCAGCCCGGAAGTGGTATAGAAGCTGGTGCTCTCCCTTAGGGCTCACAGTCCAGAGGCCTGGGGTAAACTGCAATCTTTCCAGTCCACAAGAGGTCTCCATCTGGAGCACAGGACAGGCAGGCAGTTGTGGATGATTAGAAGCCCTGTGACTCGTGAGGGTAGCTAACAGCATGGATTCTAAAGCAGGATTTGGAGGAGAGATCATCTGGGACAGAGGCATTCCTACAGCTCCTCTTGGCGGGGCCACCAGAATCGAAGAAGGGACCCCGACAAGGGAGGACCATGGGAGTCACTGTTGTAGATATTTAAGGTCAGTCACACCTACAGGGGCTTTTTAAAGCCAAAGCCAGGCAAAAATTCCTACTAAATGAAGGGATCAATGGCAAACAATTCTTTCTCAAAACCATGTGTTCCTTCTGAGGTGTGCGGTCAAGTCATATCTCCATCCACCTGTAGCTCTCTGTCTTTTTTCTTTTTTAAAAAGATTTTATTTATGGGGCGCCTGGGTGGCTCAGTGGGTTAAAGCCTCTGCTTTCATCTCAGGTCATGATCTCAGGGTCCTGGGATCGAGCCCCGCATCGGGCTCTCTGCTCAGCAGGGAGCCTGCTTCCCTCTCTCTCTCTCTCTTCCTGCCTCTCTGCCTACTTGTGATCTTCCTCTGTGTGTCAAATAAATAAATAAAATCTTAAAAAAAAGATTTTATTTATTTATTTGATGGAGAGAGGGACACAGTGAGAGAGGAAACACAGCAGAGGGAGTGGGAGAGGGAAAAGCAGATTTCCTGCTGAGCAGGGAGCCCGATGCTGGGCTCGATCCCAGGACCCCGGGACCATGACCTGAGCCTAAGGTAGATGCTTCACAACTGAGCCACCCAGGTGCCCCTTAACTCTCTGTCTTACGTATTAAAATGTGTAACTCTCTGTCTTACGTGAATTAAAATGTGTAGTGGGAACACCTGGGTGGCTCAGTCAGTAGAGCACCTGACTCTTGATCTCAGCTCAGGTTTTTTTTTTTTTTTTAAAGATTTTATTTATTTATTTATCAGAGAGAGAGAGAGAGCAAGCACAGGCAGACAGAGTGCAAGGCAGAGTCAGAGGGAGAAGCAGGCTCCCTGTGGAGCAAGGAGCCTGATGTGGGACTCGATCCCAGCACGCTGGGATCATGACCTGAGCCGAAGGCAGCTGCCCAACCAACTGAGCCACCCAGGCATCCCTCAGCTCAGGTTTTGATCTCAGGGTTGTGAGTTCAAGCCCTGCGCTGGGCTCTATAGTGGCCGTGGGGCCTACTGTAAAACACTCACTAAGATCCAGTGGGCTGTTGGGCAGCCTTGGCCTTGCTTAGGAAGGCAGCTCTAAACAGGCCTCTACCCTAAATTAAAGCCCACATAGTATGTATGTAAATATTTAAAATTATAAACCAAGTCAATGAACTATTAGCTAAAAATATTTTATCCTCCTGCCTTAAAAAAAGATTAAAAACAAATTTAAAGATTAAAAATTTTTATATGAATAAAAGTAGGCAAGGCAGTAAAGAAGATGGAGTTTAATTGTTTTTGCACATAGTTGGCTATTCTGTTGATTGGCTGCTGATGTGTAGATAAGTAATAAAAATATATGTAATTCAAAAAAATATACATAATTCATAAATTATTATGTATCTTTTTAGTAACTTAATTTTTCTTGCCTTCTTTATTGCAAAATTAATTGTTATAATCAAGAGTTTTGTACCATTTATGTTCTATGGCAAATTTGTGCCAAGCTAGACTATCTTTTTTGAGTCATAACTCTTAGACACTTTAAAAAATTAATTTCAATTTAGAGAAAGTTTCAGAAAGAAGTGGCTTTGTCACAAAAAATCTTAAATGCAATATTTAAATTTGGAAATGAATCATGAGTTGTACATATTCTGTTCAAATACTTCAGTGGAGTTATAGAAGATGAATTTATCATGACTGCCCTGAACCTTACAAAATATTTTAATTTCACAATATGAATTTCCCCCCCTTCTACTGTAAATGTCACCATCTCTTAAAGTGATATCGTGAGCCATGCTAGGATGTGAAGCATTAGCCACACGTAGGACATCTGTGGTTATGTATATTCAGGTTACAGAGGTAAAGTGTTGGTAGGGCAAAATGTTCCACAGCCACCACGCGCACTTGTCAATACCGCACTAATTCGTGGGTACCCCCTGGACCATGAACTGGAGCACAGGGAAGCATGAAAATGGACATGTACTCTCCTGGGAAGTGCTACTTTACTCTGTAAGAAACCTTTCCATTCATGCTATCTGGGAAAAAGGATTTGACAAGTTAATTAATTTGTCTTTTTTCTTTCTTAAGTGCTTCTGCCACTCAAATCTTCCTCTTACTCTGAAGCAGTGTCTGTCTCCAACGTTGGCAGATGCACAACCCAGAAACCTTTGTGACATGCAGACACAGTCGCTTTTTGTGTTGACCGCGTGGGGAGCGGAAGGCACGGAGTGGCTTTGCGCTAGGGCCCAGATGGTGTGGTCACTGAGCTGTTGTCTAGGCTGCAGGATGTCCTCTGCCCAGGGCTCGGCAACAGCTCCCACGGGCTCCTTAGTTTTGGAATATTCATGGTATTGTGGGAGCTTCGAAGGCAGGGCTTCGCAAACTTCCTGCAGCGCAGGATGGGTGTTCAATTTTCCCATCCAATACGGATCAGATTGTACAAATCTAATAAAAATAAATCACTAGAAAAATGAAATTGAAAAAAAATCCATATAAAATCCAAGGCTCACGTTTTAAAGACAGAAAGAGAAAAAGTTCCTCTCTGTTTCTTGTGTAACTCATCAAGACCCAGTAACAGACCATTTGTGGACTGGCGCTGGTCCACAGACCACACTTCTTGTGGTGCTGCTCAAAGTCCCAGAAGCTGGGGTAGGGACTCTCTTGCCTCTCGGGGTGGTACCAGGAACCATGAGTCTGAATCCTATCCCATTGTCTTCTTCCAGTTTCATGTTAGGTCCTCTGTTCTCTCGCTGTCTTCACACAGGTGCAGGTCCCCAAGCTTTCTCCATCTCCACAAGCCTCTGCAGCCCCTGCTTCTCCCCGAGTCACTGGTTTATGATGATGGACCTTGAAAGACATGCCTGGAGTGGGGGCTTCTGAGTCTCAGTGCAAGTGTTGCACTGAGAGTGTGACGTTGTCTTTGAAACAGCCAGGACCTCTCCTGCACCTGGTGCTCCGCTCCAGAGACTGTAGGGAGAGGAAGTCAGGCTCATCTGCCCCTTGAACGGAGAGGATGAGGCTACTTCTGCAGATGCTGCCATCTTAAACCCATTCCGGGTTTAAGACAAACTTCCTCTTAGGGGTTGATGCTGGAGCCTGGGGCTGAATTGTTTCAGTTGTCTCTGCTGGAGTCTTCAAGACTCTGCATCCAGGGCAAATGGTCATGCATATTGTAGGAAGCAGGAGATGTCTGAATTTGAGGTGTTTATTAAGATCAGACCAGAAAGCCAATAGGTCCCAGACAGGCAGCTGGTGAAGGAAGGCCTCATGGAGCTGGTCAGAGGTGAGGTCCCCCTACACTGGGCAGGGCAAATGGAAGGGGGAATGCTCTGGGCTTTCTTAGTGGAGGTAGGAACTCCCACCTACCTGGGGTCAGCATGCTTCCAGAAATCCTACATAGTATAGATACGTGCTTCTAAAATCATTCACATTTTTTTTTATCATTTACATATTTTAATGACTCATTTCAAATTTTCTATCCTTATGTCATCGCTTCCTCTTATAGATATTTTTGCAACAGATGTAGCTTTATTCATTGCAAGCTACTGGTGATTCATTTTTTTTAAAAGATTGTATTGATCTATTTGAGAAGAGAGCATGAGCAGGGAGAGGAGCAGAGGAAGAGGGAGAAGCAGACTCCCTGCTGAGCAGAGAGCCTGATGTGGGGCTTGATCCCAGGACCCTGGGATCATGACCCAAGCAGAAGGCAGATGCTCAACCAACTGAGCCACCCAGGTGCCCCAGTACTGGTGATTCATTTAAGCTTTCTCCTTTAATGTTTTAAAATTACAAAAGGAATTCAGAAGTATATAAAATGGAAATCTGTCTTTGTCACCCATACAGTCCTATGCTCCTCGATCCTCCCAAGAGTTAAGGATTTTTACCAGCTGTTAACAGTGTGCCCTTGCCAATTCATGCTATGCATTTACAGATACCTGTCTTTCCTGTCACTCACCCTGGGGGAAGCAAAGCCATGAGCCACTCATTGGAGAGGCCCAAGTGGAGAGGAATGGAAGCCTCTGGCCAGCAGCCACATGAGTGAGTTTGGGAGCAGGTCCTCACCAAACCTTCGGATGAGACTGTGGCCCTGGTTGGCATCATGACTGCAACCACATGAAAGACTCTGAGCAGGACCACCTTGAGGAATTCCTGACTCTCTGAAACTGTGTAAGATAATAAATGTCATTTTAAGCTGCTAAGTTTTGGAGTAATGGGTTACAGAGTAATATAATTAACACAGCTTTCATTCTCTCCAGTTACAACATCATTTTTAGTTCCACTCTATAAAAAAGCTCTTCAAAGAGTTGTCTATACTCATCACCTGCTTTTCCCTCCCCTTCCTCCAATCCTGTCCTAGTATGTTAGCCAATGTCTACTATCTAGGTGACTAGGATGTCACAGGGCAATGCTGTCTTAAGTACCTGTTGCAGACCCTAAGATGAGGGTTCACGTGCAGAAGATTTATTAAGGAAGAGCCCTTAATAGAAATTGGGAACAGAGTAGGGGAAGAAGGACAGGGAAGAGGAGGAAGTGCATCAAGAATGACTTTTTAGGCAAAGTCCCACTCTCTTACTGATCCCGGAGAGCTCTGGAGAAAATTACAACTGGGGCACTTCGGTGGCGCAGTCAGTTAAGCATCTGACTCTTGGTTTTGGCTCAGGTCATGAGGTCAGCATTGTGAGATCGAGGCCCATGTGGGGGCTCTGTGATCAGCACAGAGTCTGCTCGAGATTCTCTCCCTCTCTCTCTGCCCCCAACTTTCTCTCTCTCTAAAACAAGCAAATAAATCTTAAAAAAAAAAGATTAAAAAGAAAAAGTTCGTTCCATCTTGTGGGGCGCCTTGGGTAGCTTAGTTAAGCGTTTGACGCTTGATTTTGGCTCGGTTCATGATCTCATGGTCGTAAGATTGAGCCCCATGTCAGACTCTGCAGCCTGCTTGGAATTCTCTCTCTCCCTCTCCCTCTGTCCCTCCTTCCCACCCCAACCAATAAAAAAATAAATAAAATAAAATTTGTTCTGCCTTGAGGCAAAGAGCTGGGCTTTCATAATGCCATATAGTCAGTACTGTGTGGGTTATCCCAGGGGCATAAGCTCCCAGATGTTTCTGACTCTTTGCGTGTACAGGCAAAGCAGCTGCAGTAACCCAAGGGCAATAGTCTAACGATCACACGCGCAAGATCTTGGAATAAAACACCTAGACAGAAGGTGGGAGAGGGGCACAGAGAACCATTTAAAGGATTTAAGGAGAGCTCGGCAAAGTATAGTCAATAATGGCCACAACAGTGCTTCTTAAACTTTAATGTGTATTTGATTCATCAGGGGCTCTTGTTAAAATGCAGACTCTGGCTTCATAAATTTGACATGGGGTTGAATTCTGCATTCGTAATGAGCTTCCAGGTGATACTGAAGCTTTGAGTGACACTGAGCTCCGGTCACTCATGGGAGCTTCATGTTACAGGAACTGATCCTATCCCATGAAAAGAGCATCACGCATGTCCTGGTTATCTGCAGCTTTGTGTCAAACCACCCTCAAAACGGAGTGATCTAAAATACAGTTCACTGTTCTGTGGGTTGCTTGGGCTCAGCTCAGCATTTCTCACTGGGGGTCTGTCACAGAGCTGCCATCAGAAGTTGGTTGGTCTTCTGTGCTGAATGTCCCAGGGGTGAGCCTATAGGATTGGCAGCTGATACAGGCTTTTTCCAGGGAGCTCAGGAGGGATTACTGACTATCACGCCTTCGTGTGGCTTCTCCATGTGGCTTGGGCTTCTCATAGCAATGGTGGCCATTCTAAAATGAATCCAGGAGTTGTGTTAATCAGATATGGTAAGATGTGCAGACATGGAAATGACTGTCTTAGAGGAAGATGTTTATATCTACTCTAGATCCCCAGAAACAGGAGGCACAGCTCCATGCGAGGCCACATGAAGAAGGCCACCAGGGTCAGTGGGGAGGCAGAGAGGAGGGGCAGGAGAGCATTCCCAGAGGCTTGACTGGGGCTTTTGTGAAAAGGAACGGGTGAGGCATGGTAGATGTAGATATGTGAGTAAATTTAGGATGGATAGTTTGAATAATTTCGGTTTCTGGTGGCAGGGGTGGTCCTTGGTTGCCTGATTACTTGGTCCTGTGGTGACTTAGAACAGGCTTGGTGTGTGAGAATTTCATAAAGGGGATGGTTGGAAGTGCGGACTCTGGATAGGTTGGTTTGTATATGAAAGCCACACTCATGAGGGAGGCTCTAGAAATACACTAACCCAGGGAGGGACAGTCTCTCCAGGATTAGCAATAGAGAAAATAAGTAGAGTCAATATAGTAACAGCATTCTGAAAGGGATCTTCCCAAGAGTGACCACTCCAAGAGGCAGGAAGTAGAAGCTACCTAGACAGTGAAATCACTTCTGCTATACTCTGTTGGTTTAAACAGACATTGGAAACTCAGACACAAGTGGAAAATAAACTCCAGCTACTGATAGGGATGTGGTAGGGTTACTTCATAGAAGGACATGTGGGATGGGCGATATCGCTGTGGCCATCTTCGGAAAATACAATCTGTCAGATGCGCATCTTACTCAGTGTAAAATATCTATGTAAATATCTGACAACATCCAAGTTGGCGCATCCTGCAGACAAAATGCTCCTGAGCCAAAATATCTCCATGTATGAAGGCTCTTCAATTCCCACCAATCTTGAATAGGAGGAAGTCCAATCCTCCGGAGGGTTTCCCTTCTGGTAATCCAGTTTCCAGTGATGCAAGTCAGCCTACCAACAACTCCAGGTTCTTGCTCACTGCTGTCCCCTGCTGGCACATCAGACATTCAGACACTCCCCATCAGCCAGGACTCCAAATCATTCCTCCCTACCCTCATTCCAGCCCCGGGGAAGATATTATTTGTTATTTACTACTGTCTGCTGCCTTCTAAAGAAGATGGAGCACAAAGACTGTCAAAGGGGTCATGGGAAAGAGTCTGCAAAATTGGAAGCAAGGCAGGAAAGGGTTTAATTGCTCTGCAGAAAGAGAGGGAAATCTATAGGGGGTGATGGGAACAGAGACTGAAACTTCCTGGGAAGGGTCAGGAGAGGGGGTGGGGGGTAGGGGTCGGGAGAAAGGGCTATGGTGAGGAGCATGGGGGAGTGGGGGGGAGGGTGGGTTGTCTATGGCTGAGTGGGAACTTGCAGGGAGAGTGGAGATGTTAAGTTTGCTCTGTGCTCATCCTGTGACCCTGTACTCCTTGAAACTTCAGAACAAAACGTCTTTCTTCCTCTCATGCATTGCACAGTGGATTTTCTTTGGAGAGGTAGAGAGGAACACTGCAGAGTTGCCTTAAGGTTGGGGAGGGGTGGATCAGAGGCTCCCACTGGGAGAGAACCAGGGACCCCATGGAGTCCGGGGTACCTCTGCACTGCGATCTCCAGACTGACCATTCCCTTCTTTAAGGAAAGCAGCATTTAAAGTGAGGGCACAGAAAGGGCACAAGGTGAGTTTGGAAGAGGAGGAAGAGACCTGTGTGGTTGGGAATAGTTCTGAGTGTATTGCGAGGAGAAAGGACCAGAGAGGCAGGAGATGATGCTCGTAAGTGGGTTAGGGCTCTGGGTAGGGCCTTAATTTCCTTCCACATCAAAGGTTCTCCCAGATAGCCTAGTCAAAATCTTAGAGAAATCCAATAACCCTCCATGCTGCATGTGGCTCAGGCTTGATTCAGTATTACATTCAAAGCAACATAGCCCATTTCCATGCTGTAATTCCTGTAAGCTCCAATCACTCCTTAGCTTCCTCCAGTGGAACCCTCAGTTCCATAGCTAAGACGTCTCCCACCCTTATTCCATCCCTCCTGCAGGGTCAGCCATGACTTTGGGACTTGGCGAGGGCATCGGACAATCCTTGGCCTAACCTTTGTAAGGCATACTGCAATGCAGGATGAACCAGCCGTGGGGAGAGCCACGTCCTGTAGGTTGGAGGGAGGCCTTTTTGAACACCTCACTCCTCTCTGCCTAGCAAAGGTCCCCAAAGAGCTTCCTGGCAAAGACTTTTTCACACTTTTTAACTACTTGGCAAGTGGTTTATAAATCCTTCTAAATACCAGCAGATTAGTCTGTGGAAATCCAAAACTTTAGAAAAAATTAATTGAAAGAGCTATTGAATTGAGGAGGTTTTGCCTGAGTAAATATTTTCTCTATGGAATTCCGATCTATTCATTTAGTAATCCTAATTATGGTTTTGCTAATTTGGGGGTCGTTTCAGAGAAAGTGCTTTATTCCACCAGGAACCCTGTCAGTAGGTTAAGAGGATTTTGTTTTTCATTTGCGCTGTTTCAAAAGGAAATTCATTCTTGCAACAGCTTTAGCTGTTTTCTGCTTATGTCTGCTGCCTTGCTGCTCAAGGTTGACAAGAAAAAACCTCGGGCTTTTGTTAGTTCCTGTGCCTGGCCCCTTGTATGCTCACCAGTTCTCTCTCTTCCCACCCTTCTGGGGACTCAGCAGAGATATGCAGAGGTGGATGTGCTGAATTTTCCAGGAGTTTCCATTTTCAGAATAATGCCAGACCTTCGGAGCAGAGGGGAAGAGCCGTGGGCCTTGGGGTCTTTGTGTAGGCCGTGTGTTCTAGCAGAAGCCCGATCTCCCCCTTCCTGCAATCACACACAACTGGATAAACATCCCTGCACGTGTCCCTGTGGCCCCCTATGAGAATGCATTGGGGATATACACCCGAGCAAGGTCTGCTGGGTCAGAGGCTGGTGCATCCTGGTCTCACCTGAGCCAAGTTGATTTGCAGGGGCTCTCAGGATTTTTTTAGCTATCACTTCCTGTCTCTACCTTGTTTTGGACATGGCAAATACTTCTCTTCTGTCCTGCCTACTCTGATCTGACTGCGTCTGGAGAATCATGTTTGGTCCTGGGGATCATATTTCAAGAGATCATGACATGGCAGACCCAGAGAAGAGAAGCTTGTTTCGTGAAACCTGTCCCATGGGAGCTCTATCAGTGAGAGGAATGCGCAGGGATACAGACTTCAGGCGATTCAAGGGATGGTATTTCCGGTGGCCAGATCCACCTGCCATTGAGACTGTGCTCCCTGGAGTGGCAGTGAGCCAAGGACCACATCAGGAGTGTTTAAACAGAAGAGAGTTACTTGCTGGGGATACCGCACAAGGGCTTCAAGTGTCAGATGGCTCTTTCCAACTCTGAGATTTTTCCAGCTTTTCTGAGTTCCCATCTGCTGAACATCAGAGAAGGGAGAGACACGATAAAATTCTTTTAGTTCTTGTCCTTGCTGCGGCTGCCATAACAAAAAGACCATGGACTGAGTGGCTTAACGGACATTTTGTTTCGTATGGTTCTGGAGGCCGGGAGTCTCAGAACCACACGCCAGCAGACTTGGTGAGGGCCTGCTTCCTGGTTCGGAGACAATCATCTTTTCCTTATGTCCGCACAGGGTGGGAGGTGGGGAGGGAGCTCTCCGGGGTCTCTTTTAGAAGGCGCTAATCCTATTCAGGAAGGTGGAACCCCCAAAAGTCCCTTATCTTAATATCCTAATAACATCTCTTTGGGGGATAGGATTTCAAAATAATGAATTTTGGGGGCACAAACTTTTACTCCATAACAATCCCCTTTTCTTTTTTTCTTAAGAACTCTCTATATTCCTCATTTGTCACAGTAACGCATGCTCCATGACCTTGTCCTTTATAAGAGTCAAGCACACACAGGCACACCAAGACTTGTGCTCAGTCATATTCACACAGACACCTGCACATCAGCAGACCCCCCCCCCCCATATACACATACTCACCCACACACAAGTACACGGGCACATGCACACAGACTGTAATTAATATTAAATGCCCCACAAAACCTAGGTATGCTCCGCAGGCCTGTCTCGGCGATATTGTGGGTTCTGTTCTAGACCATTGCAATAAGGCAAAGATAGCAACACGGTAAGTCAAATGAAGTTTTCGGTTTCTCAGTGCATGTAACACTTATGTTTACACTCTTCTGTGGTCTGTTAAGCATGCAATAGCCTTACGTCTAAAAAGAGAATGTACATGCCTTAATTAAAAAATACTTCATTGTTAAAAACACTAACCACCCTCTGAGCCTTTCAGCACGTTGTAGTCACTGATCCCAGATCACCACAACAAATATAATCATAATGAAGAGTTCGGAATCTTGTGAGAATTACCAAAATGTGACACAGACAGACAAAGCGACCAAACGCTGTTGGAAAAACAGTGGCACGAACCTTCAGTTTGTGAAAACTGCCATATCTGTGCGTCTACCCCCACAGACTGTCTGTGCTCGAGGAGTGTGGAGGGACGGTTAAGCATTCAGTGTGAATGGCCGCGAAGGCGAGGATCCTCCTTGGTGCGGAAGCGCCATCTTGGCCAGTTCAGTCCCCACAGCAGGCATCTGAGGGAAGTGTAGCCTGCGTTCTGCAGGGAGGTAAAAGTCCTCCTGTAGTCCAGCTCATGCTGCAGTGAGGGGCTGTGCAGACACATGGGGCCCCTGGTAATCAAGGCCTTTCTGCAACCCTTCCCACTCCCAACTTGGTGTCTCCCAGAATATTCTTTAGGCCTTTCCTGACAGGGACTAAATAGAACTCAGGAATTTGGCCTTTTTCCTCCCACCCACTGGAGGAACTGTTCCCTTTGTAGTATCTTGGTCATGGAGCTTCTGGGTCTTACACCTCCTTTATCCTGGCTTAGAGCTACTTACTTTTCTAAGCGGGGGGGGGGGGGGGGGGGGGAGTAGGGGTGAGGGGGGAGGGTGAGAAAGTTCAGGAAGCAGTGTCCAGAGAGGGCTGCAGCTTCTGCCAGTGGAGGTTTTTTTGTAGGAGGAGGTCAAGTTGGGAGCTAGACTGATTTTTCCCTCCCAGTGGCCTCTGGGCCAAGTCAAACAGCTGAGATGAACCCCACTGAACAACGGGAAAAGGATAATGACTGGACAATATATTAAGCAAGAAAAAAAAGGAGTATTTGAAAAGATGCTCGAACAACATTAGTAATCAAAGATATGCAAATTAAAGCAACAATGAAAAATTACTCTATCCATGTTCTACTGGCAAAAAGAGAAGGTAAGTAATACCAAGTTGTTAGCAGGAATGAGAGAATGGTAAAACCGGCGTCGCTCGGGAGAGTGTCCACCACCTGACCCCATGCTCACTCTCTGCCTGCAGATACAGAGAGAAGGTGTGGCCCCATGTTCCTTCTGCTGACGTTGCGGCACCTGTGCCTAAAAACCTATGAGCTGTGAAGGTCTAGGCCTATGTGCAGAGAGATGACCTTGCTGACTGTGGAGGAGGAAGAGGATGGGGCTCATCGTGGCTGGGAGGAGGCTTCCCAGAAGACTGACAGGAAACCGAGGCTAGATGGTCTGCTAGAAGCCCTGTCCTAAGTGGTCACCTGCTAAGTGTTGGTCTGATGCAGGGCAGGGGCGGGGGGGGGGCTAGGGAGAGTGGTCACCAGGTGGCTTTGTGTCACTTAAGGTCCACTTGAGCTCCAGCTCTGGCTTATTCTCAGCCCCCTGAGACCTACAGGAGGTGGTTTGAACGCAGGTCCAGATGACACTTTGAGGACTTCTGATGAGGGGAGAGAACAGTGTCAAGGGCAGACCATTCAAGAAACGCTTCATCTGCTTGGTCAGAGAGGAAGAAGAAGATCTCGGAGCTGGCGGAGCCTGGAGACACTGACACATAGGTAGGGTGAGGGGTGATAAGGGCCACCAAACTTCATGACAGGAATAAAGAAAGACTACAAGAGACCATGAAAAGGTCCTCCCCGCCTGCCATGATGTATTATAATAAAGACTAACCAGTATTTAAACATGATTGAGGGTTGGGGTGCCTGGGTGGTTCAGTGGGTTAAACCTCTGCCTTCGGCTCAGGTCATGATCCCAGGGATGGAGCCCTGCATGGGATTCTGCTCAGCAGGGAGCCTGCGTCCCCCTCTCTCTCTGCCTGCCTCTCTGCCTACTTGTGATCTCTCTCCCTCTCTGTCAAATAAATAAATAAAATCTTTAAAAAACATGAGTTGAGGAGATGAAAAATTCTGATATTGTGAACTGAACATTAATCTAAAATATGTGTGCCTCTAAGTCTGATGCTTATTCAGGAAAAGCCACGAAGTTTGCCCAAGAACGTAAAGTGTTCCTCCAACCTTCATTTGACTAAAAGATTGAGCTGGCCTTCTTGTGAAGCAAGAGCAGCCATAAGCTTTAGAAAAGGGAGAGCGCCCTCCCCTGAAGGGGCATTTCTGACCTCAGTAAGATTTGTGCAGGACATAGGACCTTCAGAGCGTGGCTTCAGGTCAGGTGTTAGGATTTCAAGGACCAGTGGAAACGTTTTCTTAAAAAGAGGTGATACTAGGTTAAAATGTATATTTTTTTCAAGTAGGAACATGAAACAACGTCCTATTACCTCATGAAAGACAGGAAGGACATCATCTAAGCATAGAGGGCAGCCCTTTGAACAGAACACATTGTGTTTTAGGTGAGAATCCAGACTGAGTCTCTGCTATTGTTCATGTCCACCTGCAGCAGGACTTGGTATTTGGTTACCTCCTCCAGAGATCAGATAGGACTCCACAGATCATTAGCAAGTGATATGACTTTTACTGGTGAGTTGGTAAAACCATGGGATGGAGGGTAATCCTGTAAACTGCAAGACAGACTAAAGTCAAACACCCCTTGGTCATCTCTGGCCTACCCCTGAATCTCTTTTTGGTGACCAGATGCCTCACCTCTATCTCCTCCGTCCCCACGTTGCCTCTACCTTTCTCTGACTCCCGGAAAGTTTGAGATAGACACTCAAATGCCATAATTGCTTTATAATGTTAAATAAAAGGGCGCAGCAGGCCCCAAATGGAGTTGCTTGTGCTAAATACCATGTCAGCGAATCAAGACTTAATACCTAGTCCAATTGTAGGTTCAACCTCCGAGAAATGTGACCTTCAACCAGTTAACATGGAATGACCTGGTCAGCACTAGTGCGGTCATCCATCTATTAGAGCTTTCTGGTCCCTTTGAGAGGGTGACGTTACCTGAAATTCTTGCCAATAATTCTTGCTATTAATTTCCTTTTTTTGCCCCCTTTCTGCCTTTGAAAACATTTCCTTTTCTACAGCTGGGCAGAACTCCCTTCTGTTTGTTAGGTGGGATGCTGCCCAATTCATGAATCTTTGAATAAAACCAATTTGATCTTTAAATTTATTCAGTTGAATTTTTGTCATTTAGCAGATTTGGTGGCTCTGATGGGATCCAAAGTGAACATCTTTTTAAGTTTTAAATTCCAGTTAGTTAACACACAGTGTAATATTAGTTTCAGGTGTACAGTATATTGATTCAACACTTCCATACAACACCCAGTGCTCATCACAAGTGCATTGCTTAATGCTCATCACCTATTTTGCCCATCCCCCTACCGTTAACCATCAGTTTGTTCTCTATGGTTAAGAGTCTGTTTCTTGGGCACCTGGTGGCTCAGTTGGTTAAGCAACTGCCTTCGGCTCAGGTCATGATCCCAGAGTCCCAGGATAGAGTCCTGCATCGGGCTCCCAGCTCCATGGGGAGTCTGCTTCTCTCTCTTTCTCCCCTCTCATGCTCTCTCTCTCTCTCTCATATAAATAAATAAAATCTTAAAAAAAAAAAAAAGGAGTCTCTTTCTTGGGTTATCTCTCTTTCTCTCTCTTTTCCTTTGTTCATTTATTTTGTTTCTTAAATTCCACACATGAGTAAAATCATATGGTATTTGTCTTTCTCTGACTGACTGATTTTACTTAGCATAATACTCTATCTCCATCCATGTCATTGCAAATGACAAGATTTTCATTCGTTTGATGGCCAAACAATATTTCACTGTGTTTATATACCACATCTTCTTTATCCATTCATCAATTGATGGACACTTGGACTGTTCATATTTGGCTATTGGAGATAATGCTGCTATAAACATCAGGGTGCATGTATCCCTTTGAATTAGTATTTTTGTATCCTTTGGGCAAATACCTAGTAGTGCAATTTCTGGGTCATAAGGTAGTCCTACTTTTAATTTTTTGAGGAACTTCCGTACTGTTTTTCAGAGGGCTGCACCAATTTACATTCCCACCAACAGTGCAAGAGGATTCCCCTTCCTCTGCATCCTCATGAACACCTGTTGTTTCTTGTGTTGTTGATTTTAGCCATTCTGACAGGTGGGAGGTGATAGCTCATTGCAGTTTTAGTTTGTATTTCCCTGATGATCAATTGATGTTGAGCATCTTTTCATGTGTCTATTGGCCATCTGTATGTCTTCTTTGGGAAAATGTCAATTCATGTCTTCTGCCCATTTTTTAATTGGATATTTTGGGGGGTGTTGAGTTTTATAAGTTCTTTATAGATCTTGGATACTAACCCTTTATCAGATATGTCATTTGCAAGTATCTTCTCCCATTTCATAGGTTGCCTTGTAGTTCTGTTATTTCTTTCACTGTGCAGTAGCTTTTTATTTTGATGTAGGCCCAATAGTTTACTTTTGCTTTTGTTTCCCTTGCTTCAGCAGACACATCTAGAAAGAAGTTGCTATGGCTGATGTCAAAGAGACTCTGTTCTCCTCTAGGATTCTGATGCTTTCAGGTCTCACATTAGATCTTTCATCCATTTTGAATTTATTTTTATGTCTGGTGTAAGAAAGTGGTCCAGTTTCACAATTTTGCATGTGGCTGTCTAGTTTTCCCAACACCATTTGTTGAAGAGACCGTCTTTTTCTCACTGGATATTCTTTCCTGCTTTGTTGAAGATTAATTGACCATAGAGTTGTGAGTTCATTTCTAGGTTTTCTGTTCTGGTCTATTTTTTTTTTTTTAAGATTTTATTTATTTATTTGGCAGAGATCACAAGTAGGCAGAGAGGCAGGCAGAGAGAGAGAGAGGGGGAAGCAGGATCCCCGCTGAGCAGAGAGCCCGATTCAGGGCTCGATCCCCGGACTCTGAGATCATGACCTGAGCCAAAGGCAGAGGCCCAACCCACTGAGCCACCCAGGTGCCCCATCTGTTCTGTTTTATTGATCTACATGTTGATCTACTGATCTCTATGTCTATTTTTGTGCCAGTACCATATTGTTTTGATCACTACAACTTTGTAATATAATATTTTAAAAAAGATTTTATTTTTAAGTTATCTCTACACCCAATGTGGGGCTCAAACTCAGAACCCTGAGATCAATAGTTGCATGTCCAGTCAGGTGTCCCTGTAATAGAACTCGAAGTCTGGAATTGTGATGTGTCCAGCTTTGCTTTTCTTTTTTAAGGGTGCTTTGGCTATTCAGGATCTTTTGTGGTTCCTAAAAATTTTAGGATTTTTTTGTTCCAGCTCTATAAAAAATGCTGTTGGTATTTTGATAGGGATTGCATTAAATGTGTAGACTACTTTGGATAATATAGACATTTCAACAATATTTGTTCTTTCAATCCATGAGCATGGGAATTCTTTCCATTTCTTTGCGTCATCTTGAATCTTTCGTCAGTGTTTATAGTTTTCAGAGTAAAGGTCTTTCACCTCTTTTTTTTTTTTTAGACTTAAAAAAATTTGTTTATTTTACAGACAGAGATCATAAGTAGGCAGAGAGGCAGACAGAGAGAAGGGGAAGCAGGCTCCCTCCCTGCTGAGCAGAGAGCCTGATGCAGAGCTCCATCCCAGGACCCTGGGATCACAACCTGAGCTGAAGGCAGAGGCTTTAACCCATTGAGCCACCCAGGTGCCCCCTTTCACCTCTTTGATTAGGTTTATTCCTAGGTATCTTACTGTTGTTAGTGTAATTTAAGTGAGATGGATTCCTTAATCTCTCTTTCTGCTGCTTCACTATTGGTGTATAGAAATGCAACAGATTTCTGTATGTTTTTGTATTTCTGTATGATTTTGTATCCAGTGACTTTACTGAATTTGTTTATCAGTTCTAGCAGTTTTTTGGTTGTGTCTTTTGTGTTGTCCATATATAGTATCTGGTCATCTGCATATAGTGGAAGTTTGACTTCTTCATTGCTGATCTGGGTGCCTTTTATTTCTTGTCTGATTGCTGTGACTAGGACTTTGAGTATTAGGTTAAATAACAGTGGTAAGAGTGGACATTCCTGTCTTATTCCTGACAGGAATGATGATATTAGGATGATATTATTGGTTCTTTTCATATATGGACTTTATCGTGTTGAACTATGTTCCCTCTAAACCTATTTTATTAAGTTTATTTTTTTAAATCATGAATGGATGTTGTACTTTGTCAAATGCTTTTTCTGCACCTATTGAGATGATTATATGGTTCTTATCCTTTCTTTTATTAATGTGGTGTATCATGTTGATTGATTTGTGAATATTGAACCACTCTTGCAACCCAGGAATAAATCTCACGTGGTTGCAGTAAATTATTTTTATTTTTAAAGATTTTATTTATTTATTTAACAGAGACAGAGACAGTTAGAGAGGGAACACAAGTAGGGGGAGTTGGAGAGGGAGAAGCAGGCTCCCCATGGAGCAGGGAGCCCAATATGGGGCTTGATCCCAGGACCCTGGGATCGTGACCTGAGCCCAAGACAGATGCTTAACAACTGAGCCACCCAGGCACCCTGTGAATGATTTTTTAAATGTATTCTTGGATTTTGTTTGCTAGTACTTTATTGAGAATTTTTGCATCCATGTTCATCAGAGATATTGGCCTGTAGTTGTCTCTTTTAATGGAGTCTCTATCTGCTTTGGTATCAGAGTAACGCCGGCCTCATAGGATGACTTTGGATGTTTTCCTTCCTTTTCTATTTTATGGAATAGTTTGAGAAGAACAGATATTAACTCTTCTTTAAATGTTTGCTAGAATTTGCCTGTGAAGCCATCTGGCCCTGGAATTTTGTTTTCTGGGAGTTTTTTGATTACTGATTCAATTTCTTTGCTGGTTATTGATCTGTTCAAATTTTCTTTTTCTTCCTGTTTCAGTTTTGGTAATTTATGTTTCTAGGAATTTATCCACTTCTTCTAGGTTGTCCACTTTGTTGGCATATTGTTTTTCGTAACTTTCTCCCATAATTGCTTGTACGGGATCTGAGGTAAACTTTTTAAAAAAAATTTTATTTACTTATTTGACAGAGAGAGAGAGAGATCACAAGCAGGCAGAGAGGCAGACAGAGAGAAGGGAGGGGGAAGCAGGCTCCCTGCTGAGCAGAGAGCCCAATGCAGGGCTCTATCCCAGGACCTGGAGATCATGACCTGGGCCAAAGGCAGAGGCTTAACCCACTGAGCCACCCAGGCGCCCCTGAGGTAAACTTTTGGTGATGTTTGGAGACAATGAGAAACACAACTATACTGGTGAAGCCCTTTTTCAGTTCATTGTCTTTCTCACTATTTCTCACTGTTCCTCTTGGTCCTGAGCTCCACCGTCTTTGTGTTGAGGTCCCAACCTAATTGGCTTTTCAGTCCAGGGCTTAGTGAGTGAGCTTGAGTTGATAGTTCCATCTGAAACCCAAGTCCCTCGCCCTTGGTTCAGTCTGCAATTCCTTGGCTATTTGAAGTCACTTTCCTCACTTCCAGGCTAAAGTCCCCACTTACTGGGGTTTGCTGGCTTAGTCCACACTGGAAATTGCCGGTGGTATGTACCTTTTCCTTTGACCAGTCTGCAGTAATATCTCTTGGTTACTGTCGGTACGTTAAAGTGCACATATTTGTTTGTTTTATGTTGTGTTGATAAAGACTATTGCTAGTAGGGATCTTGGAAGCCAACCCCCCCCCCCCCCCCGCAAAAAAGGCTACCAAAATTGTCGGGGATAAGTTGAACACTGGATGCCACTGGATGCCACTGGAGCCACTGGATGGCTCAGTTGGTTGGGTGACTGCCTTCAGCTCAAGTCATGATTCCAGGGTCCTGGGATCAAGTCCCACATTAGGCTCCCTGCTCAACGGGGAGTCTGCTTCTCCCTCTGATCTTCCCTCTGGTCATGCTCTTTCTCTCTCCCTCTCTTGCAAAGATAGATAAATAAAATAAAATAAAATAAAAAGAAAGGCTGTTAGAGCACTCACCAGCCAAACCTAATGCAAAGACTCCCATGTTAAGGTACTGGTCACAGAACAGGTTACCTGCCAATCTCAAGATAAATTTCCTGGCAATGAGGTATATCATAGAGCCCCACACAACCCCCAAGCCCTCAGCACTTCCTTTTTAGGTATCAGTTTGGCTCTGAGAGACCCCATTTTAAGTCAGAGATGGCTGTCCAGAAATGTGGGCTAAACTTCATTCCCACCTCAGGGTCCTCCAAAACTGCTGCTAGCCCTCAGGGAACTATGAACATGGAAAACATTTCAATAAGAAAAAAATCATTTAGGAAGTGCACTTGAAAGTCACAGTTCTCAAATTATATATATATTTTAAAGATTTTATTTAAGGGAGGGAAAAATGAAGGAGAGGGGATCGGAGGGGGAGACGAGCCATAAGAGACTATGGACTTGAGAAACAAACTGAGGGTTTTAGAGGTGAGCGGGATGAGGGGATGGGTTAACCCAGTGATGGATATTAAGGAGGGCACAGATTGCATGGAATAGTGGGTGTTATACACAAACAGTGAATCATGGAGCACTACATCAAAAACAAATGATGAACTGTATGGTGACTAATATAACATAATAAAAAAATAATAAGGAGCGCCTGGGTGGCTCAGAGGGGTAAGCCTCTGCCTTGGGCTCAGGTCATGATCTCAGGGTCCTGGAATCGAGCCCCACATCGGGCTCTCTGCTCAGCGGGGAGCCTGCTTCCTCCTCTCTCTCTCTGCCTGCCTCTCTGTCTACTTGTGATCTCTGTCTGTCAAATAAATAAATAAAATCTTTAAAAAAATAATAAAACGATGACACTCTTTAAAAAATAAATATTTTATTTATTTATTTGAGAGAGGGAACATGAACAGAGGGTGGCGGTAAAAGGAGAAGTAGGGGAGCCTAACTCAGGGCTCCATCCCGGGACCCTGGGATCATGACCTGAGCTGAAGGCAGATCCTTGATCCACTGAGCCACCCAGGTGCCGGTGGTCACAGTTCTCAAATTAAACAAAGAGGATGAGATGCCTATTTTAACTGGCATTGGAAGCCTCCAAAAGGCTTCAAAATTCGAAAACATTTTTTTAAAGGATTCACTGTAAAAGACTAGTGAAAATTAAAGACACAAAAAGGAGATGCCTGGGTGGCCTAGTCAGTTAAGCGTCTGCCTCTGGCTTGGGTCATGATCCCAGGGTCCTGGGATTGAGTCCCGCATGGGGCTCCCTGCTCAGTGTGGAGTCTGCTTCTCCCTTGGCCTGCCATTTCCCCTGCTTGTGCTCTCTCTCTCTCTCCCCCCTCTCTCTCACAAATAAGTAAATAAATAAAATCTTAAAAAAAAAAAAAAAGAAACAAAGTGTACCTAAAATGAAAGACTGTAAATGGGCTCAACTGCTTCTCCTCCCTTTCCTCCTTTATTTGAGCACTCTTTCTAGCAATCCCCCAATTTCTAGCAAACCCCCAATTTGAGTCACCTTCATACCATAAATAAAAGTTCACCAAGGTCTCACAGATACGCTCATATCTACCCTCAAGGGAGGGTCTCCATAGGGACTCCACCGAGAGATGACAAGACCCTGAAGAATTTTCTGGTAAATGGCTAAATTATTCCCTTAAACAGCCAAAGGGAAACAAAAATTAAAATTAATTTAAAAACCTTCCAAATTCAGGTAGATATTGAAGCTACACTCTACTTTAAACCCCACTCAGAACCTGCATGTGAGAACATGGAAAAACTGTCAGAAGTCAGCTAAAGGTGAGGGTTCTTGCCAGAGTCAGCTCTACCAGCTCTCTGTCTACAATACCCAGGGGAGAGAGAAAAATAAATTATCTCTTGCACCCTTTGGGGGGACCGCTCTTACATCTAAGTCCGGGGAGCAGGAGCAGTATTCAGTACTACCAGAAATGTTCTCTGTTTGTCCTGACTGAAAACTGACAAGGTATTTAAAGGACATTTTTAAGTAGCTCTGCAGTCAAAAGTTGGGTCAAATTGGGAGGTGGTATTCAGAGACTAATAGGAATTTTGTTAGGCCTCCTCCCCTAAGCTAAAATGAAATGATGTGCCTAGGGAGAAAGGAAAACTAGAGGCCTTTGTAAAAGTATTTACTAAAAAAGATGATGTCATTAAACAGACAGCACAATCTACAGCATCATTTCAGTCACAGCTGTTTGAAAGATCAGGAGCATCTGCTCTTACCTCACAAACCTCTGCAAAACTAGAAAATGGGGCCTTAGAGGCAATTCAAACTTCCCCCATTCCTTGTCGCCACTCCCAAACCTCCCCTTTTCATCTTGAAAGACTTATAAGTACTGGCCTTGGGAAACCAAACTCCTTCTTGGAAGAATTTGCATTCTGATCCCTGTGAGAACCCTTATCTAGACCAACCCCAATTCCTAAGACTGAAAAAAAAGTGGGTTTGCAGGGCGGGTGGGAAAAGACTATTTTTTATTTATTAAAAAAATAACACAACAACATCACTTATTTGTGGAGCATAACAAATAGTGTGGAGGACAAGGGGAGATGGAGAGGAGAAGGGAGTTGAGGGAAATTGGAAGGGGAGGTGAACTATGAGAGACTATGGACTCTGAAAAACAATCTGAGGGTTTTGAAGGGGAGGGGGGTGGGAGGTTGGAATCCAGGTGGTGGGTATTAGAGAGAGCACAGATTGCATGGAGCACTGCATGTGGTGCAAAAACAATGAGTACTGTTACGCTGAAAAAATAAAAAATTTAAAAATAAATGAATAAATAAATAAATACGTTAAAAAAAAAAAACCACAATACAAACTGTTCCACAGCCTCCATGAGATTACTTGTCAAGGACAAATACAGATCTTAAGGGTCTTCTGCACAAATGTTAGTAGTAAAAAGTTTTAGTCACGAAAACTGTAAGGTCTCTACATCTGTGTGTTTTATGTGTGTGTGTGTGTGTCTCTCTCTATATATATATATGGGTTGTGGATGCGTGATAGCATTTTCTACCTCCAGATGGTATTGCAAAAAATTCATTTATGAAAGCGCCCTATTTAATTGGCTTAAAGAAAATTAAGTGCTTATATAAATTAAATTCTCAAAAATGTAATAGAAACTAATGCAAATGAATTGTAGGGAAAATATTTGGTGTTGAAGTTTGTTAGTTTAATTAAAATAGACATACCTTCAGAGTTATCAACATTAAAAATAATGCAGACATTGGGGTGCCTGGGTGGCTCAGTAGGTTAAACCTCTGCCTTCAACTCAGGTCATGATCCCAGGGTCCTGGGATCGAGCCCCACATCGGGCTCTCTGCTAAGCAGGGAGCCTGCTTCCCCCTCTCTCTGCCTGCTTGTGATCTCTCTCTGTCAAATAGATAAATAAAATCTTTTAAAAAATTCAGACATGCAACTTTTATTCCATCTAAGCTTACAAAAGGTCAAATAAGTTCATGTTATCTCTTAAAAAAAAAAAAACAATGCTTGGGGCAATGGTTAACTTGGTCTAATGTTTCATGGAGATTTTATGGGTAATATAAACATATAAAGAACAAGAAAATTAAGTAGATGTAAGTAGGATGAAAAAGTTTTAGGTAAACTTTGAAAATAGTTTCCTCAAATATTTTTGGTAACCCCAAACCTTAAACTTTTGCTAAGTTAAATGATGAGTGAAGTTCAGTTCATTGACTATGCAGATCATTTCCAAATAACATAATGAAACGTTAGTTACTGAACATGGGCTTAGATACTTTTGACTTCTTATTAACAAAGAACTATTATGGTGCCTAAAAGGCACAGTAAGTTGGGTGTCTGACTTTCTGTTTCAGCTCAGGTCATGAATTCAGGGTCGTGGGATCGAGCCCCATGTCGAGTCTGCTTGAGATTCTCTCTCCCTCTCCCTCTATCCTTCCTGTTTGTACTCTCTCTCTCTCTCTGAGATAAATAAATAAATACTTTTAAAAAAGAACTGTTGGTAAACATGTTCTGTTTCGGTAAATAAATAAATACTTAAAAATAAGAACTGTTGGTAAACATGTTCCGTTTCAAACATGCAGTGTTGAAAGATTGTACTTTAAGTGCATGTTTCTAAAAATTATGAAATGCATTCATAGATTTGTCAATCCACAGAATACTAATGTAACAGTTTACAATTGTTTATTTGTTAGTTCTCACTAGAAATTAAGGGTTTTTTAAAAAAAGATTTTATTTATTTATTTTATAGACAGAGATCACAAGTAGTCAGAGAGGCAGGCAGAGAGAGAGAAAAGGAAGCAGATTCCCCACTGAGTAGAGAGCCCCGATGCAGGGCTCGATTCCAGGACCCTGGAATCATATCAAGCCGAAGACAGAGGCTTTAACCCACTGAGCCACACAGGTGCCCCTAGAAATTAAGGTTTTTAAGGGTCACAAATTCTAGCTAAGATATGCGGTTACAGCTATTGGAAATCATAAGAGAAACAACACTGTATACAAGCAAAGTAGAATGTGTTTTGATCAAAGAAGGTACAAAGAATGGAGACATATTTTTGTTGAAAAAAAAGTAATATTGTACTAAAATGGCATTGGTTAGTTCAAAATGAGAAAAAGGAAAAATATAGGGCAAAATTTGAAATTCGTAGAAGGTTTATGGAAGAGAAATCTTTAGAAAGGAATTTTATGTGTAGTCAGGTCTGGCTAAGATTAAAATAAATTTAATTAAGTAAATGAGTTTTAATATGAAAAGTAAGCTGGGGCAAAATAAGAATTTGGTTTCTTTCTGTTAAATGGATAAAGTTTTCTTGGACTATTGGTCTGCTCTTGATAAGAGATTATAAAAGATTTTTCTTTACCTGTTAAAGTTGTCTGCCTACAAAAAATAAAAATCAAGTAGTCTGCCTACAAAACAAGGATACTCTTTTGTCAAAATAATGTCTTGTGTTGGTTTTTATTTTTTTAAAGATTTTATTTATTTATTTGACAGACAGAAATCACAAGTAGGCAGAGAGGCAGACAGACAGAGAGGAAGGGAAGCAGGCTCCCTGCTGAACAGAGAGCCCATTGTGGGGCTCGATCCCAGGACCCTGGGATCATGACCTGAGCTGAAGGCAGAGGCTTAACCCACTGAGCCACCCAGGTACCCCTCTTGTGCTGGTTTTATCAAGTCTTTGATTACTTAAAAAAACCCTGAATCTTCTCTAGTAAATGACCTAAGGATTTTAAAAATTTATTTCTACTTTTAATTTTTAAAAGTTTTGATTTAAATTTCAGTTAGTTAACATAAAATGTAATATTAGTTTCAGGTGTACAATATAGTGATTCAATACTTCCGTACATCACCCAGTGCTCATCACAGCAAGTACACTCCTTAATCTCCATTCCCTACTACACAGATTCCCCTGTCCCACCCCCGCTATAACCATCACCTTGTTCTCTATAGTTCAGAGTCTATTTCCTGGTTTGCCCCTCTCTCTCTTTTTTTCCTTTTGCTCATTTGTTTTGTTCCTTAAGTTCCACATGTGAGTGAAATCATATGGTATTTGTCTTATGCTAAGTGAAATAAGTCACTTAGCATAATACTCTCTAGCTCTATCCACATTGTTGCAAATAGCAAGATTTCATTCTTTTTTAATGGATGAGTAATATTCTGTTGTGTATATACACCGCATTTTCTTTATCCATTCATCAGCTGATGGACACTTGGGTTGTTTCCAAAATTTAGTTATTGGAGATAATGCTGCTATAAATATCAGGATGCATGTATCCCTTTGAATTAGTATTTTTGTATCCTTTTGGTAAATACCTAGTAGTGCAATTGCTGGAACACAGGGTAGCTCAATTTTTAACTTTTTGAGGAACATCCATACTGTTTTCCAGAGTGGTTGCACCAGTTTGCATTCCTACCAACAGTGCAGGAGGGTTCTTCTTTCTAAGCATTTTTTTTTAACAGCTATTTAACTTTCTGTATTTGACTGTGGTTTTAATTGTCATCTTGGTTAAATGGATAGCTAAGTTTTGTTTCACAATCTGATCCTATTTGACCAAGTATTTTAAAATTTCTTTGATATTTTTGACAGGCTTCCCACAAACCAAATTCTAAATGAAGTCTTTTTGACCTCAGATTATCTTTAGGACTTTTCAGAGGGTTTTTGGAAGGTTTCAAAAGATTTGTTCTTTTTCCTTATAAAAAGGGAGAAACTAATTAAATGTATTTGGTATGTTAAATTACATGGGTAGCATTGTCAAATAAAAAGTAATACTACTAAGCCTTCTTTATGTTGTATTTATATAGGTAGATGTTAAAACTATTCCAGAAATTGTATAAAATTCTAGAAATCTGATATTGCTATTATAATGTTATAAGACATAATTCCAGTTATTATCTTAAATTGATTATCTTAAATTTGTATGTCACAAAACTAACCAAGTTTCCTTTTCAATTCCATTATAATGAACTCTCAAAGGATCTCTAATAATGAACATTTAAAGGAGTTTCCTGTAATTTATAGTTATTGTTTACTCTGATACTTTTGCAGAAGAGTTCCTGCATAATTGCTTCATTCTTAAGGAGATTCTGGGAGTTTTCTGGCAACTTTAAGTTACCAATACAAGTTTCTGATAACAAGCACAGGTTTCTGATAACTTTAAGATCATAAAACTGAACTGGGTAAGAATTTTTACAATGAATGGAAAAGCCGGATTCAGGTAGAACAAATATTAATTACATGGGACTGAATAAGAAGAGTAATCACAACTTTTATGTTTGAAACATTGCTGGTTCTTTAATGTTTTGTTTTTCCAGATTTTAGGCAACCTTTTTCTCTTTTTCCTCTTAAGCTATCAACAATTTTCTAAGATATACCTTTGTGAATAAAGATAAAACATTTGCTTTTTCTCCCTACATGTTCCCTCTAGAATTTGGAAACTCTTGAGTGTTCTTTTCATGGCAATAGGTATTTACATAAGTTCAGTGAGAATGTGTTCCTCTTGTAACAGGATACAATTATTGTGTTATGTTGGTGAAATATTAGCTATGTTATAGCTAATTAGTTATGTTATAGCTAATATTTCACCAATATGTTGACTAGAATGTTTTGACTAGAATGCCATTTTTGAGATAGATATATATATAGACTCAGATATGACCAGACAGTTTAGAGGAACCAAGGTTGACTTTACAGAACCAATAAAGTCCCTTGAAAAAATCAACCTCATACTTTGATTACAAGTTTCCACCAAAGCAATCTTAAAAAGAGCTTATATAGTCAGTCACTACCTATGCTACACTCATGTAAATAATCAGGCCAAGTTTAACACAAACTAGTTTTACCACAGTTATCTTTGATTAAAAATGAGATTAATTGTGAAGAGAAAAAAATTCTGTTTGCTTCTTTGTCTATATTAGATTCTGATCTTGTTACTTGCCCTAGGAGGTTTTGTTATATACTGGTAAATTGGACTAGATCCTAAAGTCATCTAGTTTCCTAAAAAAATCTGACTATAAATCTCCAAACTAATGTTTTCAATTTTCTTTTTCCTTTCTTATTTGGAATCACTAAGAACAAAGACTTCCCTTCAATCTACTTGAAAGGTACTATGCCAGGTCCTCCTTACTACCCAGGTGATAGTCAAATTTCAGGAACCTGATCCTTGGATACATATCTCACTCCTAAAGAAGGCTCTATTTGACATCTGGTTTTGACACAAACAATGGTGATCTCCAAGTCAAACTGATGAGGAAGAGAAGGAGAAAAGTAGCTAACATCGAGGTAGACTGCTTTCACCCAAGATGTTGGATCAAGACTTCATATTTTAACTAAACATGAAAGTCTTTCTTTTTCCCTTTCTTTTCTTTACTCTGGCCTGGAAAGATAATGCCATCATCTGTATCTCCTGGGCCATTACTAAGTGGAGGGGATAGCCCTTACCTCTCAGCATGCTGAATTTGTGATAAAAAATGGCCATCTGAATTGGTATTTACGGGGTATTTACCCCAAAGATACAGATTTAGTGAAAAGAAGGGCCATCTGTACCCCCATGTTCATAGAAGCAGTGGCCACAGTTGCCAAACTCTGGAAAGAACCCAAATAGCCTTCAATGGGCGAATGGATAAAGAAGATATGGTCCATATATACTATAGAGTATTATGCCTCCATCAGAAAGGATGAATACCCAACTTTTGTATTAACATGGACGGGACCGGAAGAGATTATGTTGAGTGAAATAAGTCAAGTAGAGAGAGTCAATTATCATATGGTTTCACTTACTTGTGGAGCATAAAGAATAACATGGAGGACACTGGGAGATGGAGAGGAGAAGTGAGTTGGGGGAAATCAGAGGGGGAGACGAACCATGAGAGATTGTGAACCCTGAGAAACAAACTGAGGGTTTTGGAGGGGAGGTGGATGGGGGTTTGTGTGAGCCCGGTGGTGGGTATTATGGAGGTCACGTATTGCCTGGAGTACTGGGTGTGGTGCATAAACAATGAATTTTGGAACACTGAAAAAAATTAAATTTAATTTAAAAAAAAAAAGGCCATCTGTCTATTAACAGTGTCATCTTAGCAAGAATCGTTTGTGCCCAACAAGGTTGCCTTTGTCTGTGGTGATTCTCATTCTCCTTGGGTCTATGAATGCCCAGATGGCAGGCATATAACCAGACAATGCATCTTTGGTTATCTAGTTGTGCCCTTATCTTTCCACAAACAAACTAACCCACCTTATTGGTTGACTCCCTTGGATTTACATCATCAAGTTAGAAAGGAATTATCAGGAGATAGTCACAACCACACTTTCCTGGTTAGGAATAAATGTAAATAAGAATCCTATCAGAAATCTCTCCTTAACTCTTGAGAATATTGCATATCAACCTCTGCTACATTGAAAGGTGCCTCTCCAACTTCCTTAGACACTCTGGCCAAGATAATTTTTGAGAATAGGAGAGCCCTTGATTATCTTTTAGCTGAACAAGAAGGTGTCAGTGCTGTGGCCCAGACCACCTGCTGCACCTGGATTAACACTTCTGGGAAAATGGAAACACAGTTACATAAGATCACTGAGCAAGCCATGTGGTTTAAAAAAGGTGATTCCTTCCATGAGGTCTTTGTTTGACTGATTTGATTGGCTTGGGTCTGGGGACCATACCTCTGAAGTGCACTCCGAACACTGGTTACTCAGTTTATAGGAATCATAGTTAATCCCCCTGCATGTTTTATTCTCTCTAAAGCTTTAGGTGTATGTTTGCAGCTGCAAACCTTCTCCTTGGGCTGGAACGATCTAAGGAACGAAGAGAATGACTAACTTAAAGATCGTGAACCTGAAATCATGATAGGGATTAGGCACAAACGTCATGACCTGTGACCACCACACAGAAGATCGACATTGGCTCCTGGAACAACAAAGCAGTAGCTGAGAGTGATGCCAATGCCTTAAATTTTGATCACATCTCTCAGACTGAGAGTCTGATCCAAAGGGAGGAATTGTTAAAAGGGTGACAGCAGGCCCCAAATGGAATCACTTGTGCTAAATCCCATGTCAGCAAACCAAGACTTAATAACTAACCTAATAGCAGTTCCAGCCACTCAGAAATGTGACCATTCAACAGTCAACACGGGTCAGCGCTAGTGAGGTGATCTGCCCAATAGACTCCCTCTGTCCTCTCGGGAGGGGGGCCTGGCCAGAACAATGCATTCTTTGCTAAAGTTTCCTTTTTATGTGTCTTTTTTCCATCTTTAAGAACCTTTCCTTTTCTATAGCTTGGCAGAGCTCCTTTCTATTTGCCAGATGGGATGCTGCCTGATTCATGAATCATTGAATAAACCAATTTGATCTTTAAATTTACTCAGTTGAATTTTTGTTGTTTAACAATAGTAAAAATTTGCAGACCTAGGGAGTGGAACAGTTGAAATCTGTAATCTAGATGTCTCAGCATTCCAGGCTTCAAGGCTGCTCTTTCCATTAAAACAAGGTTTCCATCCCAACAAGCTGTGGGAAAAACCGTGCTGTGCCCCTGGGGTGTTGGTGCATGGATGGGATTGTGGGGAAGGCTGTGTTCCTCACGCTTTGCTCCCTGCCATTTTCCTTAGGCTCCTGACTTTCCCCCTCTTTCCTAAGGCTACCTCCTGCGATAGGTCCAAAATTCCTGTGAGTTTATTATGCAGTGCAATTTAGCTTCCTCTTTGTCTCATTCTTCCTTTCCAAAGCAGCCCTGGGGCCTCTCTCTGCATAATTAAAAGATCCATTAAGGTGTTTTCCTAAACAAAAGAGCAGCTTTCTCCCTCAGAGGAATTCGGTCATACTCTTAGGACTAGTAGTGGGGACTGCAGTCAAATTTAAAAATAATAACACAGACACACACAGACACACACTTGAAAGAGAGAGAGAGAGAGAGAAAGGTATCAGGGCATATTTACCCTATGTTCCACAGACAGGCGAAACAAATCCTAACAGGGAGCTGCTGGGGTGAATTTACCAGGACTAATAAGGCACAGCGTGGCCAGCACCGTGTCTCTGTCTGCAGGCAGAGGGAGCACAGAGTAGGTGAGAGGAGTGTCTGGTGCTTCTATCTCATGAATTGTGGGGTGTCCCCTTCAGGACTGGAAATGCTGCTAGCCTGCTGCTCCCAAGCCCTGTGTTCATCTTCGTGCACGAATGTCCTCAAGACCATGAGCAAGATGACCTTCTCCCCACACAACCCTCTTGGGCCCTGTGTCCCCTTTTGGAACCTTTTACTAGTCTCCTTTTGGGACTGACCCAAAGGCAAGTGAGTGCCCGGGCCTGAGTGTGGCCCCCTTATGTTTGGGGGATTTTCCACATATCTTGCAAGGCTGGTCTTAGAGCATAACTAAGTTATTGTTGGTGCCTCATCATAGCACCCAAGTGTTGATAACTTGACACTCGTGTTACAGCGAGAGGCATCAGATTTGGCTCTAAAAGCTAAAGGAATCAGAGAAACTTTGGAGCTTTAGAAATCTGAGGCATTGATTAAAGTTTGGAGTCAATTAAGTAACCAGAAGGCCTTGCCTGTCTCTTCGGACTGGCAGGTTCTAAGATGCTCCTGTAGGGGAAGAAAAATCTTCTTATACCCTCTTAGGTTCTGTGGCTGGCCTAAGAATTCAACTGACATAAGACAGAATAACAAGAGAAAAAGCATATAAATTGATGTAATATTTTTGTGTGCACATGGGCATCTTCAGAAGGAAAATAGAGACCCGAATAAGCCATTAAGACCCAAAGCTTACATGCCTTTCTACACAAAGAACGATAAATTGTGGGATTTGACAAGACAAAGGGGCTTGGGCTAGGGGCTGTAAATTGTGGGACTGTGAGTGGAAATTATATGGGGAAAACGAATGGAAGATAAGGGTTATATTTGTAGGTTTGTTTGCACAGTTCCATTTCAAAGTCAACTCCCAGGCTCTGCTGATAAGAATGTTCCTTTCCTGGTGCAGGAGGGCACCTTTCTCAGTGGAAATTTTATGTCCTGCTTTTAGGTAGAAGGGGAGGGCAGAGAGGACTTCCTGTATCTGCTGTTTCTCAAGTGCCTTCAGCTCACAATAGTCAAGTTGGCATATTTTTGGATGGCGCATTCTGAATCCCTTCCCTTCTTTAGCTGCCTTAAGGGGGAATCGTGGCCCCAAGCAAGTACCTACCATCCTCAGGGCTGGGGGACTTCCTGACTACGAGAACTTCCTCTTTCTTTGTGCTGGCTACAACACATATCTGCTCTTCTAAGAGAGTCTTCTCTTCCAAGAGGCCTCTTCAGGTGCTTAAGCTTGAGAAGGGCATCGTTTGGGATGTTGTTAGTATTGAGAAGAGTGTGAATATTTGGGTGATGTCCAGCCAGAGGCTGCTTCTGCCCTGTAACTATGGGAAGCCAACGGTAATGGTTAAAGCCTTTCAGGACACAATTGCAGAGGGCCAGACTGAAGGGGAAATGAGGTTGGGCTGTGAGCAGTGTCCCTGGGGAGCCTGGTTACCAAGGCTGCAGGGTCATCAGTCCTCGGGGTCCATCTCAGAGCAAGAGGGTGGATGTTCTGGGTGTTCTAGGTATGCTGAACAAATGTCCTGAAGGCTGGAGCTGGAGGCGTGGGGAGGGGGTTCTTGGAGAAACACTGGTTTCTAGCATGGGTCAGTCACCCCTTCCTTCTCCTATACCAATAGCCTTCATTTATCTAGAAAAGAAGCAGGTGGGATGAGGGGTGCAGGAGTGGGGAGCACCAAGTCTAGAACCTCTGCCCTTGCTTAACTATTTTAGGAGAGGAAAGGTGTTCGGTCTCAGCCCTCTCCAGGGCACAAGGATCTGCCACAGGAGACAATGTTCTTGCCCCTTGGGCTGTCTTAGCTGGAGTTGGTGGTGAGCAGTAACAACCGGGCCCTTGCTTTTGACAGTGTTAATGTCATCATTACATTTGCAGGCTGAGCAGGTATTTGTGTGTAATGGGGCTCCTTCCTTGAGCCAAAACAATATCCATTTCCAGAATTCAGGTGAGGCTAGATATTTCTGACAACCAAAGGGACGGTGTCCTCTTTTGTCTGGACTCGTGGTCTTTCGGGAAGAGTCCTTACCAGAGGGAAGAGGTGTCCAAGCCAAAGAGTTTGCCCCGTGGAGCCATTAAGGGGCCAAGCAGCTCTGGGTCCAGCCTTAACTCTGTCTCCATCCCCTACTCCGTGGGAGTCTGGATGCTAAGGCATGGGAAAAGGGGTCATGGGGATGGTCAGAATTGCAAAGGTCATTTCTCTAAAGTTCTGTAAGGCAGTGGGGCCCAAGCCACCCTGCTCTGGACGCTTCTGATAGGGCACAGGTGCACCACATGGGAAGAGAGAGATTTGCTCTGCTTTGCCTGGCCATGCGGCAGCTTTGCTTCTAGGGGCAGGCTCTGATTTCACAATGATGGCTGGGGGACCCAGCAGTCCCTGGCAGAAGTGTGTCAGGCAGGCAGTCCCCAAGAGAAGAGGACTAAATCTGCAGCTGTCATACAGCAACTGACCAGCGTCATCCATGAGCACATGTGGGTCACCTCCTGGGACTCCCAGAAACACTTGAGGGGATTTAGCAGGCGGCGGGGTCCTGCGGGTGAGCTAGGGAATTAGCGTGCCTACTGGTTTCTTCCTTTTTAGAGCGTGTCAGGATCCTTGGAGTTATGTGAGAAGGAGAAGAAACCAGGTTTTCTGTTTAAGAAAACAAAAACCCCATTTTTGTCCACGGATAGATTCTCCCAAGCAGCTGCTCTCTGGAAAGCTGGGCTTCCAGGTTCCTGCTGCATGTGTGCCCAGGGCTGGGAGGCGGCCTGGCAGGATCGGTGGTGACTGTGGTGTGGGCGGCTGGGGTCCCGGGGCCTGGATGCTATGGGATCTGACCCCGCACTTCTCAGACAGCCTGGCTCAGGCTCACAGGCTGCCGCCAGCTCCAGCAATTCCTCAAGGTGAAAGCACTCTCTAGCGGGTCATTCCGGCTGTGTCTGAGTGGTTTTCTGTTCACAGAATCATTTATTTCTGGTGTCAGGGAGGCCCAGGGCAGCTTTTCTCACTGGCTATAAATGCTCTGAGCACCATCGATTCCTCTGCTCCTATCCGTGGAAATCTGCTAGAGCAGCAAGTCTGTGTCTGGGATTCCTGGTGGGGGTCGGGGAGGGCAAGGGTCACGATGGCTTTGGTTCCCTTCCTCTTGGCAGAGGCTGATGGGGTGGGGGGTGCTGAAGCCCCTGCAGACCCCCTGCGGAACAGCCTGTTGGTTTGGACACTGTGCTGGAGTTTCCTAGCCTGCAGCTGGTGGGGGAGGGTGTGGCTAGCTGTACACTCCTGGGCTCACAATGCCACCTGACACTTCTCCCGAAAGCAACCTCATCCCAGGGCCCCTGGGTGTGCCCCTGAGCCTGACTGGGGACTCTTCCAGAGCTCATCTTCCTTCAAAGAAGTCCCAGATCTCCCTTTCCCCTCCTCCTGGCTTGGGCTGTGTGTGTGATGGTGTGTCTCTGTGGGCATGCTTGTTCATGGCACGTAGTGTGCAAGCGCCTGTGTCTGAGTGGGAGGTGTTGGCCGGGTGTCTATGTGTGAGGGGGTCTGGTGTGCACTTCTCTCAGCTCTCCCTTGCTCATCTTAATCCACTTCTCCCTGTCATCTGAGGATTTATGAAAAATCTCAGGGAGGAGGTGCTGGGCTTAGAGGGGACCTCAGATACGCGTCTCTTTGCCCTCAGAGCTGCTCCAGAGACGGGAGGGGGGCGGGCAATGTTTCCTAGGCTCTGAGAGCCTCTCCTGAGAGAAAAACATCAATCTGCTTGTCAGAGGGAAAATGGCAATTTGTCCATGTCTGGAAGGATCCCTGGGGCAGGACTGGCTCTGAGTCATCACTGTCTCCTGGGCCCAGCACAGAGTAGGGGCAGGGGATGGGACAGACTATTGAGCCAGGGACTGGGCAGGCTGTGTACCCTCGGGGTGAGGAAATGGGGCCTGGTCAAGTTGTGTCAGCACTGCCTCAACTGGCAGCTGGGGGAAGAGGCTGGGGAGAACGAGTGAGGGTTGAAGGTCAAGGTGAGGGCAGCATTCCCTTCCATGGGCCAAGAAGAGCATGGCAAACTCAGGATCTAGAGACACTGAGGCCTGACCTTACTTCATGGTGTCCCTGAGGACAAGAGGCCTCAGGTGGAAAGAAGTTTCCGATAGAGCTTCTGTGGAGGAAGAGATAGTTTCCTCTCTCTTTCCTGGCTCTATTTCTGTTACATCCTTCTTTCAGTGCCTGGGGAAAGTCCTGGCAAGTCTTCCCATCTGGGTTAGTGTCTGTGGTGTGGATGCCTGAGAGAATTAATGAATTTCTAGAGATCAGACCCCTGGGCCTAAAGCATAGATCTGCTGCTGACTGGAGGTTTCTCCATGGGCCTCCATTTCCAGCTGGGCAGTGGCTGGGGCCCTTCATGGTCTGGTTGTCTATGGTCCTGTGGCTGGCTTTCCCAGGAGCCAGAAGACATATCGTGGTAGGGACACGCCCATGCATCCTCTTGCCCACCATTCCCTTTCTGTTTGTCAAGAGTCTGTCTCTGGTCCCAAGGGTAAGGCTCCAGTGCTGCTAGGCTTCAGGAGACAAACCATTTCTATCATGACAACCCCCACATGATGACTCCCAATGGTGAATGGACAGGAATCTGTGGCCACTTGGATTTTCCTTCTGGGCTTGGCTCTACATCTGGGGGTAAATGGGTAGAAGATAGAGCCAAAGCCAGAGCTTATAGAGCTCACTTGTTAGATGTTGACTGAGTACTTACTCTGGGCCAGAGGCCCTCCTTTAGCCTAGAGGGACTCAGACCACTTCAGTCTTCTAGACTCCTAGTATATCAAGTAACAAATGTGCTGAATTTGTGTCCTTCTGTGTTCCATGTTGAATCTGGGCTGGACTTGTGACTTGCTTAGCCAAAGAGAATGCAGCAAAGGGATGTTTTTCTGAGTCTGTTCCTTAAGGGACCTTTCATGCCACCCTGAGACACCTGTAAAGGAGCTCAGGAGAACTTCCTTGAAGAAAAGAAACCTTGTGGAGATAGAGAGAGGCCCAGGCCACCCTCAGCCATGTCAGGCTTCCCAGCTGAGTGCCAGGCATGTGACTGAGCGCATCTTGGTTCCTCCATCCCCAGATGAAATACCAGCTGGCTGCAAGGCTTGAGTGAGTCAGTCAAAACCATCCACCGAAGAGACAAATTGTCCAGCTGAGCACAGCCCAGATTGCTGATTTTAGGCCATTACACCTTGGGGTAGTTTTTCAATGTATCAGAACCTAATTGAAACAAAAATTTGTACATAAAAGTAGAGGTGATATCGTAACAAAAATTTAAAATGTGTAGGTAGACTTTAGGGCTAAGTGGCAGCTAAGTGGTACCAAGGACATGGATGCTGGAAGGGCAGTGAGGAAACTGATATAGCAGGCTAGAGAAAGGGCAGTCTGTATTATACTGAGGTGGAATAATTAGTATGATCTTGGAGAATAGACATGTAGCCAATGAACGTGTGGTTCTGGCTAAGAAGATTTCCAGGAAGAACATTGAAAGTATCCACTGGAAAAAAATAGTCTCAGGCGCCTGGGTGGCTCAGTCATTAAACGTCTGCCTTTGGCTCGGGTCATGATCCCAGGGTCCAGGGATGGAGCCTGGCACCCGTCTCCCCGCTTGGCAGGAGGCGGCTTCTTCCTCTCCCACTCCCCCTGCATGTGTTCCCTCTCTTGCCGTCTCTCTCTCTCTCTCTGTCAAAAAATAAAGAAAATCTTATGGATTAAAAAAAGATAGTCTCTTCAACAAATGGTGTTGGGAGAACTTGTCAGCTACATGCAAAAGAATGAAACTGGACTTCTTTCTTACACCATACACACAAATAAGTTCAAAACAGGTTAAGGACCTAAATGTGAGACCTGAAACTATGAAAATCCTAGAAGAGAGCACAGGCTGAAATTTCCCTGACATCAGCCATAGCAACTTCTTCTTCTTCTTTTTTTTTTAAGATTTTATTTATCTATTTAACAGACAGAGATCACAAGTAGGCAGAGAGGCAGGCAGAGAGAGAGGAGGAAGTAGGCTCCCTGCCAAGCAGAGAACCCGATGCAGGGCTTGATCTCAGGACCCTGGGATCATGACCTGAGCCAAAGGCAGGGGCTTAACCCACTGAGCCACCCAGGCACCCCAGCCATAGCAACTTCTTACTGGATATGTCTACCTAAGGCAAGGGAAACAAAAGCAAAAAAACAAAAAACAACAACAAAAAACCCAAACCAAACCAAACCAAAACTATTGGGACTACATGAAAATAAAAAGCTTCCACACAGCAAAGGAAACAATCAACAAAATGAAAAGACAACTTACTGAATGGGAGAAGATATTGAAAATGGGAGAAGATATTGGCTGATAAAGGGTTAGTATCTAAAATATATAAAGAACTGATACAACTCAATACCTAAAAAAAAAAAAAATCCAATTTAAAAATGGGCAGAAGACATGAAGAAATATTTTTCTAAAGAATAAATATAGATGGCCAACAGATATGAAAAGATGCTCAACATCACTCATCATCAGGGAAATGTAAAGCAAAACCACAATGAGATGTCACCTCACAGCTGTCAGAATGGCTAAAATCAACAAAACAAGAAGCAGCAAGTGTCAGAGAGGATGTGGAGAAATAGGAATCCTCATGCATTGTTGGGAATACAAACCGGTGAAGTCACTGTGGTAAACAGCATGGAGATTTCTCGAAAAGCTAAAAAAGGAACTACCCTACAATCTATTAATTGCACTACTGGGTATTTACTCCCCAAATGCAAAACATTAATTCAAAGGGATACATGCATCCCTATGTTTATTGCAGCATTATCTACAATAGCTAAATTACGGAAACAGCTCAAGTGTTCATTGACTGATGAATGCATATCTATCTAATGAAGATATCTATAATGGAATATTACTCAGCCATCAAAAAGAATGAAATCTTGCCATTTGCAACAACATGGATGGAGCTAGAGAGTATTACGCTAAGTAAAATAAGTCAATCAGAAAAAGATAATTAACATATGATTTTACTCACATGTCCAACTTGAGAAACAAAACAAATGAGCAAAGGGAAAGAGAGTGAGGCAAATGAAAAAACACTCTTAAAAAAAAAAAAAAAGATGTGTGTATTTATTTGAAAGGGAGTGAGAGAGAACAATCAGGCAGAGGGGCAGTGTGAGAGAAGGAAACGGACTCACTTCTTAGCAAGGAGCCTGATTCAGAGCTCGATCCCAGGACCCTGGGATCATGGCTCAAGCTGAAGGCAGATACTTAACCAACTGAGCCACCCAGTTGCTCCCCCCAAACAGCCCCTTAAGTATAGAGCAAACTGATGGTTAGCAGAGGGGAGGGGGTGGAGGGTTGGGTGAAATAGGAGATGGGGATTAAGGAGTGCACCTGTTTTTTTTTTAATGTAATTAATTTATTTTTTATTAACTTTATTTAATTTTTAAAAATAAACATATAATGTATTTTTATCCCCAGGGGTACAGGTCTGTGAATTGCCAGGTTTACACATTTCACAAGGAGTGCACTTGTTTTGATAAGGACCACTGTCGTATGGAAGTGTTGAATTGCCATATTGACACCTGAGACTAATATAACACTGTATATTAACTATGCTGACATTTTAAAAATTAATAATAATAATAATAGTATAGAAAGTGCCTATTGGATTCTTTTAGCAGCACATGTTAAGATACTATGAGACAAACTATAGACAAACAAGAAGGAACTATTCTGTCTCTAAGACATTAGAGGCAATAAAGAGGTTGCAGGACAGTATCTTCAGTAGAAGATTCTCGAAGTAAGAAATGGTCTCAGGGCAAAGAATGAATCAGGATTATGGCTGTAAGACTCTTTGTTTATATCTCAGGAAGATTTAAGGTGGTACTTAGTAGATCCCCTCAGCTAGGCAAGAGAGCTTTTAACACAACCATGACACCCACTTAGAATAGAAGGAGGCATAGCTTGGGAAGCATCAATGTGGCCTTTGAAGCATGTAGTGACTCCTAGCCTGATCAAACCCACGCAACTTAAAAGAGCTGTCCTGGCAAAAACAGTACTAGCTTGAATTAAAAGGAACAGAAACAATGGAATGAAAACTGGTCTGTGGGCCTCAAACTCTTTGCAGGCAGGAAGCGGTAGAGAGAGCTACACAGCTGTAAAAATGATCCATGAATGATTGAAAAGGAAAGACATCTCAGATGGTGAAGCCTAGAATGTGAAACCAGGAGCTGGGGAGAGCAATGATTAGGGCACCATTCCTGGGAAGCAGAGAATTGGCCCTAATCGAGGAACTCCCTTTGCTTCTATAATTGGGGGAACTGCTGACATGTGCCCAGTTAGATCGCAAAATTACAATGCAACAGTGACTACTATGGGCCTCTCATTTACCTCCTTTTAAAATGAAGATATCTCTGGGGGGATACCTATCCCCTTCTCACCATTTTTCTGTTAAGTATGTTGAGGTCAAATAACTTGTCTTTTTAATTCATAGATCTCTGGATCAACATTCACTATAGATAGATCAACATGCACTATTCAAAGAACTGCATCCAGGGCCCTGTCTACAGCTGGATCATTATTATAATGATTTGCCACAATCTGCCCTCTGGCACCCATGATTCACATCCCCCCCACATGCAAAATACACTTAACTCTCTCACAAGACCCCCAAATTTCCCCAAATTTCCAACCTATTACAGCATCAGGTTCCAAGTCCAAGGTCTCACCATCACTTCAAAAGTCTTCCAACTTCTACTCATTACCTAATTCTAAAGCCATTTGTCACAAATACCAAAAGGTGGGATCTTCTGGTTATTTGTTCCAGTAGCACCACTTCCTAGTCGTTGGATTTAGGGATCACGTAATCTGGTATGACCTCATTTGAATGAATTACATCAGCAAAGACCCTATTTCCGATAAGGTCACATTCTGAGGTTCCAGGTAGACATAAATTCTGGACACTGTACAGATAGTACTTAATTTCTTAACTCTTACAACCTTCTGAAGGACAGGTATTTGACACATTCACAAACGCCAAAGCAGAGACAGAGAGGAATGAATTTATAGGTATACGTCAGAGATCAGTTCAGTTCCAGACCACCACAATAAAGCAGATATTGCAATAAAGTGAGTCAAATGAATCTTTGGGGTTTCCCTGTGCATATAAAAGTTACGGTTTTACTATACTGTAGTCTACTAAGTGTGCGATAGCATTGTGTCTGAAAAACATTATATATATCTTTTTTAAAAAAGATTTTATTTATTTATTTGACAGAGAGAGAGAGAAAGAGAGAGAGAGTGAGCACAGACAGACAGAGGCAGAGGAAGAAGCAGGCTCCCTGCCAAGCAAGGAGCCGCGGTGGGACTTGATCCCAGGACATTGGAATCATGACCTGAGCCGAAGGCAGTTGCTTAACCGACTAAGCCACCCAGGCACCCCAAAACATTGTATATATTTTACTTAAAAATACTTTATTACTAAAAATGGTGGAGGGTCTTGCTTGATGTCAATGGCTGCTGAATCATCAGGGTGGTGGTTGCTGAAGGCTGGGGTGGTTGTGGCAATTAAAAAATAAGACAATGGTGCAGTTTGCCCCATTGATTGACTCTTCCTTTCACCAGACATTTCTCAGGAGCATGCCATGTTGTTTGATAGCATTTCCTCCGCAGTTCCCCCTCACGGGAGTGGATCTTCTCAGACCCTGCTGCTGCTCTATCAAATAAGCTTATGTCATATTCTAAATCCTTTGTGATCATTTCGGCCATCTGCACAGCATCTTCACCTGGAGCAGTTTCCATCTCAAGAAATGCAGCATGACATGCAGCAGGTCATGCTGCAATTCAGTCCCATCTTCAGGATCCTCTTCTAATTCTAGTCCTCTTGCTCTTTCCACCACTTCTGCAGTCATTTCTCTACTCAAGTCTGGAACTCCTCAAAGGCCTCTATGAGGGTTGGGCCATTCCTTCCAAACTCTTATTAATGTTGGTATTTTGACCTCTTCATGTGAATCAGAAAAGTTCTGAGTGGCATTTAGAATCGTGAATCCTTTCCAGAAGGTTATCAGTTTACTTTGCCCAGATCCATCAGAAGAATCTCTAGCTAAGGGAGCTCTGGCCTTATGCAATGTATTTCTTAAACAAGACTTGAAACTCAAAATGACTCCTTGATCCATGGGCTGCAGAATGGCTGTTGTGTTTGCAGGCATGAAAACAACATTCATCTCGTTATAAGTCTCCATCAGAGCCCTTGAGTGACCAGGTGCATTGTCAGTGAGCAGTAATATTCTAGAAGAAGTATTTTTTTCTGAGCAGTAGGTCTCAACAGTGGGTTTAAAATATTTAGCAAACCGTGTTGTAAAAAGATATGCTGTCATCCAGGCTTTGTTGTTCCATTTATAGAACCAGGCAAAGTAGATTTACCAGAATTCTGAAGGGCCCTAGGATTTTTGGAATGGTAAATGAGCATTGACTTCAGCTTCAACTCATCAGGTGCATTAGCCTCTAACAGGAAAACCAGTCTGTCCTTTGACATTTTGAGTCCAGGCATGGACTTCTCCTCTCTACCTGTGGAAGTCTGACATGGCATCTTCTCCTGATGTAAGGCTGTTTCATCTGGGACACCTGGGTGGCTCAGTAGGCTAAAGCCTCTGCCTTCAGCTCAGGTCATGATCCCAGGGTCCTGGGATTGAGCCCCACATCGGGCTCTCTGAGCAGCAGGGAACCTGCTTCCTCCTCTCTCTGTCTGCCTGCCTCTCTGCCTACTTGTGATCTCTGTCTGTCAAATAAATAAAAACACATCTTTAAAAAAAAAATAAGGCTGTTCCATCTGAAAATCTGTTGTTTAATGTAGCCACCTTCATTATGATCTGCTTCGTTATTGTCTATTATAACCTGCTGCTTCACCTTGCACTTTCATGTTATGGAGACGGCTTCTTCCCTTACCCCTCTGAGCCAACCTGTGCTGGCTTCAGACTTTTCTTCGGGGCTTCCTCACCTTTCTCAGCCTTTACAGAATTGGAGAGAGTTAGGGCCTTGCTCTGGATTAGGCTTTGGCTTAAGGGAATGTTGTGGCTGGTTTGATCTTCTATCCAGACAGCTAAAACTCTCTATATCAGCAGGAAGTCTGTTTTGCTTCCTTATCATTCATGATTTCATTGGAGTAGCACTGTTAATTTCCTTCAAGAACATTTTTTGTTTGCTTTCACAGCTTGGCTAACTTGTTGGGTGCAAGAGGCCTAGCTTTCAGCCTACCTTGGCTTTCAGCATGCCTTCCTAAACTTAATCATTTCTAGCTTTCGACCTTTAGTGAGAGACACATGACCCTTTCACGTGAACACTTAGAGGCCACTGTAGGGTTAATACTTGGCCTCATTTCAGTATTGTGGTGTGTCAGGAAATAGGGGGGCCTGTGGAAAGGGAGAGAGTCAGGGGAATTGTGAGCGAGTGGAGCCATCAGAACACCCACACATTCACTGATTACATTTGCCCTCACCTATGGGCACAGTTCGTGGTGCCCTAAGACAATTACAATAGAAACATTAAAGATTACCTATCACGGATCACCATAACAAATGCAATAATGATGAAAAAGTTTGAAATATTGCAAAAATTACGAAAACACGACACAGAGACATGACAGCAGTAAATGCTATTGGAAAAATGACACCAGTGGTCTTGGCACAAACCTTCAATTTGTAAAATATTGTGTCTGAGAAGTGCAATAGCGTGAGGCACCATAAAATGAGGGATGCCTGTATTTCAAAAGACTAGAGAGAACATCTGGTACCATTCTCCACTCAAGGCTGTGTTACCCTTCATAAGGTTCATTGTGGTCTTCCATCTCTTAATAGGCTCTTTCAGTGGGTTGGTCCCCAGTCATTCCAATTAAAAATTCAACCTCTCATGCACCCTTGGCATTTTTCATCCTGTGTCTCTGGTTTATTTCCTCTCTAGCACTCTTTGCCATTTACCAAGCCTTACATTTTGCTTATTTATCTTATTTATTGTCCTCCCCACTAGGATAATTTCTGTGAAAAGAAGGATTTTTGTTCATCTTAATTATTTCCATAACCCCAGTGCCTAGAGTAGTATCTGGCACATACGTGCACGGTAAAAATGTGTTCAATGGCTAAATGGATGCATGAGTGAAGGGATTCCAGATAGGTGGGCATCTAGCTGCTGTGGACAGGGAGATCATTCTTTCATCAGGTCAATTTGCCCTTCTAAGCCACTTAGGGGTTCATTAGATCAGGCAGTGTCAGGGACCCAAAGTCCTCACTTAGAGCCCCATGGGTCTATTTGGTAATTTTAGACTCTTGGGAGATAATTGAGATGGTTGGTTAGCTGGGAGTCAGGAATAAGAGTCTGGATGCTCCGGGGCTGCCACTGACCTGTGGGGTCATCTTGAGAACTTTGTTCTATGTCTCTCTGGGCCCCCTGGCTCCCTGACCTTGGCCTCTTTCACTTGTCAGGAAAGCAGTTGCTTTCTTTCCCGGCCTCTATCTCCTCTGTCTGGGCTGTGGGAATTAAAGACAGAAAGTCTCAACATCACTTTGAACTCTACTGAGGAGGGTGCCAGCTAAGCCGAGGACGTTATTAGTAAAAAAGACAATTCCTTTGAAAATGGAAATTGCCGCATCACACAATCTCCCAACCAGGGGGTGGAATTAATGAGGAATTTGCTCAAGATTCACAGCGTCAAAATGATCTTCCAGGTGGCCAAAGGACATTTACACTTCAATCAGAAATTCCTTTGTAGAGTGTAAGAGGGGAGGGCTTAATTTTCTGAGATCACAAATGGCCATCCCCTTCCAGAGAAGAAGAGAGCCGGTGATAAAGACCGCCCCGTATCTGCAAACTCTCCAGCTAATTAGAAAAGTGAATCTAATTTCACGGATTTCAGCTTCTATTAATTTATTCTGAGCTTGTTGGTAATGAAGCTGTGTGTTTGCTTCTTAAGAAGAAAACATCAGAGAGGGAAAGAATGGGTGTGAGACTACGCTATTTATTCCCTTACCGTCATTCTGTTAATTGAGGAAATAACATATGATTTAATGTATATTACTGCGTCACTAAGGCATTTTAACTACTAAAAGAGCCCTGTGTGGTTAGCCCATAACGGGGAGCCTATTTTAACAGACTAAAACACAAACTTACTGGGGTCACTGCACCACAGGTCAGAAGAGCACCTTTGGTGTCAATCAATAGCGGTGTAATTGTTTCCAGACCCGCGGTCTGATCATGGTGACCCATCCCCTTGTCAGCACCCACATCTTCCTGGAATGAATGACAGGTTTCCTCGTTCTAGCCATGGCTGATGTTGAGGAACTCTAACAACTACCTCTCCTGAAACAACGGTTAACAGGGGCCAGGACTCTGGAATTTCACACTCTGTCTCTAGCAAGACCACATGGCCTACTCTTGTCTATACCTGGACTCTTTCTGGAACTTTCTTCATCTCCAGGTCAATGTCTCCAATTTGCTTCAGTTATGCCAAGTTTATCCAGATATTGTTGATACTAGTCTGCTTCAGAATTCTGCATTTATTTGAACATGTACGTAGCTTTACTAATCGCTACTATGTAACTCTGAGCAGTTATTACTCTGAGTAATACCCGAGCACCTAAAAGAGCTTGGTCCTGGGAGTGGAGGTTTATGAAGGAAGACTCAGGCTAGTCTCCAGTGTCTAAAATTTCCTATCAGGCTGGCTAACAAGATACAGCTGTGGGAATAGGATATACAGAATATGCCGCTTCTTTTTCATGCCTGCCTTGCAATCACAAATACATAATTGTCTATAATAATTCCTTGTTTCAAGGGGTGCCTGGGTGGCTCAGTCAGTTAAACGACTGGCTCTTGATTTTGGTTCAGGTCATAATCTTGGGGTCATGAGATCAAACCCCACATTGGGCTCTACGATCAGCAGGGAGGCTGCTTGAAATCCCAATCTCCCTCTGCCCCCCCCCCCCCACTCATGTGCGTGCACACTCCCTCTCTCTCTCTGAAATAAATAAAACTTTTTAAAAATTATTTGTTTAAGATTGTTTCCCATAGATTCTAAAATTTCTATCTGTTTTGTTTAAAGTATGGTTTCCTGGAACATGGGAGATGGCCAATAAATATTTGTTGAATGTTATAAGAAAAGTTACCAAGTAGAAATTAGAAAAGGTACAGATCTGTAGCTGACCTTGTTGGCCACTTCCCAGTCAGTTATTCACTCCCTCTTTCTTTTTTCTCAGCGTTGGGGGATATTGTAAGCTACCTCACCCACCTCCCATTCCAACTGCTACAAACAACATTTCCCAGAATGCCTTGCAGCAGGGTTCTGCAGGTGGTTCATAACCTGCTAGGTAAGACCTGGATATGGAGAGGAGCAGGGGGCAGTTGTGGTGGTGGTGAAGGGGGTACTGCTCAAAGACTGACTGGATGTCCTGAGGCAGAACTTTGTATTTTCTGATAGGGACCACAGTAAATCAGTTCTCATGTGCTTTTCCAGAACTTGCCACTGCCCCAGATTCCATTCCCCCCTCCTTGAAGCTGGATGGGAGTTTGTGACTGCTTCATGGGATAGAATATGATAGAAGCAACATTGCATGGCTGAGGCTGGGTCATGAAAGGAGATATGAGTTCTACGTGGTCTCTCTCTACCTCTTTCTCTATTTCTACCTCTGTCTCTCCATCTCTCTCTCTCTCTCCATTCTTCTCTCAGTGCTCGCCATTGGAATGCAAACTCTATGGTATGAGGAAGCCCTGGCCATGTGGAGAGGCCACAAGGGGACAAGAGAGAATGCCTCCAGGGGGACTTTTGGGAAAAGTTTCCTCACTTCTAGCCCTAGGAAGAGATGATTTCTCTTTATCCATCTGTGAGGCACGGAAGCTTCTGTGGCCATCTTGCTACTGGCGAACACAAAGAGAGGGACAGTTTGCAGAAAACCACAGAGAGAGAAGTTGGAGTGTGGAAGGACCTGCCTGGAGTCCTGTCTTCTCATCTCTGAACTCCTTTACACGCCAAAGCTACTTTGAGTTGAGACTTTCTGTTACGTGTAGCTGAAAACAACCCAACTGATTTAGGATTTGTTCCTTGATGGCTGTAGTCAATTCCTGCCCTCTCTGTGCATTCCAGGGCCCAGAACCACAGGAAGTCCAGTGAGTCAGTGGGGGTAGAGTTCTCCCCTGGAAGTCAAATCTAAAACTTCTGGGGTTTGCATCTATTTTTCTAGAAGTCTTCATAATTTCAGCAGGACCTATTTTGTCCTTTCCCCTGAGACAACCTCTGTGAGATGAGCTTCCTTTGTACTTTAGAGATCATTCCCTGGGACTGAGAAGTGGAGAATACGGCAAGGAAGAGGATGACAGAACAAAGAAAATTTGCTAAAAATAAAATGAGAACCTTCCATTTCCCAGCCTAGCTCTGGCCAAGAAGACATAAATGAAAGGTTTCTAAGAAGTACTTGCTTTCCTGTCTTCCTGCCTGGTTCATGATGACTAGAGCTGCAGCAGCCATTTTCATGGGGGAAAGGCCAAGAGACTGCAGATCTGATATCTTTGAACCACTAATCCAACATCACTACCTATCTCCATGGTTATGTGGGGAAAAATAATAACAAACTCTTACATATTTAAGTTCGATCTCTGTTATTGTTGACTTAATGCAAGTTCTAACTGCTAAAGCCCTTTGCCCTGCAGCCTAGGGCTGGGGCAGGTAGCTGAGGACATGAGTGTTTGATATCTTCTGTCTCTCTCTCTCTCCTTTTCCCCCTTTCATCTCTCTTCTCTTCCATTTCTTCCTTCCCTCTTGGGCCTATACTGTGCACCAAACTCTGGGCCATACACTAGGAGAGGGAAGTGAAACTTTGGGCAGCCCTGGGGAGAGCCTGCCACCTGCTCTGTGGGGTGATCTTATTTCCAGAGATTAGCCTGGGTTTCAGAGGTGCTTTCTAAAGCTCCCATCTCTGTATGTGGATTCTTTCCTCTTTGGGAGACAAGAGGTAGAGAGGAAGAAGATAAATCTCTAAATCAGACAGACCTGGGTTTGAATCCCAGCTCTGCCACCTGTTGGGTGTGAGATCTCAGGTAAACCACTGAGCACAAACATGAGCTCTTCTGTGCAATGAGTTCTTGCAGGGATTAAATGACACAGCGGTAGCTCACTTGTAATGGGTGCTTACTCTGAGCCAGATGAGGCTCAAATTAGGGTTACATTAATAAGAAAGAAGGAGGAGGAGATAGATACTGAGTAGACTTCTGGCAGTCTCTGCCAAGAATGAGATAATAGGACCTAATTCCTGATTTCCTGTTGAGCCAGAGCCGTCCTCCCAGCTCTGGGGATAGCTTGCACATTCTCTTGGGCTCAGCTTTGCTCTGGGAGTGAGAAGCTTCCCGTTCCTTTGCCCCTCCCCCAGCCACGACCCAGGGAGGCTCTCCTCACTTCGGGAGTGTGCTCAGGGCCCCATGATTCCAGCAAGATGGTTGGAGCGTATCCATGTGTCTGAAGACAGCTGGACCACAGCCTCCTCGCCCTGGCTGCACACCTGTTAGAAACTATAGTTAGAACAGTAAATCTTGGGGGCCAGGAAGAGAGAGCAGCCAAAGGAGAAAAGAATAAAAGGGAAAACACAGTCCAGAAAAATGGGATGTTACTTCTGTGCAGCTTAGCCACAGTTTTCTCTGGGCTGGTCCTTAAGAAGAAGGAATAGCCTGTGGGTGCTCACGGAGGCCAGTCTGGAACTGTAGCTGGCATGGTTGGGGGAGCTGTACACTCTGCCTCTACCGGCACAAAGGCCTGTTCTCAGAAGCCCCATAAAAGGCCTCTATAACTGGGGTTCCTGCTTTCAACTCTGACATCCACAGGCAGGATACATAGCTTTGTGCTCATCCCTCTAGCTGCCATTAGGGAAAAAACTCAAGAAAAGGAAGAAATAAAACAAAGTTGAATTTACGTGGCTAGCCATATAGATGATTCATTTTTTAGTTACTTCAGAAGAATGTGAACATGCCTAATAGATTTTTCTACCATAAACAATTTCCTAAAAACTTAAAAATAACTCAATTTTATTTTACTTAGCAACACAGCCCATATTCACATGCAAACCGTCACACAGGACATGTTCCTCCATTAGCAATAGGGATGGAAGTGATTCATGTCTGAGCACCAAACTTTCATAGTCTTGGAGCCTGCTGTAGGAAAATTATAAGGTAAAATTATTGATGCAAATCAGAATCACTATAGACAGTGAAATTAACCTAACTACCCACAAAAAGCTAAGTGGATAAGGTTAAAGGTATACTAAAAGAGACTTTTATAATAAAAACAGCAAGGCTATCAGTAATGGAAAAAACAGCTAGTTCAGAATAACACTGATGTACTGACCACACATCATTTGGAAAATTGTGAAATTCCAACCATCTGCAAGTTTGCATGCAGGGCAAGAGTTTGACAACATTGCTAAGTGTTGCATGGAAGCCAGACATCTTAGCAAAGCACATAGTCAGAGTCCTGGGCCGTTTCAGTTTATAAATAGCACACTTCACCAAACTTTCCTGACTCGCTCACTAGGTTACTAACAAGTAACTCTTAGTTGTTCCAAAATACGAGAGTTTGTAGAAAGAAGCATTAGTCAGCTGACTGTAAGAATTGAAGAAAGACCTTGCATTCTTGGGTCACCCTGACCCACTGGGGCAGCCCCTGTGGCCTGGCAGGGAGCCCCAGGCCACTTGTGGAAACTCTGCTTCGATGAGCAAGTATCACGTACTGGAAGGCATTTCTCTGGCAAGTGTCTCTTTCCTGTGCAGTGCAGTATCACCACAATTTTCCTCCCCACCAGATTATGGAATTCCATCAACACACAAATAGGCTGCCAAGGGCTCCTACCTTAGAACTTATCTCCTTGACTTACAGCTTCTGCAGTTGTTACACAATTCCCTCCTTGCTGCTGCAACAAAACTCCTTAAGAGTTGTCTATATCAGTTTCCTGGATCTTCCGCCATTAGTCTCGAACTATTCCAAGAGGCTTCTGTCCCCAACGTTCCACTGAGACAGCTTTTGGCAAGGTTGGCAGTGACTTCCATAATGGATGCCGCTATCATTCTTGTTAACATTATCAGTAGGGGAATGAACTGCCTATATGTCTGGAACTTTCTCAGATTTTAAAACGGAAAGTCCCATATCCCAGGGACCATCGCAGCCCTGGGCAAATCCAGGTGAAAAGTCATCCTAAATTGATGACTTCCATGTTACCAAATCCATTGATGAATTCTTAGTCCTCTTCTTGGTGACCTCACAGCAACCTTTAAAAAAAAGCAGCTTTGTTGAGATATAATTTGCATATAGTAAATGGCACATTTTGGAAAAATATAAATTAACAAGGTTTTTTCTTAAATTTTATTAACATATAATGTATTATTTGCCCCAGGGGTACAGGTCTTTGAATCATCAGGTTTACACATTTCACAGAACTCACATTGCACATACCCTTCCCAATGTCCATAACCCAACCACACTCTCCCTACCCTACCATTCTCCAGCAACCCTCAGTTTGTTTTGGGACATTAAGAGTCTCTTATGGTTTGTCTCCCGCCTGATCCCATCTTGTTTCATTTTTTTCCTTCCTTACCACCCACAACCTCCTGCCCTGCCTCCCAAATTCCTCATATCAGAGAGATCACATGATAATTGTCTTTCTCTGATTAACTTATTGTGCTCAGCATAATACCCTCTAGTTCCATTCACGTCATCGTTGCAAATGGCAAGATTTCATTTCTTTTGATGGCTGCATAGTATTCCATTGTATATATATACCACCTCTTCTTTATCCATTCATCTGTTGATGGACATCTAGGTTCTTTGAATAGTTTGGCTATCATGGACATTGTTGCTATAAACATTGGGGTGCACGTGCCCCTTCCGATCACTACACTTGTATCTTCAGGGCAAATACCCAGTTGTGCAATTGCTGGATTGTATGGTAGCTCTATTTTCAACTTTTTGTGGAACCTCTATGCTGTTTTCCAGAGTGACTGCACCAGCTTGCATTCCCACCACAGTGTAGGAAGGTTCCCCTTTTATGCATCTTCACCAACACCTGTCTTTTCCTGACTTGTTAATTTTAGCCATTCTGACTGATGTGAGGTGGTATCTCACTGTGGTTTTGATTTGTATTTCCCTGATGCCAGGGAACACATGATGTTGAACAAGTGATGTTGAACACTTTTTCATATCTCTGTTGGCCATTTGGATGTCTTCTTTGCAGAAAAGTCTGTTCATTTCTTCTGCCCATTTTTTTTCTAAAGATTTTATTTATATGTTTGACAGACAGAGATCACAAGCAGGCAGAGGGGCAGGCAGAGAGAGAGGGGGAGCAGGCTCCCTGCTGAGCAGAGAGCCCTATGTGGGGCTCGATCCCAGGACCCTGAGATTATGACCTGTGCCGAAGGCAGAGGCTTAACCCACTGAGCCACCCAGGTGCCCCTCTTCTGCCCATTTCTGCATTGGATTGTTTGTTCTTTTGGTGTTGAGTTTGATATGTTCTTTTTAGATTTTGGATATTAATCCTTTATCTGATATGTCATTTGCAAATACCTCTCCCATTCTGTCAGTTGTCTTTTAGTTTTGTTGACTATTTCTTTCTTGTACAAAAGCTTTTGATCTTGATGAAGTCCTAACAGTACATTTTTGCCCTTGCTTCCCTTGCCTTTGGTGATGTTTTTAGGAAGAAGTTGCTGAGGCTGAGGTTGAAGAGGTTGCTGCCTGTGTTCGTAAGGGTTTTGATGGATTCCTCTCTCACATTGAGGTCTTTTATCCATTTCAAGTCAGTTTTTTTGTGTGGTGTAAGGAAATGGTCCAGTTTCATTCTTCTGCATGTGGCTGCCCCAATTTTCACAAACCATTTGTGAAAGAGACTGTCTTTTTTCCACTGGTCATTCTTTCCTGCTTTGTCAAAGATTAGTTGACCATAGAGTTGAGGGTCTATTTCTGGGCTCTCTGTTCTGTTCCACTGATCTATGTGTCAGTTTTTGTGCCAATACCATCACTGTCTTGATGATGACAGTTGTGTTTTTTTTTTTAAGATTTTATTTATTTATTTGACAGAGAGAGAGATCACAAATAGGCAGAGAGACAGACAGAGAGAGAGTTGAGGAGAAGCAGGGTCCCTGCTGAGCAGAGAGCCCCATGCGGGACTCGATCCCAGGCCCCTGGGATCATGACCTGAGCCGAAGGTAGAGGCTTAACCCACTGAGCCACCCAGGCGCCCCATGATGACAGTTTTGTAAGAGAGCTTGAAGTCCAGAATTGTGATGCCACCAGCTTTGGTTTTCTTTTTCAACATTCGTCTGTCTATTTGGGATCTTTTCTGGTTCCATATTAATTTTAGAATTATTTGTTCCATTTCTTTGAAAAAAGTTAATGATATTTTGATAGGAATTGGATTAAATGTGTATATCGCTCTAGGTAGCATAGACATTTTCACAATATTTGTTCTTTCAGTCCATGAGCATGGAATGTTTTTCCATTTCTTGGTGTCTTCCTCAGTTTCTTTCATGAGTATTCTATCATTCTCTGAGTACAGATTCTTTGCCTCTTTGGTTAGATTTATTCCTAGGTATCTTATGGTTTTCGGTACAATTGTAAATGGGATCGACTCCTTAATTTCTCTTTCTTCTGTCTTGTTGTTGGTGTATAGAAGTTCAACTGATTTCAGTGCATTGATTTTATATCCTGACACTTTACTTAATTTCTGTATGAGTTTTAGCAGTTTTGGAGTGGAGTCCTATGGGTTTTCCACATAAAGTATCATATCACCTGCAAAGGGTGAGAGTTTGACTTCTTCTGTGTCATTTTGGATGCTTTTTATTTCTTTTTGTTGTCTGATTGCTGAGGCTAGGACTTCTAGTACTATGTTGAATAGCAGTGGTGATAGTGGACATCCCCGCTTTGTTTCTGACCTTAGGGGAAAAACTCTTGGCTTTTCCCCATTGAGAATGATATTTGCTGTGGATTTTTCATAGATGGCTTTTATGATATCAAGGTATGTACTCTCTCTCCCTAACTGTGAAGAGTTTGATCAAGAAAGGATGCTGAACTTTGCCAAATGCTTTCTCTACATCTTTTGAGAATATCATGCAATTCTTGTTCTATCTTTTATTAATGTATTGTATCACATTGATTCATTTGCAGATGTTGAACCAAACTTGCAGCCCAGGAATAAATCCATTTGGTCATGGTGAATAATCCTTTTAATGTACCATTGGATCCTATCGGCTAGTATTTTGGTGAGAATTTTTGCATCCAGTTTCATCAGGGATGTTGGTCTGTAATTCCCCTTTTTGTTGGGGTCTTTGTCTGGTTTTGAGATCAAGGTAATGCTGGCCTCATAGAGTGAGTTTGGAAGTTTTCCTTCCATTTCTATTTTTTGGAACAGTTTCAGGAAAATAGGAATTAATTCTTCTTTAAATGTTTAGTAGAATTCCCCTGGGAAGCCATTGGGCTCTGGGGCTCTTGTTTGTTGGGAGATTTTTGATGATTGCTTCAATTTCCTTAGTGGTTATAGATCTGCTCATGTTTTCTATTTCTTTCTGGTTCAGTTTTGGTAGTTCATACATCTCTAGGAATTTATCCATTTCTTTCAGATTGTCTAATTTGCTGGCATATAGTTGGTCATAACATGTTCTTATAATTGTGTTTCTTTGGTGTTGGTTGTGATCTCTCCTCTTTCCTTTTTGATAAGTTTGGCCAGGAGTTTATCAATCTTATTAATTCTTTTAAAGAACCAGTTCCTAGCTTTGTGGATCTGTTCTACTGTTCTTTTGGTTTCTATTTCATTTATTTCTGCTCTGATCTTTCTTCTTTCTCTTCTCCTGCTGGGTTTAGGCTTTCTTTGCTGTTCTCTCTCCAGCTCCTTTGGGTTAGGGTTAGGCTGTACATTTGAGACCTTTCTTGTTTCTTCAGAAAGGCTTGTATTGCAATATACTTTCCTCTAGGACCACCTTTACTGTATCCCAAAGATTTTGAACAGTTGTGTTTTCATTTTCTTTTGTTTCCATGAATTTTTAAAATTCTTCTTTCATTGGCTGGTTCACCCATTCATTCTTTACTAGAATGCTCTTTAGCCTCCATGTATTTGAGTTCTTTCCAACTTTCCTCTTGTGACTGAGTTCTAGTTTCAAAGCATTGTGGTCTGAAAGCACGCAGGGAATGATCCCAATCTTTTGGTACTGGTTGAGACCTGATTTGTGTCCCAGGATGTGATCTGTTCTGGAGAATATTGTTCCCTGTGCACTCAAGAAGAATGTGTATTCTGTTGCTTTGGGATGGAATGTTCTGAATATATCTGTGCTGTCCATCCTGTCCAGTGTGTCATTTAAAGACTTTATTTCTTTGTTGATCTTTTGCTTAGATGATCTATCCATTTCAGTGAGGGGGCTGTTAAAGTCCCTAGCACTATTTTATTATTGTCAATGTGTTTCTTTGATTTTGCTATTAATTAGTGTATGTAACTGGCTGCTCCCATGTTAGGGGTATGGATATTTAAAATTGTTAGATCTTCTTGTTGGATAGACCCTTTAAGTATGATATAGTGTCCTTTCTCATCTCTTTTTATAGTCTTTGGTTTAAAATCTAATTTGTTTGATATAAGGATTGCCACCCCAGCTTTCTTTTGATGTCCATTAGCATGGTAAATGGTTTTCTACCCCCTCACTTTAAATCTGGAGGTATCTTTGGGTCTAAAATGAGTCTCTTGCAGAAAGCATATTGATGAGTCTTAGTTTGTTTTTGTTTTTGTTTTTGAATCCGTTCTGTTACCCTGTGTCTTTTGATTGGGGACATTTAGCCCATTTACATTCAGGGTAACTATTGAAAGATACAAATTTAGTGCCATTGTATGGCTTGTAAGGTGACTGTTACTGTGTATTGTTTCTGTTCCTCTCTGGTCAATGTTACTTTTGGGCTCTCTCTTTGCTTAGAGGATCCCTCTTAACATTTCCTGTAGAGTTTGTTTGGTGTTTGCAAATTATTTTAGTTTTTGTTTGTCCTGGAAGCCTTTTATTTCTCCTTCTATTTTCAATGACAGCCTGGTTGGCTATAGTATTCTTGGCTGCACATTTCTCTCATTTAGTGTTCTGAATATATCCTGTCCATCTTTTTTGGCCTGCCAAGTCTCTGTGCATAGGTTTGTTGCCAATATAATATTTTCTACCATTGTAGGTTACAGACTTCTTGTCCCAAGCTGCTTTCAGAATTTTCTCTTTGTTTCTGAGATTTGTTTCACTATTAGATGATGGAGTGTTGACCCATTTTTATTGATTTTGAAACCCTATGCTTTGAGGGGAGTTCGACGTGCTTCCTGGATTTTGATGCCTGTTTCCTTCCCCAAATTTGGGAAGTTCTCCACTATAATTTAATCCAATATGCCCTCTGCTCCTCTCTCTCTTTCTTCTTCTTTTGGAATCCCTATTATTCTAATATTGTTTCATCTTATGGTATCACTTATCTCTAGAATTCTCCCCTCCTGCTCCAGTAGTTGTTTATCTCTTTTTTCCTCAGCTTCTTTATTCTCCTTTATTTGTTCTTCTATATCACTAATTCTCTCTTCAGCCTCATTTTTCCTAGCAGTAAGAGCCTCCATTTTTATTGTACCTCATTAATAGTTTTTTTTTTTTTATTTCCGCTTGGTTAGATTTTAGTTCTTTTATTTCTCCAGAAAGGGATCTCTAGTATCTTCTATGCTTTTTTGAAGCCCAGCTTGTATCTTATAATCATCATTCTGAACTCTAGTTCTGACATCTTAGTAATGTCTGTATTGATTAAGTCCCTGGCAGTTGGTACTACCTCTTATTCTTTTTTTTTTTTTTTGAGGTGAGTTTTCTGCTTTGTCATGTTGTTCAGTGAAGAATAGATGAAAGAGAGAACAAAATACTAAAAAGGTAACAATGACCCCAGAAAAATATACACTAAACAAATCGTAAGAGACCCAAAACTGGGGGGAAAAGAAGGGGAAAAAAAACAATCAGGCTCATGAATAGAACAGAGCCACACACCTGATTTTGGGTGTATTTTGGTCTGTTAGAAGAAACTGTTTCCCAAAATTTTAAAGAAAGTACAACTTACAGATATAGAAAAATCACAGTAAATACAATGAAGGGATGGAATATTACTGTAAAGATGAAAATTTAAAAGATTAAAAAAAAAGAATTCTTAAGAAGTGGGTTGAAAAAAGAAAGAAAAAAATTTTTTTGAAAAGGGGAGTTTGTGGGGCCCCTGGGTGGGTTAAAGCCTCTGCCTTTGGCTAAGGTCATGATCCCAGAGTCCTGGGATCGAGCCCTGCATCGGGCTCTCTGCTCAGCTTTCTCCTCTCTCTCTGCCTGCCTCTCTGCCTCCTTGTGATGTCTGTCTGCCAAATAAATACATAAAATATTTTTTTAAAAAGGTGGGAGACTAGAACAAAACTGTACATTAGATTTAGGTTATACTTTGGTCTGTTAGAAGAAACTGTATCCCAAAATTTTAAAGAAAAAACCTTATACATGTGCCAAAAAGGAGGAGATAACTGTGATCTCTGTCAAATAAATAAATAAAATCTTAAAAAACAAAAAAGAAAAAAGAAAAAAAAAGATTTTAGAAAAGGTACTGGTAAGACAATGGTTAAAATAGGAAAGAGGAACAATTCAAAAAATAATAGAAAAAGATAAAAATAAAGAAAATTTTAAAAATTACCTTTGAAAGACTGAAGAATCATAGGGGAAAAGCCATGAATTCTATGTGCTGTATTCCCCCTAGCACTTGGAGTTTCGCAGTTCTCATTGATCAGTAAACTTGGTCTTGGCTGGATGTTCTTGTGGGGGAGTGACCTGCTGCAGTGATTCTCAAATGTCTTTGCCCAAGGAAGAATTGCACCGCCCTGGCCAGGGGCCAGACTAAGCAATCTGCTTGGGTTCATGCTTGGTAGCTTTTGTTCCCTGAACGCTTTCTGCTTTCCGTAGAGCTTTGGAGGACGGGAATGAAAATGGTGGCCACCCAATCTCTGGTTGGAGGAGCCGAGAGCTCAGGGTCCTGATCCTCATTGCACCCTTAGAGAAAATCCATGAATCCCTCCCGTCTCCCTGGTCTCTGGCTGCACTCAGGCTCCCCCGGCCTGTGACTGAGCATTTCTACGTCTGGCGCATGGCCCCGTTTGGACTCTCCAGACCCAGCAGATTTCTGTAGAGCACTCCTGTGCCGCTGCCCCCGGTGGAGGAAAGAGATTCTCTCTGGATCTGCCGCTTGCTGGGTCCCTGCTGGAAGAGTAGTGGCTCAACTGTGCCTCCAACCATGGTTTATGGGAACCCAGAGCTGAGAGCTCACTCCTCGGCTCTGTCTCTGCAGCCCGCCTCCCCGCTCCGATATCTGGGAGCTCTGCTGCACTTAGTTACCCCCAGTCTTTCTGTGACTGTGGGACCTGAGACCACACTGTCCCAGCAAGGGCTCCACCCTATGCTTAGCCTCTGGAGCGACACTCCCTCTGAGGAGGAGACATCTAAAAGGTCCAGCACTGTGCTCCACTGCTCCATCACTTGCCTGTAGGTAGGCGGCTGAGGGAGGCTCCCTCCTCCCGCCCCCACTGCGGTGTCTCTTCCCGCCTATCACCTCAGATTCACTTCTCCACACATCCTACCTTCCAGATAGTGGTCACTTCTCTGTTCATAGAATTGCTGCTATTCTTTCCTTCAATCTCTTGTTGAGTTTGTAGGTGTTCAAAATGGCTTGATAACTATCTAGCTGAACTCCTGGGACAAGAAGAAACTTAGGTCTCCTCCTCCACCGCCATCTTGCTCCACCCCTGGGCAGGTTCATTTTTTAATTGTAAAGTGATACTGGATTTTGTCAAATGCTTTTTAGGCATCTGTTGAGATATTGAGATATGCTTTTTCTTTTTTGTTACTATGACTATATAATATCTAAAAAATACAGTATGAGAAAGGAAAATTACAGGTAAATATCACATGGATAATAAAGGAGAAATCCCAAAGAAGATAGTAGCAAACAAAATTTTATAATAGGTAAAAAAGATAATGCGTCATGATCAAATTGGATTTATCCCAGGAATGCAAGGTTGACTTAATAATAGAAACTTTATTAATGGGGGCAGAAAGAGAGATTCATTTTTGTATTCCCATTTCATTTTTATTTTGATTTTTGGATAATTAATTTTAAAAAATAATTCTTATAATTATATAAAATATTTACATTTTTCCAAAGTCAAATCTATAAAACAGGGTACATTTAGAGAAGTCCAGATTCTGTCCTTGTCCCTTCCACTACCATCCCTCCCTTACTTTTTAGGTAATCATTAAAAAATTATGATTTATCGTTTCATTAAAATATAATCGTCTCCCACTCCTTTTTAGATGAATGGTAGTATACTAAACACACTTTCACCATCTTACTTTATTTACTTAAAATATATCTTCAAAACTTCTGTGTAGTTATATATATAAATGTTCCTTATTTCTTTTTACAGGCGCATATAATTCCATTATATAGGTATACCATAATTTATTCAACAGTCTCCTATTGTTGGATGAGTGGGGGGCTTTTGCACTTATAAATAGTCTCATAATGAATAACCTTACACTTTTGTCTTTTTTTGTATTTTTACTGTTTTACCTTTGGGATCTATTCCTAGAAATAGGACTGGTGAGTCAAAGAGTAAATGCATAGATAGTTACGTCAAATTTCATTCCTTAGGAATTGTACAGTTTTGCATTCTCAACACCAAAGAATGAAAATATCTATTTCTCAGAGCTTCACTAACAGAGTATTCTGTTCAAATTTTAGATATTTGTCAGTCTAGTAGGTGAGAATGAAATCTCAGTTTGCATTTCTCTTATGAGCAAGATCAAGCGTCTTTTCATATGGCTAACAGCCATTTGCACTTCTTTTCTATTAATGATGTTTTCATATTTCTTGCTTATTTTTCTATATTATATTTCTATAATCTATTTCTATATTATTTTCTGTATTTTTCTATATAGCCATGACCTTCTGTATTTTATTTATTTAATTAATTAATTAAAAATATTTTGTTAAAAGATTTTGTTTATTTATGTGCCACAGATTGAGATCATAAATAGGCAGAGAGGCAGGCAGAGAGAGGGGGAAGCAGGCTCCCTGCTGAGCAGAGAGCCCAATGCGGGGCATGATTCCAGAACCCTGAGATCATGACCTGAGCCAAAGGCAGAGGCTTTAACCCACTGAGCCACCCAGGTTCCCCAGCCTTCTCTATTTTAGAAAAATTTTAAAATATTAGGGATCTTAACTCTTTAGAATATAAGTTGAAAAGACTTCCCCCAGGGTGTTTGTTCAGACTTTTTTCCTAACACAAGAAGTCCAGAGGTAGGCGGTTGTCATCATTGGCTTAGCAGCCTGACGATGTCAGTGTCAGTCTTTCCAAGATTCTCTAGACATTTCCCATAGAGTCACATTATGACAGTATTAAAGGCAGGTAGGACCAGGAAGAGATGCCTCCAGAGACAGATGTCCCCTTTTATTAGGAAGGTGAAATCTTTCTCAGAAGTTCCCAACAGATATGCATTCATTTAATTAGCCAAAACTGGGTTCTATACCTCTCACCCCCAGCTTCAAAGAAAGCTGGGAAAAAAAAATATCATTTTTCTAGCCTCTGGAGTGAAGTCAGGCAAGGAGACAGAGACTGGAATGCATGTTCAGTTATTTAACCAACTACCATGGACAGGAATGAGCAAGTTTAGGTCAAATGGAACAACTCATCTTTTCTCCCATTCTGTGACATGTCTGTGAGCTAGTAGATG